>NW_023601433.1:7527077-8072077 GCF_014898055.3 Talpa occidentalis
GAGCTGGGGTACAGGCCAGAGTTGCGGGGGATGGAGGGTGAGAGGGTTCATCTGAGACAAAGTGGGGAGCAGAACAGGCAGACTGACTGAAATACGCTGCTGAGGGGAGCATCAGGCGAGACAGGAGAGGTCTGCTGTGCCATGTGGGTCAGCTCCCTGGCTGGGGATCGAACTCAGGCTGCAGAGGCTGCAGATAGCTTCACGGTGCTGTGCTTAACCCCTTTCGCCACCAGGGAGGCCCTAAGCCCTCAGTGTTTTCATTCAACTTTCTCCTGTTTCCCCAGGTCGTGACTACAACTGTGAAATCTGTTGAACCTCCTGCTTGCTTTCCAGTTCTTATCTCTCTCATTTGTAACTATTATCCAGAAGCAAGAGCTAACTTTTATTGTTCAACAAAAGGGCAAACCTGTCTGAGTTTCTTGGTTACACGGAAAAAGAATGTGCCATTCACTTGTCAAAGATACTTTTTGATGTAGCCCTAAAATCACATATTTTGGTTCATCCAAGAAATTTCCTCCAAAGAACAACATTAGGTATTGCCCCAATAAAGCTCTTTTACTCATTTAAGCATATGACAAATTTGTCTGGGAAATTATTTCTCCCTGTAAGATTGGTATCAACCTGTATAAATCATTAGTTATTAAAGGATGGAGAAGGTCCAGGTGAACAGAACATTTGTCATCGAAGATGCTGGAAATAGAGTAGAGAATCAAAGCCATCTGGTCCTGTATTTTGGTGAGGAGGGTAGAACATGGTGGTGCTACTGGGGAAGCACTGAGACTTATAGAAAATACTACATGACAGGGCCTCCCTGGTGGCCTAGGGGTTGGGTCTCAGTGCTGTCACTGCAAAGGTCTGAGTTCGATTCCCGGCCCAGGAGCTGTCCCACATAGGGTGTAGCAGACCTCTCCTATCTCACCAAATGCTCCCCTTAGCAGTGTGTTTCAGTAAACCTGTCTGTTCTGCTCCCCACCCCCTGTACCTCTGGCCTGCACCCCAGTTCTTCTATGCAAAAATAAAATAAATAAATAAAAAGTATGAAACTTTAAAAAAGAAAATACTACATGACAGCCTGAGAGCCTGGGATCCAGTGTTTTGCATCCGTGGACAGGGAACACCTTCCATCGCTGGAGCCCACTGCTGCTGGAATCTGGCACTTGCACTGCTCGTCTTCTAACACTCTTGAATTTCTTCTTGGAAAAAATTATTATTCTCTTTCCCTCACATTTAAAGAAGAGAAAATTAGTCACAGAGTTTGGAAGTAGGAGAAAGACACAGGAGAAGTTCATGCTGCTCAGACTTCATTTTCTCAGGAAACCCCTCAAGTCTGCCCAGTAATTTGATGAGCTGAGGTTGTGCTCTCTGTCCCCACAAAAAGGCCTGCTGTCCGGTGGATTCTGGCCAGGATAATCCTCAATTCTAATTAAGGTGCTTTGCAAGCCACTTATCTGACAGGACCACGCAGCAGACAATACTACTGGTGAGCCACCGGCACTCTGCAATGAAAGCTTTGTTTTAAAACCCAGTCTTTTACCTCCTGCCTGTTGAAACTCTGATTGCTGACAACACAAAAGAAGCGCGACAATCCTATCCCTGGCTCCAGCAGATGCCACAGTGGCAGTGGCTCAAATCGCTGCTTCTCCCCAGTCCATTTTCCTAAATGCTGAAGGAAACCCCTCATGGAGCCCGCCATTCAGTCACTGCATTGACGTTTGCTCATATTAGCAGCATTTTTATTTTGTTGTCACCCCACAGCTGATTAACTCTTGTTCATTGGACAACAAACAGGCAAACAACCACATTTTAACTGTTGCAATTTGCAAATATTCTGAGTTCACTGGGGACTTTTTTCTCCCCAGAAAAGTAGTCTCTGTGAGATGAGAGGGATTATGGAAAGTTTATATGATTTTATTTTTAAATAAAGATGCAAAAGTACGATGACATGGAATTATTATAGTGTAAATGACTTAAAAGCAGGGGTTTTAATGATGGGAACAATCTTGGGGATTATGTTTCTACACCAACTTTCTCAAGAGACCATTTTTTTTTTTTTCAGGACTATTAAGAGACAAGAAGAAGTGACTTGTTCAAGGTCAGACAATGAAGGGTTTATGTGAGACAGGAATTGCACAACTTCCATTTTCTCCTGACCCTGCAAGATAATCTACATAAGCACTGACTTTAAAAGTTGAAACAAACAGAAACAACACAGTGTTGAATTGTTAAATAAACCTTGATGCACGCTGAGTGCTCACACCATTTTATTTATTTATTTATTTATTTGAAGATTTATTTATTTGAAGACTTATTTATTTGAAGATTTATTTATTTATTTATTTATTTATTTATTTATTTATTTATTTATTTATTTATACAAGAGCTGGGGTACAGGCCAGATGCACGGGAGACTGAGAGGATTCACCAGAGACAGAGCAGGGAACAGAACAGGCAGACTGAAGAAATACACTGCTGAAGAGAGCAGCGGGTGAGACAGGAGAGGTCTGCCGTGCCATGTGAGACCCTCACTGGCCAGCCGGGATCGAACCTGTGCGGCGCTCAACTGCCTGCACCACCAGGGGAGGCCCAAGAGGGTAAGAAATTTTAGAGGAAACATTCGTTATCTAGATGAATTGGACAAGCATAATAATAGTATGTAAAGAATCCAAACTAAAAAAAACATATGCTAAATAAACGCTTGGCGTGAGTTTGGCTGGAAAGGGCCGGGGCAGGGGTGGGGTTGGGGGGGGCGTGAAGGGGGCTGGTCTAGTTCTCTTTCTTGATGTGAGTGTTGGTTATCACATCACGTATGTCCGTGCTCAGTGGGTGAAAAAGCAACAAACCATCTACTTATGATTTGAGTCTTACATTAAAAGTTAATATATATGGGCCTCTCTGGTGGCTCAAGAGGTTAAACTCAGCACCATGAAGCTATCCACAGCCTCTGCAGCAGGAGTTCGATCCCCGACCATCCAAGGAGCTACCCACTTAGAGCAGCAGACCTCTCCTGTCTCACTCACTGCTCCCCTCAGCAGTGTATTTCAATCAACTCGCCTGTTCTGTTCCCCACTCTCTCTCTGGTAAATCCTCTCACCTCCTGCATCTCTGGACTGCACTCCAGTTCTTGTATGCATAAATAAATAAATCTTTAAAAAAAAGTTTACATATATATGTGTGTGTCATAACCGTCCCTGAATTTCAAAAGTAGTGTAGCTACATCTTTCTTTGTATTTTTAAAACTTTAGGGCTCTGAGACAGAATGTCCAGGTGCCATTTAAGGAGGTTAAAAACTACACTTGGGAGGCTTGAAGAGATGGGAATGGATAAGGTTGCCAGGGGAATCGGGCCAAAGGACTGCCCACCAGGACCAGAAGAACCGGCCGAGCTCCAGGAATGCAGAAGCAGGGCCAGAACAACTTTGTTGAAGACCAGCTCCGACACCAGCCATCTCAGCAGATAAATGGTGCAGACTGGCAACCCAAGTGAGAAAGCACACAAAAACAGTATAAAAGAGATTCTCAAGTCCTTCCTTTGGCTCAGACCTCTCCCATCTCATCCCCAGCTCTTTTGCAGGATATTTCAATAAATCACTTTTCCTGTTCTCCACTGTACCTCCAGCCTCACCCTAATATTATGCCCCACAAGGAAGTCATCCTGAAGAAATCCTGGATGATCAGGTTAGTGAACTTGATTCAGGGATGTTTCCAGATCCAATCACTCTCCACTTGACTTGCTTGCTTGTTGGGTTTTATTTGTAAAAGGGAGATAAGCTGTTTACATACTTAAAGATGAAAATGGATGATGCTGAAGTGATCAATGATCAATCAGCTTGAAAGCTGAAGTATAATCGGCTTGAAATAAACAAAACCCCTTGCTCACCCTCAGTTCTGTATGCCCATAGAAGCACTTACACTAATTCACTTTTCCATAATGTGTCCATGATTCTCTATGTACCTTCAAAAATCATTCCACCTGTATTGGAAGTAAATGCAAACACCTTTAACCACCAAACACCTAATCAGTAGTTCAGATTTCTCTTCAGCATTTTTGCCAAAGCCAGGAATCCAAAGATGAGGATGTGGATTTTGGTTAGGAGCCACACAGTCTTAAAACAGACTCAAAATTCCTTGACACTTCTTCCCATTGAGAAGTTCTGTTGCTTGTGCTATCCCTTACCTATGAGCAGGCTGTGGTTTTTGGACCAACTGACTTCTGCATGCGTCCAAGAGCCGAGTCATAGAGAGGCATGTGGGTTCTGCTTTGGTGACATGTTTGGATTTAGAGCCCTGAGTTGCCATGTAGGGAGAAAAACTACCCAAAGGCTGCCATCTTGGAAGGAAGCTAAACCACATAGGAAGACACAGGAAGGTACTTCAGCCTTCAAATCATTCTACCAAATGTCACACATATAAGTGAAGGAGATATCAGATGATTCCAGCTCTAGTCATCAAGTCACTCCTCTCCAGCCAGCCTTCCAGTCATCCAGACATTGAGGAAGTTATTATCATTCCTGTGATCTCTATGAATTCCTGGTACACAGAATCCCTGAGCATAACCACACAGTTATTTCAGGCCAGTAATTTTAATTGGGGTTGTTTTTTATGTCCAAAACAGCAACTAAAACAAGTCCTAAGGGTATCTAATAATTTACGCTTAGTCATGTCATTCTGCTAGACCCTCTTGGACATGCTTGGATAAGCCATGGCCACTTGAGGTGTCAAATGGAGAGATTCAGGGGGTTGATGTGTGTGTGTCAGAGACATGTGTGTCCCCACACCACACCTAGCTACTGACACTGAACAGTAGTTGTGTCATTCACCAAGAGAGCAGTTCCAGGGCTCAAAAATAGTCAGAATTGTTATGAAACATGACATGGTATAGGTGTTATCCTTTTAAACTGTAAATTGTTACGAATTAATAGTCATTCCTAAGTTGTAAAGAATTTGGTCTTGTTTATGTGATACTCATCTTTTTAACCATTGCTTATCTTCTAGCCATGTTAGTATCGGAGAACCACAGGCATATCCAGAGTGACTGGACCACTGGAAGCCATCACATTGACCACTGAAGTATAGAGATGCTCATGGTCCATTCTAAACCTGGTTCTTATGACAGTATGTGAGCTGGGTCATGAGCACAGGTTCTAGAAGAAGCAGCAGGCAGAATACCAGATGATTCCACCATCACATGGCTGGTGCACCTCTCTCCTACTGGTTGTTTTCACTGTAAGGGGGAATGTTAGTTGAATATTTATTCAACAGATAGATGGTTTTTCATAATTGTTAGATCCCATATCTTTTCTTACCAATGTTTTAAAACCAAGAGCTCTGAACTATGCAACTTGAAAGAAAGGTTCCTTGCTCATTGGAAACCAAGGTCATCCCTAAGCTCTACTAGTGCAGGTGGGGTGGGGTGGTCCTCAAATCCAGCCTTCAAGGATGAAGTATAAACAGTGCTCTGGACATTACTGTCTCATTCTGTTTTATTCTAAAATGGGGAGAACATTCTTCAGGGAAAACTTTTAATTCATAAGTATGTGGAGCTCATAGTGCAGGAAAAGATTAGCTGATAACTCTAAGACTGTAGAAACTTTGCAGGGGTGGGGGCCTGACCTTAATAATGTGCAAAGGAAATAATTCTGAATATTCAATTAATTTTGCTTTTACACATTCTTGTTTTTTTCCCTCCAAACACTATTGTGTTTCATCCATCGTGTTGAAGTCTCCTCCCTGTGTGGATGCCGTATTACATACCCCCCCCACCCCGCCCTGTATTTCTTAACAAGCGCCTTGGTGCAGCTGGAATTAATGCTTCCTGTCGTTTTAAATAATGTGACATTGAAATACAATTTTTTAATGTGCTGGCATTTAACATGCCACAATATTTCAGTTATTTTACATTCATTTGGGTGCTCTAGTGTTATTACAGCTGTTATGAAATTCTGACAAAGAGGTGCATTTCTTTCTTCTGTTCCACCATAATTGCTTTTTGCTGCATCTCTGAACCGTAACCATGGCGATCTGCAACATTCATCAGAGGACCTCTTGTTATTTCCCTCGTGTGAATGAAAAACAAAGTGGTATAAATACTCAGAGAAGTTTTGAAAAGGAAGCTTTTCCTCTTCCTCCTTTTTTTCCTACCTTTCTTTCTCCTTTTTTTTTTTCTTTTCAGTTTCTCTCCTTTTTTTTTTTTTTCTTACATTTCCAAATGTGGAGAGCCTATTTAGGGGAAATAAGTTGCAAAGTTTGAGATGTTTCATTCTTTTAATGATAAATTCTTTGTGCAGGACCTTTCTTCCTGTAGAAAGTAGAGACAAAAATGAGAACTTAAATCAGTGCCCTCAGAAATAAGGAATTGCTGTCATCAAGAAGGAAATGAGAGGTTCAGTCTTTTCTAAATTTGACTTGTTACAAGTGAGTCCTTGTTGAAGCTGCTTAATGTGGAATATCATTACCATTTCAGAATCATGTTGTTGATGTTTTGACTTGCTCTTCCTTTCTTTGGGGGAGAAGGTTGAAATGACCATGTCTTAGTTTCCATCAAGATGGCATTTGGGAGGATGTTGGGATTTCCATAAAATCCCAGTGACTTCCTTGCCCAACTTACTGAGTTTTTGTCAGAGATAATGAGATAGGTGGGATTATGAGTGAGTTTTAAGCAGAAGATACCCAAGAAGGACTCTCACTTGGGGTATCCAGGGCCAATAGAATTAGTTCTGACAAGTCTCTTATATTCTACCGTTAACCATTTTGTCTGTCGTGATCCATTCTAAGGTCCTCATGCCAAGACAGATCAATAATCTTAATTTATGTTCAAGGCATAATCATTGCAAAAATAATTGATTATGAATAAGCAGTATTCATGAAATGGTTTGGACCAAAATCCCAATCTTTGTAAAGCAAAATTATTTTTATGGAAATCCAACATAACTCTGGCTTAGCCAGCAAAACATTTGGATTGGGGTTGTGTTCTCATTATGTTCATCTCACCCCTAAAACTTTCAGCCATCCCAGAATACTAATTCTACTGTTAAATAGTGATAAGCAAAAAAAATCAATAGGTACTATTTTAACTGTGATGGTGATGAGAATGTGTCTCCCTGATTCCAACTTCATGGAGCTAAGGTAGTCAAGAGTTCCAGCTGCTGTCCCCTAAAAAAGTTTTTAAAAAAATCCTAGGAGTTTCTAGGATTTTTATTTTTAGGAAAAAAATTTGAACAATGAGGCCTATTACCACCTCAACTTAGAGTATTGTTCATTTCCATCACTGGTTGCCACCTCAACATCCTTGTGTCTTATTGTAAAACTTCTGGTACATTTATTTTTCCTCTTGACCACTGGAGAGGCATATGGGCCGTTCTTCTGATTTAGGGACTGGGAATTAAATATGAACCTTCAAGAATAATTAAAGGTACATAACAATGAAATATCATTTAGGTTCATTTATTCTCATTAAGACATTTACTGTGGCTTCTCTCACTGTTGGAGACAAACCCAAAGACATCTCTGAGGCCAAAGATGTGAAGTATTTTGCCTATCTTTTTTTCAAGGTAGTTTATAATCTCAGATCTTACTTCCATGCCTTTAATCCGTTTTGAGTTAATTTTTGTATAAGGTGTGAGATGGTCATCTAATCCCATTCCTTTGCATGTGGTTGTCCAGTATCCCCAAGACTATTTTTTCAAGAGACTTTCCTTTCTCCAACATATGCCCTTGGTTCCTTTGTAGTAGATTATCTATCCATAGAGGTGAGGGTTTATTTTGATACCCTCAACTCTATCCCATGGGCCTGTTTTTGTTCCAATACCCTGCTGTTTTGATCATTACAGCTTTGTAGCATAGTTTGACATCCAGGCATATGATGCTGGCACTTTCTCCTTTTTTGTCAGGATTGTTTTGGTTGGTTTGGGTCATATGTGATTCCATATGACTTTCAGTATCGTTTGGTCTATCTGTTTGAAGAATGCCTTTACAGCCTTTATAAGGATTGCATTGAATCTATATATTGCTTTAGGTAGGATGGCCATTTTAATCATGCTAATTCTTCCAATCCATGAGCAGGGAATATCTTTTCTTTTTGAGTGTGTCTTCTATTTCTCTTATCATTATCTTATAGTCATTCTATAGGGCCTTTGCCTCCTTTGTTTCCTCCTAGGTATTTAAATCTGTTTTGTAATTATGAATGAGATGGAATTCCTGCATATAAAAATGTAACCGATTTTTGGAAGTTGATTCTGTATCCTGATACTTTACTGAATTGGTTTATTTTTTCAATTTGTTTTTAGTGGAGTCTTTAGTTAGGATATTATCATAACATCTATGAATGGTGATAGTTTTACTTCTTTCACAATTTGGATTCCTTATATAGCTTTCTCTAGCCTGATTGTTCTAGCTAGGCCTCCCAGTACTATGTTGAACAGCGGTGGTGAAGGTAGATATCTTGCATAAGATTTTGTTTATACCAGATCTTAAAGGAAAAGCTGTCAGAATTTCACCATTGAGTATGATATTGGTTGTGGGTTTGTCATACATGGCCTTTATTATGTTGAGGTATCTTCCATATACTCCCAGTTTTTTGAGAGTTTTTATCATAAAAGGATGTTGAATTTTAGGAATTTTTTTTTCCTGTATTTATTTGATATAATCATGATTTTTAGCCTTCCTTTTTCTGATGTGGTGAATTCCACTGATTGATTTTTGAATGTTGAACCATCCCTGTGTTCCTAGAATAAATTCTACTTGGTTATGAAGATGATTCCTTTGATGCTAAGAAAGGTACATTTTTCCCCCCAATGCTATTCCTTAAACCTTCCCAAAGGTCTCAAGTAGAAGTGGGTTGGTATTCAGAGGGAAAAAAAAATGGTATTCTTACCTTACAGACTTGAAGTTCTTACCTCAAAAGAATTAGCTCTGCTTTTATTTCATAACCTAAGGAAAGATGTTTAGATCTATTCTTCATGAATTTAAATCCTCACAGACTACTGCCTAATGAAAGTTAGCCCTCTCAACAAAGGCTGGCAAATGCATTCAATCTAAGATGCAAATCTGATCAGCTACATGTCACCAGTGCCATGCAGTCTTAAGAATACTTAGGTCATGTCTGGGCTCAGGGAAAAAGTGTTCTTTAGTCAAGGGTGAATGGTGCCATGAATTTCCCACACTTCTCCTTGGCTTTTGCCAAACAACCTTCCTTTGCATGAGGCTGACAATCCCAAGCTAGACAGTTCCCTGGGCTCATGACCCAGGGTCCATCCATATTCACTGCCTCCATATTTCTCAGGAGCCATAGAAACATTCTGTGAAGCTTCCATCTTCCATCTTAAAGAACACCATCTCATTTCCTGGCCCAGCCAACTTTGAAACCCTTACAGAACGCCTAGTGTTTTATTTTAATTTCCCCTTCTTTGAATTCTGGCAGCACAAAGCAGAAGATCAGGGGCATGGAGTGAGGCATAAGCCATTGAAAGCTGCCCTGGCTTTCCCTTCACAGTTAACTGGGAGACACCATGTGGTGTGAGACGTTCATTTGCAGGTAGTGAGTCTGTAAAATTGTACTCTAAAATTAAAAAATTTTAATTAGAAGGCAGCATCTGTGAACCTTTTGCTGGAAGCCACTGTTCTTCTCTGATAAATTATCCCAGCCCTGTGGCCCCTTATCCTCATCCCATCACGTCAGGATTGTAAAACTGGCCTTCCTTCCCACTCCTGGAGCAGTCAGATGGAGATTTCTCTGCTTAATATTTAACAAGCTACCAATGCCTCCTGGAAAACTTTGAAAAATATTTAATTTAGAGGCGCTTCTTCCTCCACATATTCTCATGGCTGCTCTGTTTTGCTCTCAAAACCTTATTTCTAGAAACCATGTGAGTCGAAGCTGGAGATGGGCTTCTGAGGCAAGCAAGAGCTTCTTAATCCCTGCCTGATGCCATCCTCTGCTGTTTGAAACAATATAATCCACCCCAGCAGCCAATTTGAGGAGCCATGGGTAAGGAATTTTTTATTTCAAGTGGGAGCTATTTTATCAGGTGCCAACAAAAAGAATTTCCTGTTTAGCAACAGTGGTCTTATGTTCTCTTTTTTCTGAGCTGAATTGGGCAGGAGTTGAACAGGCCAAGCTGTGAGCTGTACCATGGCCTGTCTTCTCCTGATGCCAGAGGTCTCTGTGGATGTTGAGGATCTGAGAAATCAGGGTTCATGGCCAAGAGGTTAGTTGAATATGGAGGGCTAATAAGTGCAGGTGGCTGTCAGCCTCAGACCCAGTACCCAGTGATATGTTGATGCAGAAAGAAGCAGGTGGGGAGCTGGGTATGAAGACCAGCTCCGTTGGAGTCCTTGAAATGAACACAGAAGGAATAGAAAAGGAGGGAATTGCATTCCTAGTGTGGAGGACAGGGAATCAGATGATGTGCCAGCGGAGATGAAAGATATGGAACTGGATTAGAAGAGCCTCTGGAGGAAGGAATACAGAGAATATGCATTGGAGTGGGGGGGGGTCTCAGAGCTATGTGAACTTTATTAAGTAAGTACTATGGGTTGAATTATGTGCTGGGAAGATGTGGAAGTCCTTATCACCAGTGCCTTGAATGTAACCTGATTTGGAAATAGAGTCTTTGCAGATGACCGTGTTAACGAGGTACATTGGGGTGGGTCCTTAGTCCAGTATCACTGTGTCCGTATAAAAGGAATATGTCTGGACACAGAGATATGCACAGATGGAGTGTCATGTGCAGATGAAAGCAGAGATTGAAGTGATGCATCTAGCCAGTCAAGGAATGTCAAAAATGCCAGCCAAGCACCACCAGATGGAAGAGAAGCTTGAAATAAATGATCTCTTCAAGTCCTTAGAAGGATCAAAGTTTAGTAACACCTTGACCTTGGATTTCTAGCCTCCATAATCCTGAGGCAATACATTTATTTTGTTTATGTCATCCAGTTTGTGGGGATTGGTAACAGCAGCCCTAGCAAACTACTACAGCAGGCATCAAATGCATGAGGTGGATATGGCTGGTGACTCAAGACCCTCTTTCACCTTTACTTGGTAAAAGAACCCTGACATTTTTTTTTAAAGATTTATTTATTTATTTATACAAGAACCAGGGTAAAGGCCAGATGCACAGGAGGTGAGAGGATTCACCAGAGACAGAGCAGGGAACAGAACAGGCAGACTGACAAAATACACTGCTGAGAGGAGCAGCCGGCAAGTCAAGAGAGGTCTGCTTGCCATGTGGGACCCTCACCGTCAGGCTGGGATTGAACCGGCACTGCACATGCTGGGGACAGCTTCCCAGCACTGTGCTCAACCACCTGCACCACCAGGGGAGGCCCAGAATGCTGACTTTTAACTAATGTCATCACCACCTACAATGACTATATTTCCTGACCATCTTCACCATTGGCTGATCCAATGTAATGCACTGTGCTGAGCTGTTTGGAACTTTATGGAAGCTTCTTAAAAGAAAGGGAACGATGCATGTTTTCTTTTTCCTATTTTCAGTCTACCCTAATTCCTCATTCTTCTGGATAGTAATTCACGTAACCCGACTGGAGTACCGAGAGCCATGGAATCTTTTTTTGAGCTGCATTGGGCAGGAGTTGAACAGACCAAGTTGTGAGCTGAACCATGGCCTGTCTGTGGAGCTGGGAGGAGCTGGGTTCTTTGCTGCTTGTGGGCCTTATTGAGCTTCTACCACCCCCCTCCCTCTTCCCTTGGTAGGATGGCAGGATACTGCTTTCTTCAGCTTAAGAATGGCTGCTCAGAGCTTGCTGTGATAAGAGGTACAACGTATCTTTAATCCATGCATGGCCTTTGGAGACTCCAGAAGACTTGGCTTCAGGAGGGGAGGGTGATGTGACCCTCCCATGAAGGTGACCACCTTAACATTTAGGAGAAGCCTGAATCCAAGTTTGTGTGATCAATGTACCCCTGTTCAGAATCATCAAGAGAGTTGGCTAAAAATAGCAGTCCATGCAAAAATACCACTCAGTTCTGAATTTAGTCTCTGGAACTATAATCTGACGTCTATATTTTCTCAGCAAGTATTATGATTTTTAAAATGATTTTTATTGAGATAACATTGGTTTACATCAATGTTTCTATTTTGAGATTGTAGGATCCCCTATAATTTCCATAATATTCTCACCACCAAAACACCCAGAGCCACCATCACAGTCCACTGTGCTCCCTCCCCAAACTGCTTCCCTTCCCCCTCTGGAGGCCTCCATTCTACAGTCAGTGTCCAGGGCTAGTTCTTGATTTCAGGCTTTATCTGAATCTTTGTTTTTTCCATTTTCCACCTATAAATGCCACCATTTGATATACATCTTTCTTCTTTTGACTTATTTCACTCAGCATCATCACTGCCAGCTACAAGGATGATTTTCAAGTACACCTAAGATAAAGAATCTCCCCAACAGAAGCTACCTCCTGCTCAGGTACTAAAACTGATTTGGGGACCCCAAAACAATCGTGACATATTTTCCCAATCTCCTTACTGTCCCCTTGCCTGAGGACAACAGTGGGGTAACTCCTCAGTAGTGAATGAACAGGGAAGAGTCCCTCTGTCTCTTTTGCCTCAGTGAGGATAACGAGTTAGGGGACTCCCACATTTCCTTGGGAATTCTGGATGGAGCAATTACTGGGCATTCTTCTATGCCCCACCAACATCGGGGTCTGGGGTAGATGTGAGTTATTCTTGCCTATTGCTCCCCTATTACTGCTTCTAAGGAATTGTTCTCCTTCCGTTTCCCCCCAAACCTCTGAGTCTTTGCAGCGGCCTATACATGCCTACCCTTTCCTGTCTCCCTCCTTTTACAAATATTGACCGTCCTGCTCACTCCTCCTTAATCACTGATCATTCTGGCAATGGTCTGCAGCCTCCCTTTTGATCTCAACTCCTTCCCATGACCAAGCGAACATTTTGGCCTCTCATCCTTGAAATTATTTTTTCCAGTGATGTTCTCATCTCCCCGATCTCAGCCCCCCACTTCCATTCTCACACTCTGAACCTTATTAGCAGAGACTGAGCCATCATGAAGTCACCAATCAAAGCAGTGACTTCTTTACTCTCTGAGGTAACCTTTCTCTCTCCAAGCAGCTTCAGGCCTCTACCACAGTATTTCATCAACTCTGAACTCCTGGCTAGATTCCTGCCCATTCCTTCCATCAATTAGCCTCGCCTTTATTCAATCTGTGCATTTCCAGCTCAGAGCACCTGCTCCGTTGAGGCAGGCATGCTCCTGCAAATATGCTTATCTCCCTTGCTCCTTTTGTCCATTCAGGGGGAGAAAAATCCCAATCCAGAGTGAACCCAACCACTTGCATTCTCCATCTCACATCCATCCTAAAAATTAAGCCCTACTGGGGGAAAAAAAAATCACACAATTAGGCAGATTAGAATCATTATGAATTCATAATCTTTTAATCACCTGCCTCAGCTGGGCTCTCATTAAAGTCTAGCAAACGTTCTATTTCTCTCGTCAGCTTATATAGCTCACTGTCCTATCAAAGGAAGATCCATCAGCCCACTACTGGCTCCCAGAGATGGCACTCTGCTGCTATCCCCTTTCTACCCAGGGTCTTCATCTTCTTTCTCACTTCTGCATCCTCCCTTGTTTACTATCTCTCATCTTTGAGAAACAGAAACAGGCATGAAATCTAGAACCTATTCTTGGACTTATGTTACTCCAGCCACCTCCATTGACTTGACTCCCCTTCACGGCCTTGTTTCTCAAGGCCTTTTTATAGCTACTACCGCCACATCAGCTTCTCCTACTTACTACACGTTGGGCTGAAGTCAGCTGTACCTGCCACTGGACCAAAACTTCTATTACTAGGGTCACTGCTGTTCTCTCCATTTTGGACCCAGTCGTAAAAGAATGTAGCTGCTTTCATATAGCCTGTGGGTTGCCATGGTTATTTCATGTCTCATTTCTGGAGTATGCCCTGAAACATGCCATTCTCGTGTCAGAGGGGAAAATACAAGAAGCAATTGAGTGAAGACTATATGTCTTCAGTTGGGGCATGTCACGTCTGCCTACTGCATGTCGGGCAGATTAAGTTACAAGCATGGCTGGACCCAAGATCCATAGGTTGGGACGGTTCTATCCATCTCAAGGGGTCAGCTACTTCACTGCCAGACCATAGCAATAGACAAGAATGTGTAATTCTTACAGGGACCCTGCCATAATGCCCTTGAGAGTTCCCTGTCTCCTCACTCCATCTCCTATGTCGGTCTTGCTCCCCCTATAACACCTCCAACCCCAGGTTAAGCTATTCAAACAAAACTTACCTGCCGTCTACCCATTTGACTATCACTTCCATCTTGCAGTTGCTCATTCTTGGGTGACCTCCTCTTCAATTTCCCCTCCCCTTTGCCTGAGTGTTGTGCATTGATAAATAAAGGGGAAGAGAAAAAGAAATGCTGATTGAGGCCACTCTGTGGCTATAACTTTGTGGGTCCTCATGGCTACAGCCTTTCTCCCATCCCTCATGACTTCATCATGCTTAGGTCAGGGTGGATGTTTAAAAAAGCCCCTCTCCTTCCCTTTTTTTGTGTCTCTCCCACCATGAATGTCTTCATCTTAGTGGATGAGCAGGCCTGCCTCTGTAAAGATGTTTTAAACCATGTGATCTGAGTTCATCCATTGTTCTCCTTACTGTCTCCAAATAGTAACTCATATTCCCCTCTTACTCTCCTTCATCGTCTGCAGCACAAGAAGTATCTCTTTCTCTCTGGAAACATACAATTCTTCTCCCTTTGTGCTCACTTGTGGCGATATTATAACCTTATCGTATTCCGTTTAAGGCTATTTACTGAGAATGCCTTAATGACTGGTATATGGAAAATACAAATAAATAATGTGACTTTATTTTCTCCAAGACAACTGGGGTTACATATGTGTCAAATAGAACATAATAGATAGGGATTTATTCCTCCATTAGCTTTTTAGGTTTGCTTATCTTTCAGAGTAATTTAAATTGAAAAGGAAGACAAATCCTTATTTGATTGTTAGGCAATTCAGTGCTATTTATTTTGTCTAAGTTGGTGTGGGATCTAAGTGCACTGTTGTTAAAAGGCTATTTAATGTCACATACAGGGCCTATTAATTTTTTCGATAAATTGTCCACATGTCCAACCAATTGCATACATTTAATAGGGAGAGTCTGTTCTTCTAAAAGTCTGTCTCCATACGTTGTGGTAATGGTGCTATAGTTTATATGCTGTTAGACATACTAAGGCATTGCCTTTGTCATCAAAAGTCTGGAGATAAATCTTACAGCTAATACATGGTTCTCTTAGAAGAGGGTCAAAGGAATGGTGCAACTTTTGTAACACAACTTACCGTCCATAGAGCATGGTGGGGATGCCTTTAAAAAAAGTTTGGATGGTTTGCTTTGTATTGATGATGAAAAGTATGGTCATTGATGTTGAACTTCAACATGCTCTTGGTTAGGAAGTATACTTATTTAGACTCAACACAGGACTATCTTGGCAGTTACTTTCTTACTTGATCTAAATGGTTAGAATCAACACAGTTGTTTTTATTTTCTTGCCTGCAATTATCACACAATGTTAGCTAATTAGTGCTTATTCCTGGGATGTATGAGTTGCTACTGAGAAGAGACAGTAGGGAAGGCAGAGTAAGGCTATCAGGCATTTTAAATAAAACATATTTATGAATGACTTCTTTTCTTTTACAGATAACTTATTGACAAACAATGTAAGGTAGACTCTGGGATCTGTACAATCAGGAGTCCTATCCGTTTTCATTTGTTATTATTTTCCCTAGAACCTAGAACAATGCCCAGCATATAGTACAGTCAATGAGTATCTATCAAAGGAATGAATGGATGGATGAAGAACAGTAAAAAGGTAGGGCAGAAATTAAAAATGACACTTGTGGTTTCTAAAATAGCAGAGTAAAGATATCATCTTCCCTTTTTTCTGAATATCAGAACACTCATCAGAAAAATGTCACCACAAAGCAGCTAAAAAATTTGACAAAACATATTGCTACCAATAAACAACAATAAGTGAACAACTTTAATGAAGTTGCAATATTTAAAAGCATTTCAAGGGGTACAGGTGCTCAGGGAAGATACAGCAAAGCAATGGTAAGAAGTAAAACATGGAGCTGCAGACCTGGGGGTGAGAGGTATGTAAGGTGGGGAAGAAAAAAAAGAAAAGAAAATCATGGCCAAAATGAGTTCCACACTACCAAGGACAAAATGGAAAGGAAGCCTTGTTAAAAGGACAAGAAAGATGGACACAGATAGAAAGAAACAGGTGGAACAAGAAGAAAATGGAGAAAGAGTTGAAAGGATAAGAGAGAAAATAAGAATAATTGAATAATAAAATAAACCCTGTATTACTGGTGTTTGCAAAAAAGAAAGTCAAATTAAATAGGAGAAATAAAAATTGTTTCAAATATTATTTAAAAATTCTACAAGTGAAACAACACCTCCATCTATAGATTTAAGAAGTACTGAGTGCCCAAGTATGGGAGTGGATGAAAAACTACTACAGAACAATTCAACTATGAGACATCATACTCTTGTAAAATGACTGTGCTCCCTGGCTAAAGAAATATTCCTTGGAATTGTGGGTAAAGATATTCAATTCCTAAAATGGGGAAATTGTCAGACTGGTCTCTCTCCTCCTCCCTCATATAACATAGATACAAGAAATAATGCCATGAATAGATGTATGTTTTTCATATATATATGTATATATACATTATAGGCATATGCACTTTATATTATATATATAGGGTAAATATCTCTAATCAGTCTCACATATAGACACATATGTCATTTATGGTACAAGAGATTGATTGGCATTTAGACTGAGTTATCATCAAGGATATAAAACGATGCCCGAATTTTATGCCCAGCCAATCACAAACCTACAATGCACATTTCTTAATCCCCTCCTCTCAACCCCTCTTCTTATCTCATCAAGAAAAAAATGACTGTTTGGCTGTAGGACCTAAGTCTTAATCACAAAGCCCTGATTAGCATTGTTGTGTCTTCCTGAGAGTGGGCCCTGATTTCTGGTTGTTGTTTCTGGAATATTTGGAATCAACAATGGAAGTTCCAGGAAGCCCCCAGTAAATTGTTCCTTGGCTGGTTGCAGATTAACTAAGCTCTGCTTCCATACACATGCCAAACCCATTTTGCTGTTGGAATTTCCTGTCTCCAAGTGGAAGGAGGCGTGGGGGAAAGGGGTGAGTATGCCTGCACCTCAGACTCCCCTGTGCTGTAGCCCCCTTAGCAGCCTGGCATCGTGGTCTTACCACCTCTTGGTGTCTACACCAAATGCCTTCTCAGACGTGTGTTCAGACACAACTTTGTCCTGAACAGTTGTCCTGGGGAGACTGGCTGCAGGACCGTGAAATTTCTGGTTTAGTCTTTCAAGGTAGTCCAATGGAATGAGCTTTTGTAAATAAAGTTTTATTGGCACACAGCCATGTTTACATATCGCTTGTGGTTATTGTCAAACCCAGTGGTTGCCACAGAGGCCAAATGGCCCTTAGAGCCTAAAATATTTACTAACTGGCCTTTCACACACAAAATTTGTTGACCTCTGCTCTAGATCATCCAGAGTCTTTAATCACTGTCTGTATTCAGTGTAGCTGGAGAAACTCAATTTTTTGAGTATCAGCCATGTCTTTCCCCCTTCTGAGGGCAAGGCTCAGCATTATCTTCTTATCTATCCCTGAGTTAAATAACCCCAAGGAAGGGGCCCGGGGGCAGGGAGGAGGCTGGCAGGAGAGTTTAGGGGCTGGTCTCTAGACTTGGCTGCCACCTTGTCCCCTCTGCTGAATGACTTTGCACAAACCACACATCTTTGTACCTTAATTTCTTCATCTGCTAAACATGGAAATAAGTACATACTTCATGAAGAAGCTGTGCAGTTTGGATGAGGTCTCACACCTCAACCACCCAGCTCGCTGGCACACAGCAATTGACCACTTCATGTTACTTATTATTATGCCCCAGACACCAATAGCCAGGTTATTTACTCCATGGCTACAACATCTTGGCTGGTCTGTTTGGACCAAAGAGAAGCCTTTAACCTAAGAACAAGTAAGTCCAATCTAAGGGTTGGAAGGTGTTGATGAAATGGCCAGGAGCAAAAGAGTTTGTTCATCCAGTGTGGTTGGCACTTGGAGAGAATAGTATGTCCCAGCCCACAGGGTAATCCTGATATCGTCTTGCTGGCTTGGTATAATTATCAGTAGTTTTCATTCTTAGAATGTTCCAGTTCAAATAATAAAGTCTATGATCATTATATCCCTAAAGAATAGAAACTGTCTAAAACAGCTCCCATCAGGAAGTGAGTTGATATTAGGTACAGAAGTGAGAGACCCCCAGAAATGTCAGTAAAAACAGGCTCTTTGACTAAGACTCCATGGGGAAGCAGGCATGCTGAGAAGCTCTGTGATTGGCAGTAAAGGCAGTCGAGAGAGATCTGGCCGTAATATCTAAATCTAACTTCTGAGATAAAAATTGTATTACTGCAGGGCTGTGGTTTGACAGAGAGCAAAAAAATGAGGGCTGTCCAACCCAAGTAGAGAGAGAAGGGCATTCAAGAGGTTGGGGTGGTCTGAAGTCACAGTTTCTTGGAGTTAACAAGGACCTGAGGGGCCTTAGATTAGAGGTGGGCTTATCAGAATAAATCCAGGAAGAGGGGCTGTTTCTATCAAGGCTGTGGGGACTCCTGCGCAGGGTCCTCTTCCTCTTCTTGATGAACCTCTATCTTGTGGAAGTGTCAATTCTAAGAAACCTTTGACTACAAATGAACCAATTTGACAACAGCTTTACTGGGGGAGGGAGTGGGGGAGCGTGGTGAAACAAATGCATAAAAACAAAAGCAAATAAAACAGAGAAAAAAACATGAAATGGGCTCAATTATAAGATGAATCTTGATTTCAGTAATGTTGAACTATGAAATATAAAGTGTCCAAAATTTATAGAAATATGTTCTTAGGACTGAGGTAACAGCTGAGAAGCCAAGCAAGCTTTCTGGAGGAGGGCTCTGAGATGCACCTGTGCCCAAGGTGGGGTCAACTGAAGGGAAAGACTCTGTTGCAAAACTGGCTCCCAGTATCCAGCTGGACAGGCCAGTGTCTGCTAATGTCCACTAATGTCAGCATCACGCAGATAAGTGGCACCACAAGGGCAAGTGTGACAAGAGTAATCAAGATGACGGTTACCCAGGAGGTCTGCCACATTCTGAGTGACCTTCAGAACCAGGCTAAGGCTTGGGATGTGGACCATGTCCTTTGTGACCCTCAGAACCAGGTTAAGGCTTGGGATGTGGACCATGTCCTTTGTGACCCTCAGAACCAGGTTAAGGCTCGGGATGTGGACCATGTCCTTCAAGGCCGAGGTTGGTTTTGGAAAGGATAAAAGCCTGTCTCCCGTTTTCCTGTGGGCTTTGGCAAAGAAAGGTCTAGATCAATGTTGACTTGTTTTAATGAATTGGCATATGAGGTCACATTAGTGTACAGGCAGCTGTGGAAAGAACTCAAACCTAAGTGAGTCTACAGGCAGCTGGGAACAACCACTAGCAAAAACACAATGAAGCTTCTAGATTGTTCCATGTAATTTAGTGAAGGGCTTGCTTTGGGGCCAGAGAGGAATATAACCTTGCCTCTCCAGATTTATTTTTTTATAAGATCAAAGAAAGAAGAGAGAGAAAAGAAAATAAAGGAGAGAGAGGCAGAAGTTGAGAGGGAGGAAGAAAATGATATTTAATTATATAAAAAAATATGATACCACAATACTCCTTTACATAAAGTTAATAGAAATTCCAATCTAGTTACAGTACTACCAAACACCTGCGTGGCAATGTCACAGCAAGTATTGGATTGATCTTCTAAGGTCAAGATGGCACAAAACTGTCCTGGTCATCCATCTAGTGATCTCTGTCTTTACTAGAAAATAGAAGTGCTTTACAGGAATAAACTTATCTATTATTTTCATGTGGAGTCAAACCAAACTTAGAATTTTAATACATTGCATCGCAAGGAAAAGAACAGGGCCAGGCATTTTTCTAGACCAGGGAAATTCTACAATAGCCCATGTTTCCCCATTTTCCAAAAATATTCAGTCTCTTTCCACCTTACCTCTCTTGACCCCATGCCACATTACCGCAGCTGCTCAGAACTTTCATGACCATTTCCTGCGGGTGCGGACTCTCCATGGCTGGTGAGGTGCATGCTGTGTGCCAGCCTGTCATGGAGGCACACCAATGGGTGACTGAGAGAATGAGGGAGCAGGGTAGACCCAGCAAAGCACTGCTGTGCAAAGAGGTGCAGGGCGAGCACGTGTGCCTAGTCCCATGGGTGTCACCAAGCAGGCGCTCCTGCTCACCTCTCCCTAGGTGGACTCCAGTTCTAGTGCTCTGTGCAGCTGCTGCTGCTGCAGGCCCACAGAGCTCAGTCTGGGGCTCCCTGCTCCGCGCAGCCCAGGATGGATGGGCACTGGAGCGCCTGGTTGCAGAACAGGTGCAACACCCCAGAATCTGGTTGGCTACGTAGAGAAAGGGGGCGAGATCACCCTGATGAAAGTCCCTCATCTGGAGAAGGGTGATTCCTCCAGTTGGTCTCATCATGGATTCTCTGGGCTGTGCCCAGAAAGTTCCCTGTTCTAAGCAGTAGGGAGACCTGCCCCCACTTTCCTCTTTGGGGCTTAGGGGAATTATTTATGGCAGGATAAACAAAACCTTCTCTCTTCTGTGAGATGTCAAATAGAGAGCAATGCTTTTTCTTTTAGGGTTAGAGTTTGATCAAGATGAGTTAAGATATTTGAAATAGCATTAACTGGGATGCAGAATCAAGCAATCCCAATAATTAAATGATATTAAATATCCATTTTATGGGCTGTCTGCTTGCAGAAGGGTCACATGTGGGAGACAATAAATCTTTGGTCAGGGCCAAAGGTAAGTTGTTCCCATTGAAAATCAAGGACCCTCCAACTGGCTCCTGTGTCTGTGGTCATTAGAACCACCACCCCCACTCCTGTAGCCATTGTGATTATTTGAGGCTCTCCTCAGCTGAGAGGAAGCCTCACGGTCCAGGATGTGAGAGAATTTACAGCTCTGGTCATTGGGGCAGTTTTTCTGCAGGTGCTGGTGTGACTCCATTTGGACAAGGTCAACACTTGTTCCTTCTTCATTAAGATGACTGTGTGCTTCCAAGGAGTCAACTCTGCAGTAGGGGAAAGCATGGGCACCAGACAGTGGAGTCAAAGGTATGGACCTTCTAGTTATCAATTCATGCCAGTGAACAGCACAGTACTTGACAATTTCACCGAGGAGGCCATGAAGAGTAATGGTTCAGAGCCCTGTGGCAGGAGTTCAAGTCCCAGCTCAGCCACCTGCCACTTGCATGGCTGACTCCCCATGCTCTGCTTCTTCATCCCTCTCTGGGGTCAAGTATGGAATAGGGGAGTCAGAGTTGCCACATTTTTATGTTTCTAAAATAAACTCAATCATAACCCTACTTGCCACCCTAACCCCATGCACATCTAGATGTGGGTACACACCTTTTTAGGATGGTACACGAAAAATACAGGGTAGAGGTAGTGGTGGTGGTGGAACCAAATTTGCTAAAGGGTAAAGGAGGGCCTCCCTGGTGGCGCAGTGGGTTGAGCGCAGGCTGTGAAGCTGTCTGCAGCACAGGTTCGATTCCTGGCCGGTCAGGGAGCAACCCACATGGTGCGGCAGACCTCTCCTGACTTCCCTGCTGCTCCCCTCAGCAGTGTTTTTGGTCGTCTGCTTGTTCTGCTCCCCGCTCTGTCTCTGATGAATCCTCTCACCTTCCTGCACCTGACCTGTACCCCAGCTCTTGTATATATAAACAAATCTTTAAAATAAAATAAAATAAAATAAAAAAGGCTAAAGGACCTCTTGACTAGAGCTGACGTAATCCCAACTGCCGAGATGCTCATCATCCACATCCCTTTCCCTGCCCTGCCATTCTCTTGTCTCTCATTCTCCCTTTTTCTTTCATTTTTTTCTAGAAAAAAAATCTTGCCCATTTATATAAGCGGCACTTTGAGAATGCATCACATATTTCTGTTTTCATAAATAAAGTCTCTTTGATGGTTTCATCCATTACATTACTGCCCATTACATTTCACTTAGAAGGACTAACATAGAGTGAAGCAAGTTTAGTTTACAGAAAAATGTGCTGCATGGTTGAGTTGCATATAAATTTAGGATGGAAGAAAAACAACTCTAACACTCTAAACTCAAATTTTAAAATCTACATGTTAAATAGTAATAAAAGGGGAACTATAATTATTGTGATTTGCAAAGGTGTGGGCAGTAGAAATCTTAATATTCTTGTCTCTTTGGTCATCCTGATAGGTAAATTGTTAGCAAGTGTGATAACATGGTTTACAGTCAAGAAAAGGTAAATTTTTCAGGACATGGACTAATGATGGGGTTAAATTAACTTAAACATTTATAGTAAATACTTCCTTAATTTCTTCCCAAGTATCCCTGGCCTTTGGGAATAAAAACTTAAAAAAAATATATACATTGTTATTTCCACCTTTCCTAAGTCAGAAGTAAAATTGTTTCTGTTCCTCTTAATTTCTTCCTTTACTTAAAGAAACTTTGTTCTTGTTTGTTAGTTGTTTCCTTGTTTTGTCTCTGTAAATATTCAAATTATGGACAGTGGGTTAGAAAACTTTTATTAACTTAACAAATGAGCTGCCAATATGTGATTCTTTACCTATAAAAAAAAATGGCAATTTCACACAGTTCAATTTACTAGGTAGATTTCAAGGTCAATTACTGGCCAAAGATAAGATAAAACCAGCTCATTTTGTAGAAACCCCTCCCCCCAAACACACAAACCCACACATATCCCTTGATTCCTAAAGATCGTCCCTATAGCTTATGGCAGTAATAACAACTTGAACTTGTAAATATTTAATAAAGTGTAAACACTTCAAACCGTGGATGTGATGGGAAATGGAGAACATGACATGGTAGAGAACATGCTATTCAAAATAACTAGTGGGACTTCTTGTCTTCAGCCTGAACTGGGCTGATAAGTTCAATCATGTTGCAACTGATCTTTGAGAGGATGAAAACCCAGCTCAGTTAAAAGTGGTCTGTTCAGTGGTTAGCGATAAATATAATTAATCAAAAATGTAATCAATGGCTGTGACATTGGTAGGGATGAGCACTGGAACTTGTACAGAAAAAGGACACATTTGCTGGGGGGAGATATTATTAATTGGGAGTTTGCAATCATCCTACTTATTGGGAACAATCACTTGTACTAAAACCTGGAGGGTATTGCTGTAGGTGTTAGCACACAACCTTATGTATGGGAATGTCAGAACTCACAGAACCAGGGAATCTGGAAGGATGTAAAACTTGGCTAACAATGGCCATCTCCCTTAGGTGTTGGAGGAAACCCAGCAGCCAGAGTTCTGGGAGCAGAGGTGAAATGAATTTAGCATTATAATTGATAGTCATTTCACTGTAAAGAGCAAAAAAGATGAATGGGCATTGGAAAATGAAGCAGCTTTGGAACTATAAATGCCAACATGTCTACCTGGAGTTAAAGTAAAGATGACCAACGACAAGGAGTGAGAAAACACTAGAATGGGAAAGTGTATCAGTCAGAGCTCAGTCAGAGAAACAGAACCATGATGAGAGACAGTCATAGACATAGTCAGTTGTAGAATCTTTGCATAGAATGATTTCACCATACACAGTTTTGGTCTCTGTAAGGCTGTAGTCTTCATGTCAGCTGCTGGAGCTTAAAGACCATGGGGTAGGTAGGACGAGAAGATGGACAGGTGGTGTTAGATGGGACAGAGCAAAACAAGCAGAAACCCACAGCCGGAGCTGTCACCATTTACTTGAGACACAATCATGAAAGAAATCAGAATACAAGGGCTAGTAGAATGGGTAGAATATCAAATTCTGTTGCTAAGAGACAAATGCACAAAGCTGGACTCCTTATTCCTTATTCAAGAGCAATCACTCACCAAGATTTTTAATGTTAGTCATTAGAACATAGAGACTCCAGAAGTCAGGCTAAGGTGGTGCATTTCCAGAGACAGTCCAAGCCTGGCAGACAGGGAGCTCTGATTGTTTCATTTTTAAAACCATCTCCCAGTCCTGATATCTTATCTAAAGAAAAGTGCAGCATAAGTGATTCATCCCCCCAAAAGAGCTGATCCTTCTCTCTCTTATCAGGCGCAGCCAAAAAGGGAGATGGGTATGACCGTCCCATAATCCAGGTATAACTGATTGTCTAATTAAGGGCCTCATTGCAGGAGAAGCGAGGCTGGACGAAATGCTCTGAAAGAACTGTCCTGTACTGACCATTAAGAGATGTTGTTTCTCTTTCTTCAAAATGAATTTCGGTCTGAACAACCAGACTGGAGGCCTCCTCATTTGGGTATAACTAAGAAGGATGCATATCACCCAGAGAGGGTGAACTTGGAGCAAGATAAAACACAACATGTAGACCTGCCTTTTGAGGCTTCCTTATGGGGAGGAGGTGAGACATTTGCCATTCATTTCAAGGCAAGAAAACTATCTTAAAAATAATATAAAATAAAATGACTAGCATTGGGATACTGAGTTTCCAGGGGGTGAGATGTAGTGGATATGTGTTGTCTTTGCTCAATAGCCCTTCCTGTTTGGTAGAACTGATTCTTTTCACAATCTACATGACTTAATGGGACCTTCAAGCACAAGATTACGCCCACTTCTCTGTGAAAACAATGAGCCTAGGATTCTTGATTCTAGCTGTCTCTATCCACCTATCATCCATCTATCATCTATCTCTCTAGCCCATCCATCCATCCATCCATCCATCCATCCATCCATCCATCCATCCATCCAATCCATCCATCCATTCATCATCTATCAGTTAGTGGCTTTAGATGAAGGAGCATGTGTGTGTGTTTATGTATACATGAAAACCAATATTTCTTTCTGCTAAGTAGGGTCACTGAGTGGGTACCATACTCTTTGCTTTGCAATCTGCCTCTGGCCATAGGAAGAACCCATCTGTCACAGGACAGAATGTAATCAAAGCACCATGAGAATTAACACTGAACAATGAAGAAGCCCTGATGATGTCAGTAGGGACTGAGGATCTAAAGACTATGTCCAGACTTGCCCTTCCAAGTTACTTGAGGTAGCAATTTTCCTTAAAGCAAATGAATTTGGTTTCTGATACTTGCACTGGCATGGCTATTGACCAACATCAAATGTCACTGTGTCCTAGGTTTTGTTTCATCGTATATAATCAATCAAATAAAGCAATGAGTATCATTCTTTTCCTTTCCTTTTGAAATAACAGATACATTGAGAGCTAAAGTAAAATATCCAAGGTCACAGAATTTGAAAATGGCCAAGCTGAGTTTAGGGCGCAGGCCTGAATGATGCTTCCTTGTTACCCACACATTCAGCGTTCTAATAAATAAAACATTCCCAGGACTCTGAAGCCAAATACTCAGTTGCAGAAATGAAAATGCAGTCAAGTATAGGCTGCATGCAGAAAAAAAAGAACATTCGAATATGTTACTAATTTTTTTAAAAGGAGGAAAAAAGTAAATTTACCCATATTACATATATTACATTGTTATGTAATAATAGCATCATTATAGGTAAGGCTTTTCATATTTTCTAAAATACTAAGATATGGACTGTCTTCCTCCATCATTTCAGAATTTCTGGCACTAGAATCATTGTGGCTGAACAGACCCTTTTAAAGCTGAGCAGAATGAGCTTTGCCTAATCTTTCACAGCTACAGGTGGTTAAAAACAAGACTTGAGGGCCTCCCCTGGTGGCGCAGTGGTTGAGTGCTGGGCTGCAAAGCTGCCCACAGCCTCTGCAGCGCTGGTTCGATCCCCGGCCACTGGCGAAGGTCCCACATGCATGCAGACCTCTCCTGCTGCCCGCTGCTCCCCTCAGCAGTGTACTTCGGTCCTTCTGCCTGTTCTGCTCCCTACTCTGGGTCTGGTGAATTCTCTCACCCTCCCGCGCTTCCGACTGTACCCAGTGCTTGTATAAATAAATAAATAAATCTTAAAAAAAGAAACAAGACTTGAATCCTCCCATTTCCAGAGACATCTCTAATGCAGTGCCCATCTTCAGGTCATTTGATGTGTGATGTTTTACACTCTACCATGTGGTTTAAGTAAAAATTACCTTCTTTCATGCTTCTGCCCTCAACCTCCTCTTCTCTGTGCACCTCACCCCACCTAACCACTGACCCAAGCGTTAGCCCCGTCACAATGCACAGGCTCATACGTTGCTTCCTGTGTGCCTGACTCAAGTGCATGTTAGATGATGCCACCACCAACCGCACCACACTGCGGGGCCACGGTCATTCCAGGCCCCATCCCTTCATCCTATTCTTTTTAATTTTTTAAAGATTTATTTTTATATAAGAACAGGGGCAGATGCGTGGAGGGTGAGAGGATTCACCAGAGACAGAACGGGGAACAGAACTGGCAGACTGACTGAAATACACTGCTGAGGGGAGCAGCGGGCGAGACAGGAGAGGTCTGCTTCATCATGTGGGATTCTCGCTGCCCGGCCGGGATCGAACCCATGCTGCAGAGGCTGCGGACAGCTTCACAGGGTAGCGCTCAACTGCCTGCGCCGCCAGGGAGGCCCCCTTTCATCCTATTCCTGCTATAAAATTCAGATGCAACTTCTACCATGTGAGCTGTTTTTCAAATTCCCTTCATCCCTTCCTGGTCCAGGGTGGGCCTGAGCTCAGGCAGCGGCTGGGATCTGGAGCAGGGAGGGCTCAGGTGAGTGAAAAGTCGGTCTGCCAGGCACGGCTGGCGCTGCAGAGGGGAGGGAAGCAGTCCAGGCCTTGCCAGCAGGCTCAGAACAATGACCAGTGAGAAAACGCCACCCACCATGAGCTGGGTAAGGGCGGGCACAATGGGGAAGGAAAGCGGCCAAGCCCCGGAGCAGACACGCCCTGGCCCCAGGGGCTGTGGCTTCTGTGGCTCCCCCACTGGATTTCCATCCATCTCACTTGCTCTGTGAGATCAAGGTTAAAAGAAGGGGAAGAAAGGCTTTTACTCAAATGAATCATCCACCA
Organism: Talpa occidentalis; assembly: GCF_014898055.3. Classification (NCBI taxonomy): domain Eukaryota; kingdom Metazoa; phylum Chordata; class Mammalia; order Eulipotyphla; family Talpidae; genus Talpa; species Talpa occidentalis. The sequence goes on from NW_023601433.1 coordinate 7,554,186, forward strand.
GGAAAGCATGGGACTTTATTTCAGAAGTATCTATGAGAAAGACAACATTTAAAAATGGGCATTTCCAATAACCCCCAAATTATTATTAGGGGACACATGGTAATGTGCAAATAGTCTGAATTTTAGCATTAATAAAATTAAATGGGAATGTGATTATGCTGTGTTACAGCTACACACGATGTTCTCAAGCATAACTTTTGCAAATCTGTTAATTCCACTGGTGATTAGATATGTGCATTTCAACACATTTTGCTGCCCTTTGAAATCTAGTACAATCAAGATGTTAGATTGTGAGTTATTTTCTGGTTATTAAGATGCATTTCAATCCTCATCTTTAATCAACTGAAGATTCGCAAGATGGCTTTGATCCGTGTTCAGGAGTGTGTGTGTGTGTGTGTGTGTGTTGCACACCCCAAATGGATTTGCTGCCACTCTCATCTCCTGCGTCTTAAGATACCCCCTTTGGTGTATGCTATTAATGAGGAATCTGTGTTAAGTCTCGTTCAGTTAAAAATGGGGGTGGGGGCGGTTGGTTGGAGGATCTCTTTGCATCTTTAAATCCTGGGGGGGGGCCCTGAGGCTGGCCCCTGCTGTCCTGCTGCAGGGGAGGTGGCACTCCCCCAGCAAGCCAGGGAAGTCAGCCAGTTGGTGGCTAATGCCTGGCTGCCCCCGACCCAGGGTTAAACTGCTGTCGGGTCTGCTCAGTCTGGTACAGACGAGTTCCGGGGAGGGAAAGCTGCCAGTTATCTGTCAGCCCGCCCAGGCCTGGACTTCATCACAGTGAGACAGAGGCAAAATCCTGCTAATGGCCTCCTCTCTGAGACTCCCTCTGTCTGCAGGGCCAAGGTCACTCCAGTGTACACAAGTCAGGGAGTTTCCAAACTGCGGAGATGCTGATGGCCTCTCTGGACATTCCAGGGGGAGTAAGTGAGGTCACGTGTTTACAGAACATTGCAGTGCAGGCCTGTGGGGGGATCTGAGCTGAAAGGAGAGACATGTACTCCCGAGAGGCCCCCAAAGAACCTGTCACCCCCCGATTAGGAAAGGGGTGTGCAGGCCTTTATCCAGGAGCTTAGTCAGGGGCCTGGGATAGAAGGACAGGAAAGACAGTTGCTTCATGTGTTAGACTCCAGCAGGACTCAAAGAGGAAGCAATTTGGCAGAGAGTAACAGAGACAATGAGATAGTGAGAGACAGAGGGGGAGACACAGAAAGAAAAGAGAGGCTGAGAGAGTGCAGGGAATTATGGGAAAGCCCTTGGGAGCCTTGCAGTGAGGGAACCACAGCCCCCTGGGCAGCAGCTCAGTGACAGTGGGTGTCAGGGGAGGCTGGGTGACCCCTTCGCTGCTGGGTAACTTCTGAGGAGGGAGATGGGCCACAGGCGTGGGGAGGGGTCCCGGCGGTGGCAGGAGAAACCCTCAGGGTTGAGCTAAGGGACACATGCACGTGTTGGTTTCCTTTCTCCCATCACCTCCTCTGCGCTTCTCCTCAAAGGTCTCCTCATCCCTCCTGCCCTCATCTCTCTGCTCCTTTCTTACACTTGCCTTTCCTTCTGTGAAGGCTCTTCTCACTAGAATTTCTGTCCATCCATCCATCCATCCATCCATCCATCCACCCACCCACCCACCCACCCACCCACCATTTGCCCATTCATTCACAGCCTCTACAACTGACAACCTACCATGTGGGAAACATTTTGCTAGACCCTGAGGGGGATGCCAGTGACAGGAAACTGGCAGAGGGGAAGGCTGTGCATCACCGGGTATGACCTGGAACGCCTGGGGGCTGAGGACCTTGGTACACAAGGGACCCCAGAGGCTGATCAATGGAACGCCTTGTTGATAAGATTAGAACCTTGGCTGGGGATCTAGAGCTTGATCTCAATGACAATACCAAGTCCTCAAGATGAGAAGTGTCTGGAGGGCAGACTCACGACCCCTGATCCTCTAGATGACAAAGTTTTCTAGTTTCACCCTTCTCTTTTCTCACTGTCCTCCTATCCCTCACAACTGATGCTGCATAATTATTCTATCAATGAAAAGGCCAGGATCTTGAGCTTCAGCATCATCCTGCATTCTGTAGCCTGCTCCACGACTCTTGTTTTTTTTTTTTTTTTTATCAGCGTGGTGTTGCCTGGTGTAACAGAGTTCTCCTTAACAGTCTGTGTCCCCAGCCTCACACAGACGGTCACCAGGGTCAGGACCGAAGTCTGCAGAGGCAGTAGAACACTGTATCAGAGGAGAGAGGTGGTTCTGGAATACGGAGAGCATCCGTGGGTTGTGTACAGGCAAGGGAGAGAGCATCTCCTGCCACTGCCATGCTAGGGGCTGCTATGTTTCCTCCATCCAGACACTGACACCAAACGCCAGGCCCCAGGTCAGATGTTGTAGGTGGTTTGTGGGTCAGCATGTTCCTTGTACATGAAGCTTAGGGTTTGGGTCCTTCCTCTTTTCCCTCCAAAAATGCCCTGCAGGCAATTGTGCTGGTCTGAGAGCTACACAGGCAAACTGAGTCAAAATTAAATGCTATTTGTTTGCAGCCCCCTGCGAGCACATCTGATGGCCGCGCCATCCTGTTGCGGAATGTGGAATGTTCAGGTTAGACACACTTCTCAGAGGAGACTGTGACCTCATCAGGGTTTGTAGGAAACTTACCCTTTTTAGAGAAATGCAGCGAGTTATGTGGAACAGGGGCCCTGGGGAGTCCCACAGCCAGGGCGGAGCTCAGAGCCTCTGAATCACTCCAACAAAGGCCAGTCATCGAGGGAAGTCAGAACAAGCAAGATGCCCTCTGCTTCCTGGAGACACTGTCTTTTTCACAATCATGTAGCTTTCACTTAAGCTCTGTTTAAACTTGGAGTTAAGGGCTGGGAGTGGCCTTGACAAAGCTCAGGCTGCAGCCTCCTTCTGGAATGTGGAAATTGCTTATCGGTAGGTGGTGCTGTGTGCCTTCAGTCAGCCTCTCACTGGCCCTGGCCTTGAACTCAGGCAGCTTCGGGTCAGAGAGACCACTTGTTATAGGAACGGAAACTAAATGTCACCGTGACATAAAACAACGTGTGCTGTTTCATTTACAAGGTTTTTTGGTGCAAACTCTGCCAAGTAGGAGCGTTGTCCATGTCCTTCTAGAACCATTTACTTATGTCACACAGACATGTACTTTATGCATTCACTTCTTCAGGTCATAAATATATAGCGAGTTGCTCTTCTTTGCAAGCAAATAGGTAAGATTCTTTCTGTGATTCTGTTAAAAAGAACAGAGATACTATATACAATATGATCCTGGCTGCCTGAAGTCCTCAAGCCAGTGCTAATAAAATCTATCGGTTGAGTACCTACCATATGCTGGACACTACATATTTGAGCTGTATGATTCCTAACCTTCTAAGAATTTTCATTTTCCAGCTGGAACTTTGAAATATTAAATGACTTGCCCAAAGCCACACCGCTACGTGGCTAGAATGGAGTTTGAAGCCAAGTTTAAGTTTTTGCATTCCATTTCCCTTCCACTGTGATAAGACTGTAGGATTGGGGCTAGCGTGGGACCAAAGGGCCCTCTCTCCATCCTGATAAGTTGCAAACAGGGCTGAGGTAGCACATGCATGTAAGAGCAGGGATGGAGCCTGCCTTGCTGGCTGAGAATTCCAGTGTCACCTTGACAGAGCTGTGCAAACTTGGACACATAACTTGATCTGTCTTCCCAGTTTCTCATCTGTAAAATGGGCATAAGACTAGCACAAGTCTCAGAGCGTTAACGCAGGGAGTAAAATGACTTACGTAACATGCCCAGAGGAGGGATTAACACATATTATAGAAGCACTAACTGTTTTTATAATTACACTGAGATAATTATATTCAAAAGTCACCTGGGAGAAATCCCCTGTAGAGATGCAATCCTCCTCAAGCTATTTAGGAGTTCAGAGGGAAAGAGATTGTTTCCAACTGGAGTCACCTTGGAGGGTATGCGTGGGTGTTTCAGTATTGAAGGATTTTGACAAACCATAGGTAACACTGGTGACCACCTCACTTTATTTAGCCTTTCCTTTTTGCCAGGTTCTTAGTTAAAGACTTTATTTCATTTTCTCATTTCATTCTTGAGGGAGTTGTATGAGGCACATACCCTCATCACTGCTTTGAAGTGAGTCAGTGGTCTTTCTGCCCAAGAGCAACTGAATTATTCGTGGGAGACAGAGACTCCATTCTAGGTCTGCCTGATCCCCAAAGCTGTGCTCTGCAACCCCTGGGCAGTACCACGGTAAAGGGTATGTAGGAGAGGGAACAAACCTTTGGCTCATTCAGGGAACAATGCAAAATCCACATTAGCTGATTTAACCTGCATGTTGGGAAGAACAGGAGCTGAGTCTTGAGAGCTAAGAACTTGAACTTGAATGGTCTTCCAGAAAGTTTGAGTATTACCTGGTATTAAGTAGGAACACTCGTGATCTGGAGTAACACGTATGTTTGCCAGATGCATTTATATGCTAATTGAAAAGGTTGAATGACCTACAGTTCCAGTAGACTTAGATTTAGAAATGGACAGGTTAGCGTTCAATCCTTCTATAATCTTGTATCATTGTAATTATAAGATTATTGGCATCCAGGCTGGAAGAAACGCCTTGGAATTTCAGATGAGTTAAGAAAAACGGTGCTAGAGAGAGGAATTTTCAAGTGCCAATTGCTTCTATTGAATGACCTGCCTATGGCTCTTCATTTTCGTCTCTTTCATTAATTCACATGCATGTCCCAGGCACCTGTTAGTGATGGTGAGAGTTAGGACATTGCTACAGAGCCGGAAGAAAGCTGTGCTCTGAACATGGAATGCAGCTCTAATTGGAGACCTCGTTACTACCCAGAAGGATCCCACTATGCTGCTTTTTCCTGAATACTTAAAAACCTGCACCTCTTTCTTCAGCCCCCACCTCGAAATGTAACTAACAAAGTGTAAGTGGTTTCAGCTCTTCTTTGCTCTTTCAAACTAGTCTTGCCAGATATCAGGAAAGCTGCAGGCAAACGGCAGCCTGGCCCAGCCTCCTTGTCTTTCAACAAGGTTTGCAAAAGCAAACCCCTCGTTCCAGCGGTTGTGGTTTATTTATTGTTTTAATGAGCCTTTGCCGTGTGACCACAACACCATCATGACCGGGCCACACCACAAGACAAGGAAGTTCCCGTAAAACTCCTCCACACGCTGGTCTTTTCATGATGCTGGAAGTCAGCTCCTTGGCAGCCGGCTCCTTGGGCTTCCGGAGTTAGCTGGGTCTTTGTTCTTATCAGCGATGCCCTCCTGTCTCCCATCCCTACCTCTCCCCCTTCCTCCTTCCTGCAGACTCCGGGGCCTCCAGCCTCAAGCAGAGCAGGCGAAGGAGCTTAATGAGTAACATTTCTGGGAGCCCAGTCATTGTGGAAGAAACGCCGGCCAGGAAGAGGTGGCAGGCGCCCGGCCCTCCTGCCTTTGTCAGGCCGAAATAGAAGCTGCTGCCTTTCACGTGGCTGGCCCGGGAGACCACAGTTATTAAGAAAGTGCCGATGGTCTAGTTAAGAGGGACAGCCCTGAGCCAGGAAGTGTGGGTGTGAATTGGTCTGAAATTGTACAGTGGGATTTCGCGCACTTTCAGGAACGTGTGTTCTTTGCATGGCGACGATCGGGTACATGTCACAAAGCAGAGAAGAAGGATCCGAGAGCTCCAGGCTTCCCGTCGCTCTTGCTCCACCACCCGACTGTTGATGGGGCTCCTTTGGATGCGGCCTGGGGTCATCCCTGCATTTGTCCATCCTGTGTGAGCCTGGCGCCTGTGCTGTCAGTCTACTCGGTGACATGGCTCGGGCAGCCCAGGGCAGGGGTGGCAGACACAGCTCCGGAGCCGTGTGGACTTGACTTGCAAGCCCAGTCCCACCACTCTTTGGTGGTGTAGTAGGAGGGCAAGGCTTGTAACTCCTCCGAGCCTGGAATTCTCAGCCAGCAAGGCAGGCTCCGTCCCTGCTCTTACATGCATGTGCTACCTCGGCCCTGTTTGCAACTTATCAGGGTGGAGAGAGGGCCCTGTGCTTCTCTTTGGTCCCACGCTAGCCCTGATCCTACAGTCTTATCACAGTGGAAGGGAAATGGAATGCAAAAACTTAAACTTGGCTTCAAACTCCATTCTAGCCACGTAGCGGTGCGGCTTTGGGCTTTGGGTAAAAAGGGGAGATGTAGCTGTAAAATGTAGGCATTCCAAGGTGATTAAATAAGGCGACATATGAAAAGACGGGGTGGTGGGGTGGGTTAATTAATAGTAACTGCTCTCCTCCACCTGGGTTCTCCCCCACCTCTACTCTTCAGCCTCATTCTCATCTTGCGCCTCCTAATCTTGTGCCTCCTAATCTTGCGCCTCCTAATCTTGCGCCTCCTAATCTTACTCCTCCCCTTTTGCTCATTATCATCTTCCTTCTCCTTGCCGGCTTCTGCTTTTCTCTTCTTCCACTCTCTCTCTCTCCTCTCCTTCTTTTTCTTTTTTTGCCCAACACTTTCTTCTTATTCTCATTATCATGACTTTTTGGTAATCTGAAGAACTGGGGAGCGTAAGTGTCTATTTTTGGGGAACAACCACAAGGAAGTCTTAACTAAGTAGGCTTTTGCTTGGTGTGGTCAAAGTTACAGAAGATTGATTTTTAAAGCAGACTTTCTCAAAGGAATACAGATTCCTGTGTCAGTTAAAAGAAGGAGCTAGAATTTCCTTCACCAATGCACCCATGCACCTGAGGGGGTGGGGGGAAGCAAATATTGTTTAAAAATGAACAATGAGGCCATCCCCTGGTGACACAGGCGGTTGAGTGCTGCGCTGTCAAACTGTCCACAGCTTCTGCAGTGCTGGTTCCATCCCAGCTGGCTGGCGAGGGTCCCACATGGCGCACAGACCTCTCCTGCCACGCCCGCTGCTCCCCTCAGCAGTGTATTTTGTCCGTCTGCCTGTTCTGTTCCCTGCTCTGTCTCTGGTGAATCCTCTCACCCTCCTGCTGATCTGGCCTATACCCCAGTTCTTGTATAAATAAATAAATCTTTTAAAAAAATAAATAAAAATGAACAGTGATGTAAAAAATTTAAAAAAATGTGACATCTTTGAAGTGAAGCATTCTATTAATGTGAACTGAAAAAAATAAATTAAATAATGCAGGTAAAGGGCCTGCCACTTGGGAAAAAAAAAGAAAGAGCTAGAAATACAGTGCTTTGACACTTTCTCCACCCCTAGCACATCAACCATGCTGGGCATCCCCTTCCATATACACACACACTGGCTGAGGGCTCAGAAAACAGAGAGACAGACCTTGAAATTCTGTGATTTCTAATGCAGGTGTGGAGCAGATAGCCTTGATCACAATGGAACCATTTTACCTGTTCACTGAAAGTTAGGGTTTGTTCAGAAATGTGTGCTTTATATCAATTTGAATAAAAAAAGCAAAGCATTGAAATTTTGTTCATTTTCTTTCTTTCCATAAATATTTATGGTGTACCCCTTTGATATTAGGTACTGGTAAAATAGTGGAAAGTAAGAGAACCATAGCTGCTGCTTCAATACCTGTGGTAGAGTCATGGTGATCAGAAAGTTTCTGACTCTTCCTGAGATGCCTCTGCAGTTGTGCTGACTGTAATCGATGACTTTGGCCAATAGTGATGCTCTGTCAATGCAGGAGTTTTCTGGAGCTGCTTTACCAAATTAACACTCACTGGGGCAGTGGCGGGGAGAGTTAAAAAACAAAACAAAACAGACATTTATCCTGTCACAGTTCTGGAGGTTATAAGTCTAAAATAAAGTGCTGGTGGGTTGTATCCTCCTAAGGACTCCAGGAGAGCACCAACTCCATGCCTCTCCGCTGGTTTTTGGCAGTTTGCTGCCAGTCTTTGACCTGTAATGCACCCTTCCAATCACTGTCTTGATCTTCACGAGAGGGTTTCTCTGTGTGTTTTCTATTTGTCTGTGTTTGTGTTCAGTTCTCACTTTTTTAAATAAGGACGTCAGCCATATTGGATTAGCACCCTCCCTAGCGACTCCATCTTAAGTTGAGTAGATTTGCAAAGAGTCTATTTCAAAATAATGTCACATTCTGTGCTATGGGTAGCTAGAACTTTCATCCAGTTTCTCTCACAGGACACATTAAACCCATACAAGTCAGTGGTTGTGGTACCTGGCAATCCTGATGGAAAAGGGAATGACCCAGCTTGTCAGTCCTCACCTGTTGTATCTTAGAACACAGGGTGATACACTAAAACAAACACAAAAGAAAGGGTTTATTTTCACAGGGAGTGAGGAAAAGGGAGAGCTGAGAGACAAAACAGAAAAGAAAATTTACTGGCAACGCATGGCAAGAGGAAGTCTGTCCCACGCCAGCTAGCCTCCTCTGTGCGACCACCAGAGACCAAATAGGAGCTGCGCATGGTGAAGTGGGCAGATGTTAGCTGAGAAGAGACCAGGGTGCATGTGGGAGCTGCAAGCGGCAATATGCTGTGGGTGGTGTAAGTGAGGGAAAGGAAAGGTGGTTGGGCCTGTGCTCCATCTTTTAAAATCCACATGGTGGCTCCAGCCACCCTTAGACCTCAGGGCTCCCCTGCCCTGGTTGGGGAATTCAGGGAGTAGAAGCAAAAGCTCCAACTTTCCCATCAAGCAGGACACAAATGTTACCACCAGATGGGAGGCTGCTTCTCCCAGGTCTCCCAGGGATTGGCAACTTCAATTTCCAGTGTCTTTGCTTTTGGAAACCAGTTACCATGACCTGGGAAACCCAGAGGCTTTGTGGAGACATGAATCTAGGGGAGGAACTGAGACCTCCAGCCAGCACCCCTAGCTTGGTTCCCAGGTCAGGGAACTGGCCAGTTGAGGGAGCCATCTTACAAGTGGGTTTGCCAGACACTTCAAGCGAAATTAACACAACTCATCCCATGGGGCGCAGGCATCTCTGTTGCTGATGAGCCCAGCCCAGATTGCATATGCATGAGCAAAACTAATGTCTGAGGCAGGACAACACAACAATATCCTTGAAAGCTAATGTTAAAAAAGAAAATAGTTATGTCCGGTCAGTGTTAGAAAGGAGAGACACAAGACTGCTGGGGAGTGTGAAAAAGACCCCAACCTGGTCTTGTGCTGTTCTGTTTTATTACTGAGAAATTGCTCTCGTCGATGGAGCAATGGTAGGTGCTTCTACTTGGGCATTCCCAGCCAAAGGCATTTGCTCCTGCCTACCTGACTTCCTGAGGTGCATTTAATTCAAAAACACCTTAGCTCTTTCTGCCTGCCTTTCTGTGGAGCGTGTGGGAAGCACATCGAGGGGGGTGACGGCATCAATCCAAAGGGAAGACTTGACTTTCATCTACCTCATAAATGGCATGGAAAATGGCTCATGAAAATATTCAGGGGCAGGTTAAGTGCTCTGCACTAAATGCAGGGGATACCGAGGAAGCAACAGAGCGAGGGTCGGAGTCAACAGGGAAGGGGAATTCAAATGCAGGTGTTGGGTTCCCCACTCCTCAAACCTCCTGTTCAAAAGAAGCGGTGTGATACAACAATTAATATTAAAGGAAGGCTGCACAGCTAATAAGCAAAGATGACCTCTTGTGACAGAGGTCCCTATCAAATCAGATGATTCAGAGAGGTACACTGCACTCGGCAGACCAGAGCAAGGCCGTCTTATTTCCCAGGGAAACCTGGGGCCTGCCTATTTATATCCCAAGTCTGGGTGCTGGGTGGGTGGAGCCAGATAAAACTGGTCTAGGACTCCATATTGATCAGCATAGCTATGGGGAAGCCATGTTGGGAGCCTGGGTGTGTTTAATTTGAAGCACCCTTGTGATGCACGTTTGGGGTGGTATCTGAAATTTTAAACTGGTGGCCTTGGTTCTTTCACTCAGTATATTAAGCACTTTATTTATTATTTATTTATGCATACAAGAGCTGGGGTACAGGCCAGAGGTGTAGGGGGTGAGAGGATTCACCAGAGACAGAGTGGGGAACATAACAGACAGATTGACTGAAGTACACTGCTGAGGGGAGCAGTGAGCAAGTCAGGAGAGGTTTGCTGTGCCATGTGAGTAGCTCCCTGGCTGGCTGGGAATCGCACTCATGCTGCAGTGGCTGTGGACAGCTTCATAGATTGTGTCTTAACCCCTTGCACCACCAGGGAGGCCCTATTTATTTTTTAAAATATTTATTTATTTATGCATACAAGAACTGGGTTACAGGCCAGAGGTGTGGGGGGTGAGAGGATTCACCAGAGACAGAGTGGGGAGCAGAATGGGCAGATTGTGAAATACACTGCTGAGAGGATCAGTAGGGGAGACAGGAGAGGTCTGCTCTGCCATGTGGGTAGCTCCCTGCCTGGGGATGGAACTCGTGCTGCAGAGACTGCAGATAGCTTCATAGTTTGTGTCTTAACCCCTTGTGCCATCAAAGAGGCCCATGTTAAGTACTTTACATGTGCTGTAGATACTGAAGATGCAGATAACGGGACTTAATTATGTGATGCTCATTCTGGCAAAGGAAGAGACACACTGTGCAATAATCTATGGATATACACACATAGTTACACTTACAAACATGGGGTTTTTGTTAAGGATGAAGTGATAAAGTAGAGGATTTAAGCTACCAGTCCTTGTATTCAAGGGCTCTCATTCAAACTCTGATATCTGCTAACAACACAGAATAAAGTCCCAGTGACTTGCCTTAGCTTTTAAGATCCTACACAATCTAGCTAATGCTACATTTCACAAATTCTTTTTTCTTTTTCTTCTCTCCTCCACTGGGCTTCTGTGTGTTTCAGTCTTGTGAGGAGGGACACATGAAAAAGCACAGAGCTGCTGAGGTTCAAGTCTCAGCCCCAGCACCTAATAGCAGTGGGACCTTAGGCAAGTTACTCGACCTCTCAAAGCCTTGGCTGTGACTTCTACCATCTCACCAAAATGTGTCGTCTCTGCTCTCGCTCAGAGTAATTGTGGGACTCCAGACATCATGGCCAGGAGAGCAGCACTCGTGGCAAAGCAGGATGCAAATAGCTAACTGGTGTTAATGACATTGACTCCATGACAGACATGTATATATGTGCATGCACATATGTGTTTATAATTGTATATACACGTGTGCATATAATTGATTAGTGACGCTACTCAGAATATTCCATTTCAAGGCCATCTACTAAGACTGGAACTATGTCTGAGCATGCATGCCCAGTTGATAAGTCCTGAATAAAATATGCTCAACTCACTGCTGCGTGTCGCAGCGGATGGTTGTGATCCTTACCTAGGAGGGATGCTGCTTCGCAGGGCAGGGATGGGTAATTAGGTGACTGTCAGTGTGTGGTGGTGAACAGCCGCTCTCTTTAGCTTTAAGAACTGCAGCTGGGAGCATGTTTCGAGAATCTGCATGTGCCACTTGGCAGCATTAGAATTCTGAGACAGAGCCATCTTTAAAGATTTCCTCCCCTGGCAGCCGGGTGGTGAGGCAGCCGGGGTTGCTCTAGAAACAGTGGTGAGCTTTTTATCATTTATATATCATTCCAGCAGGGGCAGAAAAAGGGGACCAAATACTGAAAATAAAAGTTAATTAAAAAATAAAATCAAGAGGAATGTCTCTCCGAGGCCACCTCTGTTACAGAGACCACCTGTCATTTAGCATTTTCCTGTCTATAAACCTGAGATTGGAAGCCAATCAGCTCTTCTGTTGTTTAATTTTTAATGCCTGCCGTCTAGTCTCTGAGGTTGCTGTTGCAGGCAGAGGCTGAGGCACAGATCTGTACCCTCCAAGAGAAAAAGCCAGCGTACCTGCGGCCAGCACTGACGTTCTCAGGCAGATGCCTGCAGCTGGATTTATGTTCCCCCCACTCCAGGGGGTGATTAATTCTTGCAGTGATGTCACTCTGTCCCCTCATTGCAGGTGAGCCCATACAATAAGATAGGAAGGGCAGGTCTGTGAGAGAAGGGAAATAAATGGTGGCTTAAGTGGCGAGCACAATCTGATCCAGTTCTCTCAATAAATCCATATGGATTTATTGAGCATCTACTATATACCATGTATGGTGTGGACATGGAGCTTGCAGATGGCAGAGAAAAATGTCCATTCTTAAGACCCATACATGCTATTAAGGGTGAGAACAAATGTAATAAGAGATGAGGATGTGGATCATCCCATCCTGGTGATGCTTGGGGCCAGAAACGGAAAGCTGAAGTGGTGGTTTGGGATGGAAAGCTCCCTGGGGTGGTAATGGTGGAGCAGGAGGCTGAATAGCCAGAGGTGTGAATGGAAGCAGCATGTGAATGAAAGTAGACAATGGTGTGTCAAGGAAAGGGAATAGCAAATGTGAGACCCTGAGTTGGGCTGTGATTAACTTTTTTGAGAAACAGAGGAGGAGGTTAGGAAAACTTTGGAGGGAAGCCAACTCCAGTGGAGAAAGTAGCAGTGGAAAATCCTGAGTTGGAAATGAACTTGGGGTGGTGATTTCCAGTTTCTTATCTTCTGAGCTCTGGGCTCCTGGGGATGAAGGTGCGATGTGGGTGCAGAGAATGCCTGAAGCTTATTGAACTTGATTGCTCCCCTAGTCCCTGCCAAAGATGGTAAGTTCTCACCCACTTTCTGAGCTGGTATTTGAACATCTTTGAAATAATTTAGAGGGAAAGAAAACCCAGCAGAACATTTATTAAGTGACACTATTAAAATGAATTCTACTGTAGCTTCTATCAGGAGAGTCATAAATAGCCCTGGATGTTTATAATCTCGGGTTGGGGAGGACTTTAATTTTGTTGTGCCAGGAATGTTTATAAAGTAAAAAGGAACTCCTGGTTGCATCAGGGAAGAAAGCTGTTTGGGGGACCCAGAGAGATTTACAAGGCTCCCTGCTCCTGCCCTAATTAAGGCATTTGTTACTATGTTTTAATAGCTGCAAGGTGTCTTTCTCTGCTGTAGCTGGGTTTATAAACAGTGTTTTCCCCCAGGATGCGAGGGAAAATCTTCCTTTACAAGTTACAAATTGTAATTTCTTGAGTACACACCCACTGAATATCTTTCTCTTTTGCTATCCTTTCAGTACCCACCCCAGCCTACACCAGCTGAACCCTGAAATTAAAGCTGAGGGTGCCAGCAAGCTGTGCCCTTACCGAGCCCACAGGTCATTGCAAAGTCCATGAGGTCATTTGAGATAAGGGAACAACTTTCATTGTGTGTCCCTGGCCAAGGCACTCTGCTGGGTCCTTGCTGCTCTAAGTGTGGCCCTCAGATTAGAAGCAGGCGGGTCACCTGAGGCCAGATTACTTAAAGGACACCTGAGCACTAAAAAAAAAAAACACCCAGCTCCCCTGGACACCTGCTGAATCAGGTTTTTTTTTCAAGCATCATCTCACGGAATTCTCAGAGCTAGCTAGGAGATAGATGGGCTTATCGTCACAGAAATCTTTATCTTTTTTCTAAGATCACTCTTCTGCTTTTAATTGTATTTTTCTTTTTCAGCTTGCTAGTCTAGAAGTTCAGGAGCAATTTTGCTCTCCACGGGAAAGCTTCAGTTTAACCCCATGCACTGCACTGAATGAACAAACACATTTATTAGCTCGACTCCTCTCCCCGAATCTCCTCCTTCTCGCTCCCTTCCATCAGCAACATGTAGCTCACCAGATTCCCCGGACTACCCCATTAGCAAGTGCTACATGCAATTACATCCCCATGGTTTGAACATGCACTTGTGTCTTTTTCCATGACCTCTTTGGTCAGTTGCTTCTGCAGTGACTGGGGCTGAGAACCAGGGCTGTGCTCTGTGGTGGGCAGGGTCAGTGAACCTGAGATCTTGTGGGGGTTGGGGGGGGGAGCTGGAGATGACCTCTTGTTGAAAATAGGGTTGTGTCCATTGTGAGAGAGCCAGTGAAGAGAACCTCAGAAAGGGTCTTAGGAGTGGGGCCATGAAAGGCAGAGCTGGGTTATTCAGCAGCCATCTGAAGAAGGGAACAGCAGGATTGAGGCCATGAATGGAAAGATGTGTTCAAAGACCCCACCCCATGTGGCCCCCTGAGAGGCGTGCTCAGCATCCATGTTCAGAAGCCACCCACACAGATTTCAACAATCCCCATCCAAGAAGCCTCCTCTGTGTCTCACCTCTTCTCTGTGCTCTGCTCCCGGCTTCCCCCACTGGGTTCCTAGACAACAAGACAAAGTGTGGAGAATATCTCAAGGAAGAGGAGCATCTGACCATAGCTTCTTGCCTGTGCAAACTGCTCTGGTTTGGACTGGGCACCACGCTTAAAATCAGAGCAGGAGGTGTCCAGGCAGTCAAGGATCCTGAGGGCAGGTGGACAGGCCATGAGAGGAAGTCTGGGGTCCAGGAGTGAAAGGTGGCTTTTGCTGAGGTGTGCCCACTCCAGTCCACCCAGAGGGGCAGCAGGGCACAATATTTTGGGGGCACACCCTCAGGCTATGTCCAGCTCAGTGGGGAAAATGTCCTGCTTGATTAGTGATGCCACCCCAAGGCTCACCATTCCCACAAAGTTGACATTCCCTGGTGTAATCTCCACACGAATCTCAGCAAGACCCCAGATGGTGTCTATGACTAAGCAGAGAGGTGCTCCATTTCTCTGGCATGGAGACGAGGACTACACAGACCTGCAGCTGAAGTTAGGAGCAGAAAATAGTTCTCTCCCCTCTACACCACCTCCCCCCTCTCAGGAGACAGAGTTGGCAAGAGCTAAATAGACCGAGTCAAGCTGACCGGCCTTCAGCTCTGAATATACAAGCAGCTGGAACCGTGTTGCCTTAAACATGACTGGCTGTGGAGAGACCGTCGCCCCTGGGGTTTCCCAGGTGCACGGGGACACCTCAGGCTGGGTTCAGAAACCCATTCCCAGCTTCACGCTGGAGCAAGAGGGGCTGCCATGGGGTAGAGTCTTGAGGGAGGAAGACCCAGGGGATCAGAGCAGGGTGAGTCCACAAATTCAGGGCCAAAATTAATGGGCAGCAAAGTCAGGGCACTTTTCATTGGATTAACTCAAAGCACATGTCTCCCCGTAGACAGGGAGGAGAACATGGAATCCTCCTGGGGGGAGGAGCAGGTGAACCTAAACTCTTGACCCAATGACAAGTGCTTCAAAGTTCTTTTCTGTTCTTTTTCTTTTTTTTTTAAAGATTTATTTATTTATGCATACAAGAGCTGGGGCGGGTAAGAGGACTCACCAGAGACAGAGTGGGGAACAGAACAGGCAGACTGATGAAATACACTGCTGAGGGGAGCAGTGGGAGAGACAGGAGAGGTCTGCTGTGCCATCTGGGTGCTCCCTGGCTGGGGATCGAACTCATGCTGCAGAGGCTGCGGATAGTTTCATAATGTGGTGCCACCAAAGTTATTTTTGGGGAAGCCCCAAAGTTATTTTCTGTTAGGCTGTTGCTACAAGGTTCTTCTACCTGGGCAGCTGCTTCCATATATCAGGGCAAGGCACATTTTCTATGCACAATGTTGTTATCTCCTTGCAGAGATGATATAAGAGCCTGTTGCCATTGTACAGTGATTGGTGGACTTTGGGTAAGAACCCCAACTTCAGGGTTCCTCTCTTCCCTTATTTGTCCCATGATTGGGGTGACTGTTTGGAATAGAGTGGATGTAGGGATGAACTGAGGGGCATGTGTGAACTGGTCCTAGCATGACCCGCATGAGGCGGTCAAGGTGAGCTATGACAGCAACTGCTGTTCTCAATTCATCCCTGATCCAAGAGACAAGTCCAAAAAGAAAAGGTTGATTCAGTCCATTTTGGAAAAGAAGTCACTAGTGTAAAGCATATTAGTTAAATTGCTATTTGGCTTCATAGAAGGAAAAAGAAAATTAAGGCATCTTCTCTACTTGCTCAGATTTCTTGCTTTTACAAGCACAGATAAGCCACATTTTAGATTTATCTTTTCTAGGAAAATGCCAACCTTGAAAAAAAACTCAACCTTGAAAAAACTCAACTTCTGTGGCCTATTTCTACATTTAAAGAATTTATTTACCCATTTATTTGAATGTTGATTTGAAATCCTCCTGGAACTGAGCTGGACACATCAGCTTTATGGTCTGATCAACTGGCTCTCAACCTGGCAAACAAGGCAATGATGGATAAATCAGTAAGTAAAAATATTCAAACATAAGTAAAGTTTATAGGTACTTGGAGACAAAGATTTCGTCAGGACGCTTGTTTCCCCTGGGTGGGATGGAGATGTGTTCCAAAGGGAGAGTCCAGAACACAGAGGTGTTCCTAGACACAGGGCAGGGCTCCGTCCTGGCCCAGGCAGCATGGCAAATGGATACTTGAAGGCATGGCATTTTCTTCTCTGCTTTCCAGGGGTTCCCCTTTGTAGAGGCAGGAATGGCCACAGTGCAGGTTTTCTGATCCCATGCAGACTGGGTAAAGGAGGAGTCAGAGTCCTCAGTGGCTTTTTTGCAGGTCTTTTATTGGGGTTCACCAGGCATATGACAGGCAGGGCTGCTGGCTGGCCTCTGCAGCATGAGTTTGATCCCCAGCCAGGGAGCTACCCAGATGGCACAGCAGACCTCTCCTGTCTCTCCCACTGCTCCCCTCAGCAGTGTATTTCATCAGTCTGCCTGTTCTGTTCCCCACTCTGTCTCAGGCCTCCCAGCCCCCAGCAAGTCTTCACTCTATCTGGACTCTCTGGCATTCGTTCTGCTGCTTCTTGGCTTCTGCTTCGGCTTCTACTGCTGCTGCTGGCGTCCCCGTGACGCCGCCCTTAAAAGCACAGTCTTGGGCCTCCCTGGTGGCACAGTGGTTGAGCACTGGGTTGCGAAGCTGCCCGCAGCCTCTGCAGCGCTGGTTCAATCGCTGGCTGCTCCCCGGCCACCGGAGGAGGGTCCCACATGGCGCACAGACCTCTCCTGCTGCCCGCTGCTCCCCTCAGCAGTGTACTTCGGTCCTTCTGCCTGCTCTGCTCCCCTCTCTGGCTCCGGTGAATTCTCTCACCCTCCACGCTTCTGACTGTACCCAGTGCTTGTATAAATAAATAAATAAATAAATAAATCTTTAAAAAAAAAAGCACAGTCTTAGCTCAGCTGAATCCCATCTACCTAATAGCCCACACCCTATTCCAGGTGCCCGCCATCAGGCATGCATTCAGGACAAGGATCCATCATCTATCCTGATGGCAGAAGGGCAGAAAAGCCTGATATTCTCTTTACCCTACAGTCCACCCCCTCAGGGTTTTCTGCCATACAGTCTATACATATATATACAATTTTCTAAGCAAACAAACAATGCAGCCATGGCCCACAAAAGCAAATACATCACAACAAAATACAATATAACAAAATACAACAGAACACAAATAAGTCCAGGCAGGGCACCAACCTAGTGCAAAAGACAATTATTGGTACCAGCAGATGAGCCACCAAATCTGCTGCCGAAGGCACTGCTCATACGAGGGAGGGGAATCACTCACGGCATCTATTGCAACGCACCAGGAGCCGTCAGGCTTCCTGGCCTTCTCTGGCTGTCGTCTCGGCTACAAGCCACACACAGCATCCACCCCCAGGATGCACTCGCTTTGGGATTGGCAATTTTATTCTGTTGGGGGTAATCGCCAACCCTCAGGGTTTCTGTCTGCAGTCGCTCCAACACTCGGCCTTCATGGCCACCCATGCGACTCGCAGACCCCTGCACTCAAGCCAACCCACTGCACAAGCACATGGGTTGGGGATCCAAACTCTGCATTTGGCTTGGGCTCCACCCCAAGCCACGTTCCCCACCCATCCCCCAAGGACAGGTTCCTCAGCTCCTCACCCTCGCTCAAGAATGAGCAGGGCATCCCCCCCAGGTGATTTTACGAGACTCACTGGCCTTCAGCATACCCAGGCTGCTTAACAGCCGCTCAGGGCTTCCCAAACTTAGCATCAGCTCCAGCTTTTGCCTTCTCAGTTGGCTTTTCTCCATCTGGCTGCTGGGCATGCACAGGCTGCTTTTGGCCATCAAGGCCCACTGGCCACCCCCAGATTCTCAAAAAAAAAAACAAAAACATAACCTGCCAAGGTCCTCCGTCCATGTCCAGCAGTCAAAGTCCGTTGGCCTCTCCCTCATCAGCACTGGCAAGCTCTGAATCGTGGTCCACTTTTTGCCGATGATTCTGCTGCCTCAGGGGTCATTGGCTGGTCCTTTCAGGTGTCGTTGGCTGGTTCTCTTGGGCGTCTCCTTCTCCTAATCCGGGCGAGGTCTTATCCCGTAGATCCTGGACAGACCGGGTAAAGGAGGAGTCAGAGTCCTCAGTGGCTTTTTTGCAGGTCTTTTATTGGGGTTCACCAGGCATATGGCAGGCAGGGGTGCTGGCTGGGGGGCTGGGAGGCTGGCAGGCCTCCCAGCCCCCAGCAAGTCTTCACTCTATCTGGACTCTCTGGCGTTCATTCTGCTGCTTCTCGGCTTCTGCTTCGGCTTCTACTGTTGCTGCTGGAGTCCCCGTGACGCCGCCCTTAAAAGCACAGTCTTAGCTCAGCTGAATCCCATCTACCCATGCCCACACCCTATTCCAGGTGCCCGCCATCAGGCATGCATTCAGGACAAGGATCCATCATCTATCCTGATGGCGGAAGGGCAGAAAAGCCTGACATTTTCTTTACCCTACACCCTTTATTCATAGGCTCTTTCCTAATTAAAATAGCAGCATGCCAGGGCCTCCCTGGTGGAACAAGGGGTTAAGATGCAGCACTATGAAGCTATCCACAACTACTGCAGCACAAGTTCGATTCCCAGCCAGGGGGGTGACCCACATGGTGCAGCAGACCTCTCCTGTCTCGCCCGCTGCTCCCCTCAGCAGTGCATTTCAGTAGATCTACCTGTTCTGTTCCCCACTCTGTGTCTGGTGAATCCTCTCACCCCCTGCACCTCTGGCCTATACCCCAGTTCTTGTATGCATAAATAAATAAATCTTTTAAAAAATAAATAGTAGCATGTAAACTTCCACTTGGGTTGCACTGAATTTAATCCCAGTTGACTTTGGAAATATTACAAAAGACAGCCCATGCTGGTTGCTACTGCTATTGAAATGGGATAGTACAGCTCTCCAGCTAGATGCTCGATACTCAAAACATGACCTGGCACAGCCATGCCAATGCCTCCTCCACCCCCACCTCCCCGGGTTAGACCAGCCGGCATCAGTTGGTCTCCACTTTCACAGGGGAGAGGATTGTGAGCAGGTGGGGTGGATCCTGGAGAACCTTCACCTGCAGCCACAGAAGTTTTAGAAATGCAGCCAGGTGCTCCTCAAAGCTGGTGGCCCCACATACTTCATCACGAGGCCTTCTGCAGGGCACTGCCATGGTGCCTGTTGTCCAAAGGATGCTGCCCTATGGAACCAGATGGCAGGATCTTTACTCATGACCAACCCTGATTGCCCCAAGTTGACCTCTCAATCTATTTCTTAGTGGAAGAATCACAGAGCTTCCTCACAGCCTGGTGATCGGGTGTCTGTTGCCTTTGGCATCTGCATGAACACAGGTATGCCACTGTCTTCTCGCCTCCCCAAGGTTGGTCAGGGGGAGCTTAATGATGGTGCAGTGATCAAGCTTGTTTCTCCTGGGGTGCTCTTCTGAGGACCTGCCTTCAGAGCTGGAGCTCTGTGACACTGATGTGGCCAAGGTCAACACCTTCTGGAGAGCAGGCAGTGTGTGTCCCACGGGCCCCGACTAGGATGCTTCCATGCAGCCAACAAAATTGGGATCATATACACTGAGTCCAGTTGGCCAGTTCTAAATATAAATTTTTCACCTTAAAAATAAATAATAGAGAAAACAAATAGATGAATTAAATGAAACAAAACCTGAACTTTTTTACTAGTGGTTGCCAGAGGGGAGGGAGATATGGGAGTGGTCTAGTTGGAGCAAATAGGAAAAATGCATGGTGAAGGGTGAAATGGGACTTTTAGGGGTGAAGCTAATTTAGTGGATGCACGTGTTGATCCTCAGCGAGGCACTCTTGAGACATATAATGTTATATGCAATGGTCTTTCAATAAAATGAATGAATAAGGCAGAGTCTACATGGCTGCTTAGTCAGAAGAAAAGAGAAGAGAGTGGCAGGTACTTTATCTTTTAAAATGGCCCTGCACTGTGGTGGGAGATGTGGGTGAAGTGAGCCTCACCTTCCTCTGTTGTTTCAGAGCCTTGCTTGTGGGTTCCACCCCTTCCCACCTCCTGCCTCGCAGGCTGAGGACTCGCTGCTCCCATTTCAATGGCAGGAGCCAGTGCCAGCTATTGTTGATAATATCTCTGAGACTTTTGAAGGTCACCGGGGATTAAGTCCGGTGCAACCCGAATGGAAGGTTGCACGCTGCTTTTTTAATTAGGAAAGACCCTATGAATAACGAGAAACCCCTGCAATCAGAAAAGAAAATTCCAGTCACAGCCTAACAGGTGAAAAGATTTTCGACGGAGCCTGGGGCTCGAGCCCCGGCTTCCCAGGCTCACTGGTCTAAGAGGAGGCTAGACAGAGTGAGAAACAGACGGATGTCATCTCCTGGATGGTGGTATTTCACAAACCCTGGGCTCTCTGCAGCCATCAGCATCTGTCTGCAAGAGAATAGACTGGAGGGAAGTTCGTGCATCCCTGCATCCTGATGCTCTCAGCATCGTGTTTCTGGCTAGGACACCGGACCAAACTCTGCAGAGCTGCGTGTGTTCCTGGCCCCCGCAGCTTGGGCCGATTGTTTTCCTGGTAACAGACAGAGCTGTCAGGGTCCGCGCAGTCACAGAAGCTCCGCTGCTGAGTTTCCTTGGGAGGAGATGGTGCTGTTAGGCGCTGTAATTTTTCGATTTTGTCGCACGCACGATGTCTCAGTAGAGGGATATGTCTTTTCTAACAACCATCTTTTTTATATAAAATGGAAGGTATTCACATTATATCTTCATCTTCTATATCTCAACTAGTAACAATATCAGAACTACTCCCTCCTGACAACTATATTCATTTCTCATTAAAGATATTTCATGTTTTATTCAGGAATTTAAATGAAGCTATCAGAGTCTGGAATGGCATCGTTCGGTATAATTGTATCTCACTGTTGCCAGCCCCAAGAGTTCTAATTAATATATATTTAGCTCCCTGACTGTCTTTAGACCAAACGGTGGAGTGTAGAAGACAGGAAGAACAAAACACATTGAGATTCGAACAGGAAAGTCTTTTTTAAAAGCAGGAATTTTTGGTGATTGTGCATTTCAAGTGCTTTGCTCTTTATCTATGTCAGAAATGACTTTCAGGCCACTGAGTGCTTTATGAAAAATGGACTGCACGGTGATAATTATTGTTATTGATCACACACTCAAGTTATTAATTTTTTAATCTCCTTCCTTTCTTCCTTTTTGTTGCAGAAATGCTTGTGCCCAGGGAATCTGTGCTTTCTCCATCCTCCTCAGAGTCGCCCTCCCTGTTCCTCTCTCTGCCCTTTTTTTCCTCCGACCTCACACTATTAAAAAGAGATATTGTTCCTCTTTGCTAACGTGAAAATGACTGGAGCCATCTTGGGATTACTTGGCCTCCCTAAACCCATAATATGAAAAGAAGCTAATTGGGTACCAGCCTCATTCCTTATGGGGTTTGCCATCCCCCCTAATTCCCTCCAACCACATCCCCATTCTCGCTTGCAGGAAATGAGTTTAGGGACATTTCTCGTGCTGGCCTAACATTGGAATTCATAGCACTTGTGTTCACTTAGAAGCCTCAATTCACCCGCGGTCCCGGAATGCTCTGGGGCCGGGGTTTATAAATCACTCCTGCGGTGACTCTACAGAGATCCGACCCCCGCCAGCTGCAGTCATATTGGAGCGCATCGGGCCATGTATGTCCTTAAGAGCTTACAGTCAGGAAAAACAAAGGCCTGTGGGTAGAGCTGTTCCACCGACGCAACATTTACAAGGCACTACTGCAAGAGGAGGCTGCTGTTTTCCTTTGTTCTGGGCTTGATCTCTTTCACTGATGAGGCTGCTTCTGCAGCAAGACAGAAGCTGGGGTTTAGGAGTCTTAAACCAAACTTGAGTTGTCATTTAAACAACCGTCAGGGGTCATTTGGTGGCTTATTAGCCTGCCAGACACCGGCCAGCAACCGGGTTAAAACAACACCAACACAGCTTAGTGTAGTTCGTGCTTATTAATGACACTTAGTTTTCATGCTCAGCGCTAAACACCATTTTCCCATTCAGCAAAGTGAGATTATAAATGGTCCGAAGTTGTGTTCTCACACCAGCATGAATGATATTCTCAAACCTGGCCTTAACTAGCTAAGTTATTCCCCTGTTGTCCCCCCACCTCCACCCCTGAAAGTCAGACTGAGTCTTCTCTGGAGAAAAGAGGGCTGTGGGGAAATTTCTGCTGGAAGGAGAAACCAGTGTGTTTCCCTCTAGGTCCAAGGAGCATCTTTCCAAAGTGAAAACAATCTTCCCGCATGGCAGAGTGTGAGCAAGTGCTCAGGACTCATGCTCAGTTGATTTCCAGATACATTAACACACCGGCTTATCGACTGCCTCGTCCACTCGCCCAGCCTCCAAGGGGCTTTTATTATCCACACCGCCTCGCTGCATGGGCACGATGACAGGTGTGTCACGAGGAGAACAATAACCAGAAACAGATGCATGGACCATTCACTAATGCGTCAGCCAGCGCGCTGCATGTCAGCAGCGCATCCTCACCAGAAAAAAAAAAAAATAGGAAAAGCAAGAACATTTATTTCCATGAAGCCAACATCCATGCCAAACTGAGCATCTGTCTGGCTTTTGTGTTGGTATAAACAGGACTCACACACACGCAAAAAATAATGTCAAAAGTTCAAAGGGTGGAGGGTTGAGAATTCTCACGTGGGCAAATAAATGAGGTCCGTGGATTGGCTGGCCTTCACTCGGCTTTACATGAGTGTCTCCTTGGGACCGGGGTGATGTGTAGCTTTGATTCTCTGCCCTTGTCCTTCCATAACCTGGTTTGGAACATAGCCCAGTCCTAAGAGATTGGGGGTCACTCCGGCTTGATAGCGTAAGGTCAGAAAATGGAATGAAGCTCGGATATCTCAATTGAGATTCGAGTGTATAAAAGTATAAATCAAAAAAGCAAAATCCTTGAAGGGACGCCTTGCAGCTGTCGCTACAAATAAAAGGTTTCAAAATAAGTAGATACAAGAACACCGAGTCTACCGCAGCTTATAATTCCCCTCTAGTCCTACTTGAAGAATATGAGCTAGTGTGTGGCTGAACACTGAGAAGTGAAGAATACACTTTACTCTGAGCTGGGAGGTTGACTTGAATCCTTTCATAAATTTTGATTCATTTCAGGCACAATATTTAGAGGATTTTGAGAATGATAAATCCTCTCTGTTCACACACTTTGTAGGATGCAAGCTTGCAAGCATGCAAGCTAGAAATGATATCAAGCAACATATTTAAATATCCAAATGCCTGGGGTTATTTGTTCTTTGTTCTTGGAAAATCTGGATAAGATCAATGTTGAATCATTCATTCAGAAAGGAGAGAAAGTAAGTAGCTTTGGTCTGCCTTTACTCCTAAATGCCACTGTCTCATTTGGCTGTGCAATAGTCATGGTTTTATGTTTATTTAAATGGACATATCTCTAGTTTATGGGCATATTCCAGAATAGAAGAGCATGTGGCTCGGACTATAGTTCTGATGGGCAAACACCTAATCCCCCTTAATAAGAGATAAAAAGGGAAACAATTCCCCTGCCATTCAAAGACCTCAGCGTGTCTTGCTCATAGACATGACCTTGCTACTTGACCTTCCTGACTAGTACAAACATCCCACCTACTGATCTCCAGGTATAATGGTTATAAGTGACTCTTCCAGCTTCTTCTTAAAATGTACTGTAGCTGAGCTGGTTTGAATCCAGGAGGGCTCTGTGATTATGATTTCCTAGCAGGGATGTCTGTGATGGGTATTGAGAATTGCCATTAAACTATGTCAGATTCCTAGAAAACTTAAATAAGGGACCAGGAAAAAGAATAACTATAAGAAAGTAAAAATCAAAATCAACAAATTTAATGCAACCATTATTCATCTCCTTCGCTGAAATCAGAGCCCATAGAGTGTCACTCTATGTCAGATTCCCCTTATTCTAAAATATTTCCAAAGCAAAGTTTTCCAAGTAACCTGCTTTATCTGGGTTGCCCCCACCATCATCATGGTCAAAAAAATGCATTTGATTTTTCAGAAAATTCACCTTTGATTCCTTTTTATCAGGTTATTTAGTTATTGTCTGGAGGGGAGCAAGGGTCTGAGTCATCCATTTGAATATGTGTATTTATCAGCTATGTTAACATCTCCCAAAGTATCCTGTGTGGGTCACAGAGCCCAAAGAATGTTACCAAATTCTAGGAGATTCAGAGATTCTGACTCCAAACAGTTTGAAAAAGTCTGATTTCAATGAAGGAGATGAATAATGGTTGCATTAAATTTAGAAATTGCCAGTACCTTGAATATGCAAAGGGGCATGTGATCTCAGTGGAGGACATGCTTAGACTGTTTCTCCATTTTTTTTAAAGATTTATCTATTTTATGCATATAAGAACTGGGGTACGGGCCAGAATTGTGGGGGGTGAGAGGGTTCACCAGAGACAGAGCAGGGAGCAGAACAGGCAGCTCGACTGAAATACACTGCCAAGGGAAGCAGCGGGCCAGCCAGGAGAGATCTGCTGTGCCATGTGGACTGCTCCCTGGTTGGGGATCGAACTTGTGTTGCAGAGGCTGTGGACAGCTTCATAGGTTGCACCCCAAACCCCTGCACCACCAGGGAGGCTTCTCTCCATTTTTTTAAAACCATGAATCTTTTTTTTCTGATGTCCCAACACATTTATTTTAGGAAATGGGGAGCTGAGTACAGTGACTCCTATCACAAGCTACTGGACAAAGAACACATCCTACTTTATAAGGTGATTAAAGTCAGGAGCAAGTGACATTGGTGTTTAAATGAGCTTGACCTGCCTGTGAGTCTATCCAACCTGAAAGTGAAAAAGGAATAAAAAAAAACCCAAAAAAACAAAAAAATCAGTTACTGACTTGAAATGGAAAGAATAAGAGAATAAAGAAAGAGCTTTAAAACACGTTGAGTAACCTCTTCAGCAGACACCCACATATAATGTCACCCATCATTTAAAATATGACAAGGGGAAGAAAACCTGATCAAATGACTGTCCAAATAATTATAGTTTATTCTTCAACTTTTCCCCATTGAAATCACGTTGTCATTTGAGTAGTCATTTTGACACAAGTAATTATTGCTATCCAAGGAAAAGGAAAAAAATAAAAAAAAACTTAAAAAGGTGGTTTAACCAGTTCTCACCATCATTAGTAATCCTGAGAGAAAAAGAATGGAGAATGGAAATTTTAATAGCTTTCCTCTTCACCACTGGTTCTAATTTTCTTATGTGGCTTTTCCTGAGTCTCTCTTGTCCCTGTCTCCTCTCCCCTCTAACCTCTCTGACCCTCTTCCTCTGTCTCTTTAGCCCACAGTTTCAGCCTCCTGTCCATGGGCGAGAACCTTCCCAGTGGAAGCTACTGAAAAAGGTGCCTTGAACTATGACAAAGACTCATCGGTCAGGCAGGTCCCTGCCGCAGGCCCTGGCACCTCACCAGGCACTCAGTCCTTCCTGGTTCCATCTCTTCCTCTTCCTAAGATGTTGCCATTGGACTAGGAGGCATTTGGAGTCTCTGAGAGTCCTAACACAAGCGTTTATATTTATATTTTGGGTTTCTATTCCTACAGAGAGCAAGGCAGAGACATTTACATTCTTGATGCAACATCAGACTAACTGACCCTAGATTAATCCTGGTTAACTTTCCCCTAAAAAGAAGTGACGCTGGTCAAAGAGAGGCCTAGTGGGATCCACACTGAGAAACGAGATGACCTTCTGAATGCACATGATCCCCGTGCACATGTTCTCGAATGTGATCATTGCCTGGGAACCGATCTGAATCAATTCTGGGGACTTTTCATGGAAAGTTGCAAATCAAGTGTCCTGTATTAATCATCAACACTGATTGAGGGGCCTCCCTGGTGGTGCAAGGGGTTGAGATGCAAACTGTGAGACTATCCGCAGCCACTGCAGCAAGAGTTCGATCCCCAGGCAGGGAGCTACACACATGACGCAGCAGACTTCTTCTGACTCGCTCACTGTGCCCCTCAGCAGTGTATTTCAGTAGATCTGCCTGTTCTGTTCCCCACTCTATCTCTGGTGTGTCCTCTCACACCCTGCACCTCTGGCCTGTACCCCAGTTTTTGTATGCATAAATAAATAAATAAAATGTAAAAAAAAAAAAGACTGTAATTGAGGAGTTAATTAAATATCCATCTGGGTTTCTCTGCAGCCAGAGAGCTGATAGAACTGGCCTTTGCACCATTTTCTTACAAAGGGAAAGGAAATTGCATGGCGTGTGGCTCCCCCACCCAGGAAGCAGGAGGAAATAACTCCTGAAAGGGATGCATTCGCCGCTGACCTTTGCTTTCCTCTGTTTTTTTTTTTTCCCCTTAAACACCTCTTTTTATTTGTGAGCCCAAATCAACAGCAACAAAGATACCTCCTTAACACAAGCACCTCTCCCAACACAAGTGCAAGGGGCTTTAGCTTGAATTCAGGTGGCCTCCCTGTCCTGGCTAGTTAGTAGAGTCTTGTGGGGAACGTGTTTCGGAGGCTGAGAATGAGGCCAGTGGCTGCTGATGTTAAAAGGACGTGACATCTGCACAGGCCTGAGAAGGGGGCTGGAGCACAAATTAAAGTCAAGGCCATCACAGCCCGATGAGCAGGCGTGGACTTGACGGTATTGTCCCTGATGTTTTCCCTCCAAGTAACAGTGAGGCAATTAAATAAAAAAGGCAACTTCACTCTGCTTCCTTATCCTCATTTCTTCTCACTTCCCCTAGTCCTGATTTTTCACTCTATTTATCGGGGAACATGAATTACAATTAAATACAAGAAAAAATAATGTAGCTATCTATCTACTTGGTCAGTGGGCATCACCACCTCCCTCTGCCCCTGCACCCCCTTGTAACTTGGAAATATAAAGCCACCAAGAAAAAAAAAAAATGCATACATATTCTATTGGAACAAAATTAGTTCTGCTGCTGCCAAAAATCAGAAAAATAATATGTTGCATGTTGTTTTTTTTATAACAGATTTGAAATTTGACCTTTTCATGTACTAGAGGATTCCTCTCGATGGGTGAGTTCACCCATGACGAGCTTTAATTACTTGATATTTAAAAAAAAAATTCTTTGTAATATTGAGAGAGAAAGAGAGACAGAGTAAGACAGAGAGAGGGAGAGAGAGATTGAGGAGGGAAGCGGAATCCAGAGAGCAACGTTTGTGTGTGAGAAGTAAAGGCGTATGTGGGAGCCAGAAAGTTAAAAATGTTATGTCTTTTTTTTCAAGATTTTATTTATTTGTACAAAAACTGGGGTACAGGTCACAGGCACGGGAGAGTGAGAGAATCCACCAGAGACAGAGCAGGGAGCAGAACAGGCAGATGGACTGAGGAGATTGCTGAGGGGAGCAGCGACGAGACAGGAGAGGTCTGCCGCACCATGTGGGTAGCTCCCTGGCCGGCTGGGAATCGAACCCGTGCTGCAGAGGCTGCAGACAGCTTCACAGCGCTGAGCTCAACCCGCTGTGCCACCGGGAGACCCCCCACACACAACACTATATCTTTAATGAACAAATGAACAAAAATCTCAGGTCCACAGGTGGGAACTAATATTTTCAAAATATTTCATGGCCGGCGACCAGGGCAGGGAACGACAGCAGGTTTGGGAGCTGAAATGGCGAAAACACTAAGCAACAATATAAACAGAGCCAAAGCACAAACCCAATAAAAGTTGTTTGTCCTTTTATTCTTTTTCCACATTGATTTGTCTCAGGGAGCCTGGAGGGAAGGGCTCGCAGGCCTGGGATGAGGACTAGTTCCAGCTGAGGCGCTCGCGGTGCGGAAGCTGCTTCCTGTGCTCCTTCCGTCCTGAAACTTCCTTTGTTCCTCTAATCTCAAAACAGCTGTTTCCTCTGGAATCGCAACCCCAGCTGCTGAGACTACCTCCTGGACCCTGCTGCACATAATGTACATCACATCTGAAGGTTGGTGTGGAATGTTCTTCTCACCCTCCTCCCACGCTGGGCTGGCCTCAGCCAGGTATTGGCTTTGACCTTGAGGCTGAGAAGTCTAAAAGCATTTCAGATCAGACCCTCCAGGGGGTAAAGCCGATCCTTGGAAATACTTAGACTCTCAGGTGTCCAGTTTGGAAACGTCCAGAAATCTATTTCCTGAGGCAGAAATTGATGGCTGGCTCCATTTTTGTCGCTTGCTTTTAGCAATCAGTGTGTCTGAACAAACTTCAGTGTATTCTCTACTCTTGGACACAGGCTTGCCTCTGACTCCACTTGAAGCAGGAGAAGAAACAAATTGCAAGTGGTTTCCTTCCTGAGTCCACTGATGGGGACCTTCAGGGAGACCTCTGGGGTACAAACATGAGGGAGAGTCTGGGCCCATTCATGGAAAAGGTACTAATAACTTTGAAAGAGCAGACATACAGATAAAAAGAAGTAGGGGAAAATGCAGGCCATATTAGTCTTTGCAAAAACAATGGGAGGGGTAGCATCTGCCTGTAGTATCTGTGGAATGTCAGTGAGAAAGTGCCTCTCTGGTGGTGCAAGGGGCTAAGTCACAGCACTATGAAGTGATCCAAAGCCTCTGTTGTAGCATGAGTTCCATCCCCAGCCAGGGAGGTGGCCCACATGGTGCAGCAGACCTCTCCTGTCTCGCCCACTGCATCCCTCAGCAGTTAATTTCAGTCAGTCTGCCTGTTCTGCTCCCCACTCTGTCTCTGG
Organism: Talpa occidentalis; assembly: GCF_014898055.3. Lineage (NCBI taxonomy): Eukaryota > Metazoa > Chordata > Mammalia > Eulipotyphla > Talpidae > Talpa > Talpa occidentalis. Next base: position 7,583,006 of record NW_023601433.1, read on the forward strand.
TGGATCCTCTCACCCTCCTGCACCTCTGGCCTGTACCCAGTTCTTGTATGCATAAATAAATAAATCTTTAAAAAATAATAAAGTAACTGTAAATAATAATTATAAACAATAGTAAAAATAATAAAAAAATAGTAAATAATACAAATAACACAGGTCGAGTGTTTTTGTGGTAAAAACAATTTATTTCTAAAGTTTCAGACTGGTCTTCCTACTGTTTATTCTGGGAAATACTCCACAAATTGTCTGCCAATGGCCAGAAATGATTATGTTCCACTCGAAGCTATCACTGGAGAGGCCCCGTGTGTGGGTGAGATAATCAGCCTGGTAGAGGTTGAAATTGAAATTCCAAGACTGTGAGTGTTTCCCATTTTATAGGGTCTATAAGTGCTTGTGTGTTTGATTTATGTCAATTCAATGCCTATGGTATCCGTTGTGGTCAGGAAGAGGCTTTCTTTAAGCTTTGAAAGCTGAATGTTGCGGGCTTTGCCAAAGCGTTGAGCAACCACTCACCCCAAACCACTGTTTCTCAAAGTGGCATCTCCTGGGACCCAGCAGCAGCCGCAGTGAGGAACTTATTAGAAGGCGATATTCTCAGGTGCCCTGGACGTGCTACCTGGGAAACTCTGGGGTGCATGGAGTCATCTGTGCTTTTAAACCCCCTCCCAGGGATCTGGATGCCTGCTAGGGCTGCCCTCTGAGGTCCCTGTGGCAAATCAATGTAAAGAGCAGGGTTAGCATAAATCAAGCATTAAATACAGTAACCTCTCTCGCTGCTGGACATTCTTGCATGTGCCTTGGCGTTCGACCCTCCCCGACCCAACTTTGTTTTCTATTTTGTACCTCTGCTGACACATTCTTCCTTTTAGATGTGTTAATATTATTAAGCAGGCGGTGGGGGAGTGACTTTCCCCTGAGCCTCAAAGTCATTTCTGTCACCTCCTATTATGTATTGATTTAATTAGTTTAACCCTTGGAAGGCAGCCTTTTTTTCAACCTCTTAAACTGCATGAACCACCCCCCTTCCTTTCTCTAATTTACACCCCCAGAATATTGTCAGTAATTATTATGCTCATTTCAAGGGGTCCACAGTCTTTATGGGTGTATGGCAATGATTTAGTTTAGTCCCCGGAGTGTTTTGGGGGAAGGGCATGTTTCACTAAAATGCAGATGCTCTGATCTTGCTGTTTAAAGTGTCTTCTACTAAAGAACCTCTGGACATGGGGGGAAACACAGTGAGCAAGAAATGACAGAATAGGCAGGAGAAGCAAACCTGGAGAGATTTCACAGTGGTACCCGAATTCTGGAGCAAGATGGAATTTAAGGGGGGATAGATATCTGTAGATAAAACAGTGACAATTCTGAATAAATTTCAGAGGTTTTGCCTTACTCTGGCCAGTGTTAATTGTGGTTAGGAGTAGACAGATCTATCCATCCATCCATCCATCCATCCACCCACCTACCCACCCACCCACCCACCCACTCATTCATCCATCCATCCATCCATCCATCCATCCATCCATCCATCCATCCATCCATCCATCCATCCATCCATCCATCAACCCATCCACCCACTCACCCAATCCATCCATCCATCCATCCATCCATCCATCCATCCATCCATCCACTCAAAGTCTAGTGGGGAAGATGGCTTTTGGGAAAAGACCCCAGTGGGTGTGTGTCCTGGCTGTAGGGGACAACAGTTAATGTTTCTGTGTGAAACTTGACATCCCAGTGGAGCTCGGGTTTAAAGTCAATCCTGTCCAGGTTGGGCCCTCAACTCCTCTATGTAGCAGATGTGGAACTTTGTAAACGATACTACCCTGTAGCACTGAAATTCCCATGTCTATAAAATGAGAATATGACTCTCACAGGTATTACTGGAGATGAGATGTGTTAGAAGAGGTGGTTTCAGTAGAACCAAAGAAAGGACAGTTTCTGAAAATATACTGACTCTTTTAGTTCAATTTTTCAGAAGCTGATAGCTGAAAACTCAAAACCTATGGTTACAGTACCCACTAAAAATTCTGCCATTAATAATGTGTTTCACTTTTTCAAAATGATGTTTCCTTATTTGCTTCTTTTATTGATTTTTTAAAGCTTTATTTATTTATACAAGAACCAGGGTACAGGTCAGAGGCACGGGAGGGTGAGAGGATTCACCAGAGACAGAGTGGGGAGCGGTACAGGCAGACAGACTGAAAGCACTGCTGAGGGGAGCAGCGGGCCAGACAGGAGAGGTCTGCTGCGCCATGTGGGTAGCTCCCTGGCCAGCCGGGAATCGAACCCGCACTGCAGAGGCTGCAGACAGCTTCACAGCACAGCATTCAACCTGCTGCACCACCAGCTTCTTTTCTGCTTCTTTTCTTTAAATAGATGATCTTTTCAGTGATAGCTCAGGGCCATTAGCGGTTATTCATATCTTGATCATAGAGTCACAATATTTAAATGAATCCTGTTGAAGAAGATGCCCTTGCTGTCTATTTTCCAAACTTCCATCCTCTTTCATTTTCCCAGTTCTATAGGTAAAGAGTTGACATATATCCTTGTGTAAGTTTAGAGTGGGTCGTATGATGGTCGTTTTGTGTGATCTGTGACATGATGATCACCATGGATTCAACTAACATCTGGGTTGTCAGACAAAATGAAAATAAAAGAATGAAGAAAAGAAATAAAATAGGGGAAATTCTCATTTTGAGGAGAACAGCTTAGGACTTACTTTCTTAACTTTTTCAGTGTATCAACAGCTGTATTAACTGCACTACAACTGGCTATTTATCCATCTTGTTGCTAGAGTCTTGTGCCCCGGCCAGTTTTCTATTTCCTCCTCTCTCCACCTTTTACCTCTGGTCTTTTCAAGTCTGATTTCTTTATTGATTGATTGACTGATATTCCACATAGCACATGTAAGTGAGACCACATTATATTTATCTTCCTCAGTCTGACTTATTTCAGTTAATGTACCATCTTCAAGGTCCATCCATTGCATTGCAAGTGGTAGGAATTCCTCCTTTTTTATGACTTAAAAATATTCCACTATCGGGCCTCCCCTGGTGTCACAGGTGGTTGAGCACAGCTCTGTGAAGCTGTCCACAGCCTCTGTAGCGCCAGTTCGATCCCGGCCAGCCGGGAAGAATCCCACAAGACAGACCTCTCCTGTCTCACCCGCTGCTCCCCTCAGCAGTGTATTTCAGTCAGTCTGCCTGTTCTGTTCCCCACTCTGTCTCTGGTGAATTCTCTCACCCTCCTGCACATCTGGCCTGTACCCTGGTACTTGTATGCATGAATAAGTAAATCTTAAAAAAAAAATCAACTCTTTAAAAAAATTCCACCACCTATATACTTACATATTACAAAAAAATTGTAGTATATAAGTATATTGCAATTTTTTTGTAATGTGTCCACACACTTGTTTTGGATATTGGTGATCCATATTTTGGGTATTGAGAACAATGCTACTATTGTAAATAAGCTGCTATGAACATGAGGGTAGAGATGTCTTTGCAAATAAGAGTTTTAATAAATGATTCAACCCCTCCCTGTCCATAACTTTGCAGACATAGAGCAATATATAACTTGTTATTGTATAATGGTTAAGGTAACGACAATAAACTTTCATGCTGTTTCTACATGTTTCCCTCTGGAATTCATAATAGTCTATATAATAAAGGGTTAAAAATTGATAAATACATTTCTTGTGTTTTTAAGGCAGTATGGAATTTTTTGTATGCATAGCATATAACATTTAAACTGTTCTACTGGTAGTCATAGAAAAGAAATAGACGTTTTTACATTTGTGCAGATAAATAAATGTAAATACTTGTATTTCTTCTTTTATATTTTGTCTTAGGGTTGCATGGATGTAATTTAGGTGTGATTAAGGATATTACTCAAGAACTGATTAAGATAGCATTTCTTCTGGAAGCTTTAGTGAGCCAGCCTTGCCATGGGGACATAAACATGGTGACTCAATATTACCCATTCTTTCTCACTCCATTTCTACCTTTCTCAATTTCTCTCCACAATTGTCAAGATGCTCAAATTCATCACTTAAGAGAAAATAGAGATTATTGCATGCAATTCAGTTACTTCCCCTGTGGGGAAACCAGGCCACTTTTTTTTATTTCCAAACTTCATTATGTTTATGCCAGTAGTAGTCTCAAATTAGGTTTATAGAGAGAGGCATTTTGCAAATTTGTCATTTATAGATTGCATTAAACTGAACTGATTTAGCTGTGTTGTTTAGAGAAATGATATAATGTGTATTTATTCCCAACTATTAGGTAGTAAATATATAGCAATTACTAGAACTTTGCAGACTGGCAAGAAATCCTGTAAATAAGTGATGTATTCGTGTTACCAAGCAACCCAAATGCTTTCGAATTCACTTTACTTATTTAACAAAAATTAACTGAGCACCTATTTTATGCCACCACTGTGCTAGATATTGGAACCATCAAGACTCCTAAGCCTGGAAAGGAAGTGAAACAAATCTATACAACCCCATGAAACCATCTGTGTTGTCATTGGTGCTGGCATTGCTAAGGATATGGGGAAAAGATAGGAAAGGGAATGGTATTCCGTGAAAAGGAGGCAGAGTATTCTTCCAGAAATTTTACATTTGATCCCCTTCAAATGACTTCTGTGAGGTAGGTGAAGCTATTAGCATTAAGAGTGATGACACATAATAGATTTTTCCTCTCCCAAATGTCAGTAGTTGAAACAGGATAAAAGTTTCTTATTCATGTAAAATGATTCAGAAAAGACAGTAAATATGGTGACTCTATAGGCATCCTTTTGTCTTGATGTTCCAGAAATACTTAGCATATCTCCTTCTGGTTCAAGACGGCTGCTTGGGCTCTAGCATTCACATTCATCTTCTACAGAAAATGAATGAGGAAAAAAAAAAATAAAGACTGCATCCTCTTTCTTTTATGAGTATAGCCCAGCTGTTTGGTCTTTGACTTCCTCTAACTTTTCTTTTGTCAGAACTTGGTCTCAAGTCTCCTCCACTCCAAAACAGTCTGGAAAAATGTAGTATGCTCATATGGAGAGAAAGGGTATTGTAAGGAGACCTAAGTGCCAACTGCAGTGGGTATCATTGCCCCCCAAAATCCAGAGGACAGGGTACTGAGGCCCAATGAGTTTAAGTGTCTTCTGGTAATCTATCAGTTGTCTATTGCCAAGATTTTGTGGGTCAAAAACTCAGGAGTCACGCAGCAATTGTGACTCCTTTCTATACCACAATAATTATGATTTCATCTGAAGTGGCATAAGAGGGAATAAAAAACATGAATGACTTGACTGGACCAAATGTTGGTAACCTCATTTCTGCATGGGTTGGATCCCCCAGTTCTTTTCTATGTGGTATCCAAGATGGTTCTTGACTCCCAGGCCTTGGCTGGGAAGACTGGAGTAGCCGAGGCTCACCAGACATCTGCCTTTCTCCGGGGAACCTTTTCAAATGGCTAACTTGGGCTCCCTCACAGTATGGCAGTCGTTGGAGGCTGGATATCTTCCAATAGTGGCTGGCTCCTTCTGGAAAGAATGTTCCAAGAAACCAAGGCAGAATGCTCTTTATCACTAGTCTTAGAATTCATACTTCTTCCACAAACCACAAAGACTAAACCACACTTAAAGGATGGAAAACAAAACTCCGTATCTTTTTGGGATAAATAGCAAAAAGTTTGTAGTTCTCTTTTACCTGCTACAGAGTGATTGCTTTAAAAAACGCAGCTAGGAATCCAAATGGCAAAGCCTAGAAAACACTTTTCTTTTACTACATGAGTCCAAGTAGCAGACACTTTTAAAGAGTGAATTAAGCAATTTGATTTTTTTTTTTGAAGTGTGACAGATTGTAGCTGGCTACAGAGCAGCAGGAGGTAGTCAGAATCTGTGGCAGTGGGAGGTGGGATCTGTGTTGAGGCCATGCACTTCGGCAGCCAAGGAGGTGTGTCCTGGGGCTTTGCACTCAGTTCTTTAGGCTGTTTCTTCTAATAAGTGCTCTGGATATTTTTTGTCCCCTCTCTATGCCCCTCCCCCCAGCTTCCTTCCAACTGAACAACTGGGCTGCGACTCCGGTGTCTCTTTCATATTTGTGAATAGTCTCTCAGGTCTGGGAAATCAGATTGTCTCATTTAAATTTAATTTGAATTTCTGTTTGAAGAATCAACCTGAGACATCAAAGGGAATCCAAAAAATGCACCACAAAATAAATGTTCAAATGACTTCTGAAAACATTACACTTTTATATCTGGAAATACTAGATCAAAACTCCAATTTCTTTTATTGCTAAAATTAAAGCAAGACTTAAAAGAAGCTACCATGTAAGTATGACATCGCCTTTAACCAACAAACCAGTTGTTACAACCTGATCGATCCTGACCATCCATACATGCACTCGCTCTCTAATTTATCCTGAGTCAAACCCTCCCAGTCACTAAGTTTCCACCTGATTTCACGTTAGTTTTTTCTCAAGTCATAAAAAAATTAGAGTACAGGTCGCAGATGCCTAATTTACAATCTGGGAATAATAAAATTGCCAATTTATCTACTCCGAACAGACTGAATTTTGTGTTGAAATGTGGCCTTTGAGAAACTAACTTCTCAAACAAAAACTTTACCTTAATTATTTGCAGATTTGATTGTTGAGGATCGGATGTCTGTTTCCTCTTTTAAAATATAGTTACAGGTGAATGCTGGAAGGTTCTGTACCAGAGTGAATGAACAGTGACAGTGTGTCCAGGTGGGTGCTTGAGAAAACACTCTAGAAAGAAGGGCCCATGGTCTGTGCTGGAGAGAGTGAGCACAGTCAACAGGACGTGGCAGATGAATGAATGATCCTCGTCTGTCCCATCAATACCTTGGGGGTGATCAATAACTGGAATGAATGACATCTAGGCTCATCCAAGTTAAAAGCCCCTAGGAAGGCAGAGAAGTTACAGGTCTAAGAGATAGCCTAGAGCCAGGGTCCAAGGAAGAACCACCCTCTGCTGCGGGGGTGAGTGGGGATTGTTGGTTTTCTGTGGGCCACACTGACCTGGGTTGAAAGAATCAAAAATGAAGAATTAAAATCAAGAATTAAAACATGTATATTTTTTGCACATCTATGTTTTATTGAGTTCATATTATTTTATATGACTGTTTCTGTTAGAAAAGTGTAGAATCCACCCTGCATTGTTATTTTATTTTTTAAGATTTATTTATTTATGCATATAAGAACTGGGGTATAGGCCAGAGGTGTGGAAAGGTGAGAGGATTCACCAGAGACAGAGCGGGGAGCAGAACAGGCAGACTGACTGAAATACACTGCTGAGGGGAGCATCGGGGAGACAGGAGAGGTCTGCTGCGCCATGTGGAACTCGTGCTGTAGTGGCCGTGGATAGCTTCATAGGTTGTGTCTTAACCCCTTGCGCCACCAGGGAGGCCCTTGAATTGTTATTTCAATAGAGAAGGAAATGACCAGGTTCTAGGGAAAGGATCGATTACTGCCCTGGGGTCTGGGGAGTCAGAAGATTTTGTGTTCAGAAAATCCTGCTGATGGGCCTTTGCCAGCTGCCATGTCTATCTCTCAGCTGTTCAGGAGTGGAAGGAAAGGACTCTCACCCAGACGAGTGAGGTGGGCTGTTGAATACAATCAGAGCTACATGAAATCTGTCCCCAAGCAATACAATGTGGGTGTCAGAGTGCCTGGAGGGCGGTCAGAGCAGGGACAAAGAGAAGGGATCCTCGCCGGAGGGGGTTTTCCCTTCAACTCACCAGACAGTGGACCTCTAATGGGAAAGCTTGGCTGGAGAGAGGCTTCCAGGCACTTGGTGAGAGCTAATGGTCACGTTTATGTGCATTCCCACCGTGCTCTGTGCTGCACACCGGCCCCGGCTCAGATGGCCCAGTAATGGAGAAAGGTGGGCGCGTGAAGACAGCAGGCCCAGGAGGTGGGCACTGGTCTTGGACTCAGTGACCTCAGGGGAGCGACTGCAGGGTGTGCCGTGTGGAAAGACGTGAGCTGGACGTCCTCCTGCTCCCAGGCTGCGGGAGTATACGGGGAGGGGAGCCACACCCCTGCTGCCTGACGTGACTCAGGCAGGATCCCGGCCCCAGGCTGTGTGGATGCAATTACAGATGGCACCAGTGACCCAGTGGAAGCAAGGGTCATTTTCAGAGAAAGGGAAGGTGTCCATGTCCCTCTCTGGACACTGTGCCCAACATCACCAGCCCCCGTGTGGCTCCACGCAGCACAGCGCACTCTGCTCCTCTTCCTTAACACCTCCAGGGATGGGAGATTCTCATTTCTCTTGGGATTTTTTTTTTTTTAATTCTGTGTTATAAACTCGCTGTGTGTATCTTGGAAGTTGTTATTTTATGTTATCATTTTTTTAAAGATTTATTTATTTATGCGTACAAGAACTGGGGTATAGGCCAGAGGTGTGGGAGGTGAGAGGATTCACCAGAGACAGAGCGGGGAATAGAACAGGCAGACTGACGAAATACACTGCTGAGGGGAGCAGCGGGGAGACAGGAGAGGTCTGCTGCACCATGTGGGTTGCTCCCTGGCCTGCCAGGGATCGAACTCGTGCTGCGGTGGCCATGGACAGCTTCATAGGTTGTGTCTTAACCCCTTGCACCACCAGGGAGGCCCGGAAGTTGTTATTTTAATTGCACAGTCAAGCAACGGAGAATTATCTCCTGTCCTGACTCGGTAGAATCTGAAATGGTTCCCAAATTAGAAAAATATCCAATTAAGGGGGTAATGCAGGGAAGGAAGAGAGGATGCCAATATCACATCCCTGCCTAGCCACAGTCACATTTATCTCTGATGCTTATTCCCACTAGATTTCGACAATACTGTGCAATCTCAGTATCTTTTCTGAGATTCTAAAGACAAAGAAGAGCAGAGTATTTTTCTAACTAAGACAGGAATTGTAGTTTATTAAAATCTACTGATTTTAGTATATTCAATCAACCAACATGCCTTTCACTCTAGCCCCTGCCTTTGTCCCCTTGGTCTCTGCCTCATAAAATCCTCATCAAAAAATAAATAAATAAATAAATAAATAAATAAAATAAAATTCTCATCACCCAGTTTTTCCAGTTTCCAGTGCTCTACACAGCTGCCAAGGCAAGCAGAGCACAGACCATTAGGCCATGCCATTTCTCTGCTGAGAAGGCCACCGTAGCTGCTAGTGTCCTCCAGAAGCTGGTTTCTCCTACCTAAGCAGGTCAACCTTACAGAAGGTTTTATCCTTTTCCAAATAAGACTTGCACTTCTGTCCTCCCACACTGTTTGGAGCCACTTCTCCCTCTTCCACCACGATTTGACCTTTAAGTCCTGGACAAAATCTCACCTCTTCTGTTCCTTTATCAAAACATTGACTAGACAAATTCTTAATGAATATTTCCTACAAATTACACACTGGGATGACTTTTTTATTTCTCACCCAATTTAATGGTTATTAAAGGGACATGAGTATCGTGTCTTCAAAGACATGCATTGTAAAAGAGCAAAATTAATAGGCAAGTAGTTTCATAAATACTGTATCATTCTCATGATGTTGATTTGTGGGAAGCAAGTGATTACACAGTGCCTTGTCTTCAGGATGCAAGAAATGAAGGCCAAACGCAAAGGGATAAATGAAGCAAAAATACTTACTTCTCTAGGGTTATAGTTGCACAGAATTTCAATAAATTACATCATTACAAGATGATAAATAATGGTTTATTATAGAGTATTTGTTATATATACTACTAATATAATTATTTACAATTAACTATAATGAAAAAAAAATAACCCTAGTGGATTGGGTTGATGTCTTGAAGTTCCATGGTCTTTATATGCCAAAATAACTAGCTAATGTGGAAACATTATAAATTACTTTATGCATTATTAAAACACTGAATTTTACAGAAAAAAATATATTCTCAGTCATGGGATATTATTTCAACAAAGAAGCTTGATAATGAAATTTTTGAGCAACCAAGCATTTTAATAATGAGCTACTATCAAGGATAAGCAGGTTAGCCATGTAGAATATGTAAAAGCCAGAAAGTATGTTGGAAAACAGGGTCACAGAGAGAATACAGGAGATCAGAGAGAAGAGAGAAACTCTGATGGAGGAAGGGCTACCAATTTTCACTTGAATGAAGTCGCTCACTAAGTCTAAGTTGCATTTATCAATAGTCAGCATATCTTTGGACTTTGTAATAATACATACTTGACCAGAAAACAATTCCTTACTAGTCAACTGGGTGAATATGAAATCAGAATCTCCTTCCAACTTTTACCGTATCCATTTTTATATACACAAGCAAAGCTATGCTCTAGAGCCAAAATACATGACCTCTGCCCACAGTTCAAGATCATTTAAATCTAGTTCACTCAGCATATCTATGTCAAGCCTAGCACACATTTGATGTTTTTTTATTGTATTGTTTTTATTGAGGCAACATTGCTTTATGAGACACTGTATATAATTTAGGGGTACAGGTTCACACCTCCTCAGATGTGTGCCACCACACCACATCTGAAAATAATAACCTCCACCATAACAAGGATAATTCTTCTCTATAGTGCACTCAGTCCTATCCCTCCTTTGCTCCCCACCCCCATGCTCTCTCTCTGGTAGCCAAGTCTGAGATGTTTAAAACACATATTAACTCTCTCAAATCTGATCAGAACCAATATATCTGAAAGTTGGAAAATGTATAATTACAATTAGTAGAGATGATTCATAAAGTTGAAACTGAAAAAACAAACATGACATATGCAATGTGCACTTGGTGTGAATTATTTGATAGTAAGGATTGTTTTTAAGGACAAAGAATCCATCTTCCAACAAGTCAAAGTTAGTAACCCACCAAGCAGATGGAGAAATGATTGAATAGATTATAAGCAACAACACAAACTAAAACTCCAGAGGACGTGATTAGAAGCTCCACTTCAGAAGCAAAGTTCTTGATGAGACCCCCAAGATCTATGAGTTTCCAGAGCTCAGGACAGAGAAAAGGAAGGTAATTACAGACTCAGGTCGGTTTGTGATGGAGCTGTGAGGCAACATCCAGGGATGACTTTTATTTGCAATGACATATAAGATCAGCAACTGGAAATAGGGTGAGATTGGTCTGTGGTGAGGAGGATGTGTGAAACAAGTCCACTGAATAGAGAAATAGGAAAGAGGTTTCAGTCAACCTGAATCAACACTTTTTTTTAAGATTTATTTATTTTTATACAAGATTTGGGGTGCAGGCCAGAGATGCGGGGGATGAGAGGATTCACCAGAGACAGAGCGGGCAACAGAACAGGCAGATGGACTGAAGTACACTATTGAGGGGAGCAGCGGGTGAGACAGGAGAGGTCTCTCCCACCATGTGGGTTTCTCCCTGGCTGGCTGGGAATCGAACTCGTGCTTCAGTGGCTGTGGATTGCTTCATAGGTTGCGTCTTAACCCCTACGCCACCAGGGAGCCCCATGAATCAACAGTTTTTAAGGTTGGTGTTTGTAAACCTAGAATAACAGGGTGATTTTCTGCAAGAACTTTTGGCTGCAATGGTACAGGTGCAAAGTGAATGGATGTGTACAGTAAATGTTGTAGCTCATTATGGGTGAGTAAATTGGAGGGAAAGAAGACCTATGGATTTGATGGTCATTTAAAGGGATGATGTAATAGTGAGTCATGGGGACGTGTGGACATAGGAGATATGAGGACGTGTGGACATAGGAGAGTGAGCGACACATCTAGCAGAATGACTAAAAACCAAAACATAAGCATGACTATTCCAAGTCTTGGGGAAGCTGCAGAGAAATTGGAACTTCTGCACATTGCTGGTCAGAATATAAGATGGTGCAACCATACTGGAAAAGATTGGCCAAGTTCTTCAAAAGTTCAACAAATATCTGCTCTATGATTTAGTCATGTCTCTTCTAGGACTTGTACATGAATGTTCATTGCAAATTTATTTGTACTTTATTATGTTATATACTTAAAAAATGTGTAGTTCAGGGCCTCCCCGGTGACACAGCAGTTGAGCACTGGGTTGCAAAGCTGCCCGCAGCCTCTGCAGTGCCGGTTTGATCCCAGGCCGCAGGGCGAGGGTCCCACATGGCGCACAGACCCCTCCTGCTGCACCCGCTGCTCCCCTCACCAGTGTATTTTGTCAGTCTGCCTGCTCTGCTCTCCCCTCTGGCTCTGGTGAATTCTCTTACCCTCCTGCGCTTCTGGCTATACCCAGTGCTTGTATAAATAAATAAATAAATCTTTTAAAAAAATGTGTAGTTCATATATGCTAATTACACCTCATTAAAAATATCCTCACAGTAAAATTTCTTAAGAAAAAAATGAGGGTACTTACACATAGTGAGGAAAGTCATGAAAGCAATGGCTTGGGCATCTCATTTTGGCTAGAAATTGATTTCATGGGAGTATTTGAGCAAATAAACTCAAAGGATAGAAGTGTATGCATGACATGCATAAGTTCTTTTTTTTTTTTTTAAGATTTTTTATTTTTATTTATACAAGGGCCGGGGCACAGGCCAGATGCACAGGAGGGTGAGAGGATTCACCAGAGACAGAGCGGGGAACAGAACAGGCAGACTGACTGAAATACACTGCTGAGGGGAGCAGCGGGCAAGACAGGAGATGTCTGCTCCCCATGTGGGTTTCTCCAAGGCTGGCGGGATCGAACCAGCACTGAAGAGGCTGCAGACAGCTTCACAGCACTGCACTCAACTGCCTGAGCCACCAGGGAGGCCCAGTTCTTTATTACTGAGGTGAGACCAAATCCCTTTTTTGACAAATGATGGGGTGGGAGTGGAAAATTAAATTACAGTGAGAGGAAATTGTCTTGAAGGCTAAGGCGTTCTAAGAACAGGTAGACCTTCATGTATATAGTATGAAATAATTACCACCACAAAGCTTTATCCCCAAGATCTCCATCATCTCAGAAAACTTCCAGTTCCTTTTCATTTGTGGTGAGATCATTTAAATCTACTCTATTGCCAACTTTGAATACTTAATGTAGTATTGTAACCTATATTCACCATAATGCTATTTTTTTAAAAAAGATTTATTTATTTATACAAGAGCTGGGGTACAGGCCAGAGACACAGGAGGGTGAGAGAATACATGAGAGACAGAATGGGGAGCAGAACAGGCAGACAAACTGAAAGCACTGCTGAGGGGAGCAGCGGGTGAGACAGGAGAGGTCTGCTGCGCCATGTGGGTATCTCCCCAGCTGTTCGGGAATCGAACCTGCACTTGCAGAGGCTGCGGACAGCTTCATGGCACTGTGCTCAACCCGCTGCACCACCGGGGAGGCCTATGATGCTATTTTTAGATTCCTAGACTGTCTTCCTCTTATGACTGGAAGTTTGTACCCTTTGATCAACATCACCCCTTCCTCCCTGCTCCCCCACCCCAGTCTCTGGTAACCACCATTTTTTTCTCCGTTTGTATGAGTTCAACTTTTTTAGATTCCATGTAGTAGTGATATCTTACAGCATTTGGCTTTCTCTGCCTTGTTTATCTCATTGAGCATAATGCCCCACCTCTCCATATTGTTACAAATGACAGGATTTCCTTCGCTCCCATGAGTGTTGTAGATAAAAAACACTACCTCTTCTTTATCCATTCACCCACCCATTTTCCTATCTGGTCTATTGTGAGTAACACGTCAATAACCATGGGAGTGCTGATAACTTTTCAATATCCTGTTTTCTTTTCTTTTGGCTATCTACCCAGAAGTGGGATGGCTGGATCATATTTTTAATTTTTTGAGGAACCTCCACACTGCTTTCTATAGAGGCTGAAACAAATTACATTCTCATCAGTGCTGTACAAGAGCTCCATTTTCTCCACTTCCTTATCAACGCTTGTTCTCTCTTATCTTCTTAATGATAGAGATTTTGTGGGGTGATTGCTCATTGTGGTTTGGATTTGCATTTCCCTGATGATTAGTGATTTTGAACATCTTTTCAAGAATTTGTTGGCCTTTTGAATATCTTCTTTGGAACAATGCCTATTTAGTTCTCTCCATTTTTTAAATTGGATTGTCTACTTTTTACTATTGATTTGAATGTGTTTTTAAATATATTTTGGATATTAACCTCATCAAATATGTGACTTGGAACTATTTTCTCATTCTATAGGTTGCCTTTTTTGAAGATTTATTTATTTATGCATACAAGATCTGGGGTGCAGGCCAGAGGTGCAGGGGGTAAGAGGATTCACCAGAGACAGAGTGGGGAACAGAACAGGCAGATCTACTGAAATACACTGCTGAGGGGAGCAGTGGGGAGAAAGGAGAGGTCTGCTGCGCCATGTGGGTAGCTCCTTGGCCAGGCATTGAACTCGTGCTGCAGTGGCTGGTGATAGCTTGATAGCACTGAGACTTTAACCTCTTATGCCACCAGGGAGGCCCAATCATGCATATGTTTTCAGTGGCCTTGGACAGTGGAGCCAGCTGCAAGCTGTAGAATGGAAAAGAGGCCTGAGACATAAAGAAGTAAGAGCCTCATGTGGGGCCAGTTTGCAGCACCCCACTCTACAGTGTTTCCAGAAGCATCTCTCATCTCCCTCATGTACTTGAGCTCTGTTTCCTGAGCTCTGCTGACACTCCACTAATTCTATTATGTTATCACTGCAACTCCTTGGGATTATTCTGGGCTCCCTCAAGCCTACCTTGGTCATTTTTAAGTGACAGGGACTGTGTCATGTTATTTTTAAGACTCACCTACCTCTAGAACATCCTTTATCCTCCTACCCCAAGCCTTGGGCTTGGCATGTGGTGGATCCTAAGTGACAAACTGTTGAGTGGATGAATGAATGTTTCACTTAGTTTTGAATAAACAGAAACTGTTCTGTGTTCTTTGACCTGATGCAGCAATTTCTTTTCTGTAGGAACTCTCAAAGAATTCATTTATTGCAGACCCCTTCAGCTTGGGAAATACAGCAATTAAGACCTTAAAGTTTGTGCTGTCTTAGGATTCCAAGTTTAATGTTTTCATCTTGAATCATTTTATCCTTGGACAAGTTCCTTTCGCTCTCAGTGCAAGAGCTTACCCTGTCTTTGAAAGGAGAGAGACAACCGACAACCATAGCCTTCGTATCCAGCCATTAACACTTCCTGACTTCTTTGGGAGAGAGTGAGCAAACTTGCACACTACAGAATAGAAGGCAGCTGTGCAGGTAGGGGCAAAGGATTGAAAATGGAAACAGTTAGCAGAAATCTTGATGGAGAACGACAGTCTCTGTGTGTCTGCGACTGTGCGGGGCTGTGAGCTGAGAGGGGGCGATTCGCACTAACAGGAGTGCTAATATGATGTATTAAATGTCAGGCCGGCATTGCCTGGTGTGCGTCTCTCTCCCGTGGTACTGCCTGTTTATGCTTATTCAGCCCTTTGAATAATTTAACACATTTCATACTCTAAATTACTCTCAGCAATTTGATGGGGCTTCTGGCAGTTTACTTGAAACACTCAGTGTTAGGTCAACATAGGGTCCCAGCTTCTGCTAAATAGAAGTACTCTGCCTACTTAGGAAAACATAATTAGTTTTCTCTGTGGAGCTCCTGGAGGGTGGGGTGGGGTGGGAGAGAGGGTGGGGGGAGCCAGGAGGTAGACCCTGACTGTGTTCACTCTGCTGTCAATCTGGAACATGCCAGGGTTGCAAGGGTTAAAAATTTAATGGGGCCGGAAGCTGGCCTTCAGGAGAAGGGAAAGTTGAAGGGCATGGAAAACAGTTTGCATGTGCTGTGCAAATGGGTGTGTATGATAAATGACCCTCATTTAGTCAATACTGAAGGCGGCTGAGTCCTCTTTTCAATTTAATCCTTATGTAAAACTGGCCTGTCCCAGTGAGGATGGGCCACAGCAGCCTGTGTGGGTGCCAGTGAAATTCGGAGCCACTCTGAGGGGGGGTCAGCCTGAGGGGGGCCGCTTCCTGCCTTACGCCATCCTCAGTTTACCTGTGTGAGCTGCACAGATAATAGGAAGTCCATGCAAGTCTCCATGTTTTCCCTTCTCTCTCTGAAACCACAATTTCCATGCATATGCACATTAATCCTCGCTCAGGGCAGAGATGCACTGGCTTCCTTCATGTTCTAAGACTGTGTTTTTTTGCACGTTTCATTTTATTTATTTTTATTTTTTTAGTTTTATATATTTTTTACATCATTTTTCATTTTTGCACAATGTATGCATTTTCATCTTGGTTATCGTCCCCATACAATTCCCACCCACCTTGTTTTGAGTTTTGATCCTACTCCCTTCTGTCCCCTCATCCCCATAGTGTGTCTCTGGTTTATAGTTGCTTATTGATTTTGATTTTTACTTTATTATAATTAGTCTTTTTCCTGGTCCCTTATTTATGGACTATTACTCAGCAATCAAAAAAGATAAACTCATGCCATTTGCAGCAACATGGATGGAGCTGGAAGGGATCATGCGCAGTGAAATAAGCCAGAAAGAAAAAGAAAGATACTGGATGGTCTCACTCATAGCAGGAATTTAGAAAATCTAAATAAGAATGTGGCTTTAAGAAGTATCTTTCCCATTACCCTTGTCCCCACTCTCCTGTGACATCCAGGGATGGAAAGGACACCGACTTTTGTGAGAGGTGAGCATTTTCAATCAGTACTTTCAATCTACCTGTGATAACTCATCACCTGAGCATGCTAATGACCCAGCCAGCCAAGGACAGCAAAGTGAGGGTGCAGAGACCCAGGGCTCAGCTCTTTGTGGTGTGTCAGCAGTGCCCTGATTGGCCGGACCCTCTGGCTTTGATCTCCTCTGCATTCTCTGGAGATGCTGAAAAATCTTCTGGGGGATTTGAAGAGTCTGACACATCCCGAGACTCCAGAATGAAGTGTTTGCTTATCATTCATTTTACCCTCTTTGAAATAGTCTGAGTCTGCATTGTAACCTCAGGTCAAAACTATTTGGGGTGGTGGAAACTCATGATAAACACATGCTTTTGAAGGTTAGAATGCCATCAGTTTAAGAACATCAGATTAACCTTTGTATGTAAAACTTTAAAAAAATCCTCCGAAGTGTCTATACACACAAGCATTAACCACATAAGTTCACCCAAACCACAAAAAGAGAAAAGCTTGCATACCAAAATACATCGATGTCATTGTCAACCATATGGTTTAAGAAATTAATTATATTTTTAATAATTAGCAGACCCCACAACTGCCTATATATCATCATTTGCTACACAAATAATAAATATTTCATTCTTTATCTGAAAGTTTATGCTTCATTTCTATCAGGAAAAGTGATATTTGTATCTTTAATTCTTTTAAATTAAATTGCTGAAGTGTACCATTTCCATGGAGTAAGGCTCTTGAATAGCTGTCACTGTATGTATTTACTGAATAACATGTGTTTATCATGACTTTCCATCACCCCAGAGAGTTTTGACCTGAGGTTACAATGCAGGCTCAGACTATTTCAAAGAGGGTAAAATGAATGATACAAAGATACTTTCTTTACTTGCGTTGCTATACTGGATTGCTTGGACTTTTAACAACACAATTTTATACCTCTGAACAATATGTATTTACAATTTCCCCTTCTTGGCCCAAAAGGTACATTGAATGGAGAACATTCCTTTCTTACATTCTTTTTATTCAACATGGCAGCCACGTTTTACTCTCTCCATAAACACACTGCACCCTTTAGAAAATTTAAATCTCTCCCTTAGTGTTCCTTTTGGGTGTTTTTTCTTACAAAATAGTCAAAAGTTGTCTCAGTAGGGTTGACCATCAAAAAGAGCACTTTTAAATCTTTTTCTCCCCCAAAGTTTTTCATAAAACCATTGTTTAGTGGACACATAGAAAGTTAATTTTACTAAATGTCTATGCTACAAGGGACCCCTACCTTCTGCCCAGATGGAGGAATCTAGCAATGATTGAGCTTCATTTTTCCCTTTTGGTTACAGGTAACAGCGATGGTATAATAAACAGCAGGAAACTGACAAGTTTGAGGTTATGTATAAGGTGCAAAGGGTTGTGGTATTTCCTGTCTGTGAGGGTGGTACATTTGCAAGATTCATTTTTCTCTCCGTCACCCAGAAAGCAGATGCAAGGAATGCAAGGAGCATTTCCCAGTACGCATCATCCCACTGAATGCACCTGCACATTTGGTTTGTAGTATTTAGGTAGCAGATATTAGTGTTCTTAACTTTCAGCTCATCCTCTAAAAGATTATTTGCACCATGGTTCAAGTTGTCTATTCACTCAGAAGTGCAGCTTATGTACATTTTGCCTGTAAACAATAGATACTCTATAAGCAAAGAAAGGAGAAAGACAATTGGTTGTCGATTTTGGCTCAATGGAAAGATGCAGCCTACAGTCTATTATTTTTCCTGCCGTTTGTTGGAGGCTGTTGCTAGGTAATGCTTTTCCACTAGGCATCAGGGATCTAATGGGCAGATTTGGAGACTAGGTTTCATTATATAATTAGCCCTTGATGTATTCCAGGATCTCACACATCTGGGTTCAGGTGAGAGAAAATGTTCTGGGCAACCCCTTGGAATAGTTATGGTAGAAACAGGCAGTGGTCAAACAAAATCAAAACAAACCAAAGTCCTAGAAATTCAGCTGCTGATATTTTACTGTTAATCTCAACTTGAGTTCTTTTCCTGAAAACTTGTGGCCAAAATAAGACACACGTGTCAAAAGGGGTGCAGCTTTGTGGTCCTCATTCAATAGAAGGGACAGTACCCTTGAAAAGTAGGGCTTTCATGGAAGATAAGCAGCAGATACATAAGCTCAGTGCATACAAGCATATGCACAGGAATATGTCCAGAAACAAAGAGGTAAGAAATGAAGCGAAAAAAATAGACAGGAAATAGACAGGAAAAAATAGATAGGAAATAGATAGGGGGAAATAGATAGGAAATAGGAAATAGATAGGGGGAAAAATGTAAAGTGAATGAAACATGAGAAGATCTTCTCTGGCCATATTTTATTTTTTATTATTTTATTTCCCTGACATCACTGTAGTCCCCCAACTAGGGGGACCTTATCACCTGTGAACCATCACCATATTCCCTATGTAATTCCCTCCCCTATTTTGCACCCCCACCCTTTCCTATATGCGTCAGTTATATGGTCAGCTTGCTGGTTTTGACTTTTTCTTAACCTTTCACTTGGTTTCTCTATATTTCACAAATGAATGAAACCGTCCATTATTTATCTTTCCTTCTGACAATTTCAGCTAGCATAATCCCTTCTAGTTCCATCCATGTTTTCTTTTTTCTTTTCATGTTTTTTTTTTTTAAAGATTGATTTATTTATTTATACAAGTACTGGGTACAGTCAGAAGTGCAGGAGGGTGAGAGAATTCACCAGAGCCAGAGCAGGGATCAGAACAGGCAGACCGACGAAGTACACTGCTGAGGGGAGCAGTGGGCATGGCAGGAGAGGTCTGCGCGCCATGTGGGACCCTCACCGGAGGCCAGGGATCAAACAGGTGCTGCAGAGGCTGTGGACAGCTTAGCAACCCAGCGCTCAACAGCTGTGCCACCGGGGAGGCCCTCCATCAATGTTTTCTGGCCATGTCTTGTACTTGAAACTTCAAAAGCATTAATGTTGTGGAAAACACCAAAGAATCATATAACAATAAACACTCATACTCAAACTATCCAGATTTATCAACTGTTAACATTTTGTTTAACAAACAAAATGAGACATACTCTTTAATATAGAAAACAGACTGGAGATGACCAGGCCACCTCATGGAGGAAGAATGGATGTGGGTCAATAAAAATACCATGTGTTAGGACAGGCAGGTAATGCAAATAGGCAAAGCCACAGGGTGACACAAGACAGACTGGAGGGGGGATCCATTCCCTGCCAAGGGGTTCTGGATAATTCTTCCCGAGAAACAAGTCTTTGTTTTTTCAAGTAAAATCTTCTCATTTTTAAGTTTTGGAAGGTAAAATACTTCTGTAAATATTGCAAAAGATCCAAATGTCCAGCTTTAAGATGGCTGCGTCCTAGGGATGCAATGTGTAACCCAATGACTAGTTAACCCTACTGCATGATATGTAGGGAAATTAAAAGAGTAAATCCTAGAAGCCCTCATCACAGGGAAATAGGATTTTTTTTTTCCTTTTTATTGTATCTAAATGAGATGATGAATACTAACTGGACTTACTTTAGTAACCATTTCTATAAGCCAGTTCGCTGCATACCTTCAACGTAGACAGTGATGCCTGTCAATTTATCTCAAGAAAACTGGGAAAAATTCTGCAAAATGTGCCCCCATATTAAATGGTTGTTTCCTATCATCTTATACTTAAAAATCATTCAAGCATTCCACAAAATAAATAATACCTGTAAGTACCCAAGAAGACTTCAGATTTATTATAGTCTTCAAACCTTAAGACACATGGATACTTTCCTCTAAAGTCAAGTGTCTTAGCGAGGGGGAAAAAAGCCTTCTTGCATAATGGAATATATTAATTTCTTCTTCCCAGGGCCAGATTAAGTGAAAAATACTAAAAAAAAAATTCTTTCCAACTCAATTTAAAACTTGCCCTAAAATAAACCATTCTTAAGCCCTGATGACACCTGCTATGTTTGAATAATTCTAAACTAACAGGAATATTAATGGGAATATGGAATAGTAAACTTAAAGAAATTGACAATGTTCAAAAGCAACTCTCTCCCACTGCGGGAAAATCACGTTATTCTTCCTTCAGATAACTTTTCTTAAGCCTTCTTTCCCCGGGGCTGGAACTTCCATGCTGACTGACAGCAAATCCTTCCTGCCACAGTTAGCTTTAAAAACATCAAACGAGTATTTCCCAAATCCTCTTCCTCACAGAGACTAAAATCTGTTTACTGTTCACTGCGCTCAACAATATAACCTTCCAGAACTTGACCCTACCGTGGCCCTGTGAGTTGCAAGATGAGGGGTGGTGGTCTCGAGACCGTTCAGAGCATGGAGGCAGGCAGGGGCTGTCCCCAAGACCTGGAGGGCTTTGGGCAAGCTGATGATAACGTGTCTGAAGCAGACACCTGTCCCCTGCCCCAGAACCCCATCCCACCCCACCCCATATCCCTCTTCCCTGATACCACCCTCACCTTCCTTCACCCCTATCACTCATGATTTCACCTGGTTCAGAAATCCTGTGTAAATATTGTTAGTGAGGAGGACTTACTTCACAGGAAGTTAACAAAGCACAGCATTATTTTGTGTTCAACTAATAAGTATGTAAATTCACCACTTTAAACCACTTAAGGAGGGCAGAGAGTATTAGCAGATCTATCCTAGCTGAAGCATAAATTGAGGGAAGGGTTGAGTCACAGCTCGCAGGAGATTTACTTGCTGTGCTAAGGAGAACACATTTTTCAGGGCACAGAAATGTGGGAGAGTTAGAATCTACAGGAAAAAGCAGGAGCCACGTTCTGGGTGGAGGGACTGAAAGGTTCAAATTTCTCTCCATCGATGTTCCGCCTGACCCCTGTGGTCGATAAAGTGCGTGTACACACAGCCTCAGGGAGTCCCACCCAACTGGAGCAGCCCCAAAGAGCTCTTCCTAGAAGCCCTGGGGACTTAGTTTTGATGTCTCATCTTCCAGAGAGGCCTTGCTGGCCTTTTGCCAGCCTGGGCACTAGAGACAACCTGGTTGCTCTTTTATCTCTGTATCTTTCTTCTTATGTTTTCTTTTTTTTTTTTTTTTTTTTTTTTTTTTGGTCCTTTGAGTAGAAGGAGTTTTTTTTTTATAGGTGTGAAAGTGTTTTAAGGCTTTTTAGAGAACAGGCACTCCTGCCTTTGAGCATTCCTTCCCTGCAATAAGTTGAACCCCTGGGTTGTCTCCATCCTCTGCCTCAAGTCCTTTCTGTCCTTGTGTTGCACTCAGAGGATGGCCACGTGACACGGTCACAGCCAGTGAGGCCTCAGTGGCAATGCCTTAAAATGAAGGCCTTTGATCCTTCACCTTCTGGCAGTCCTCTGCCTCCTTCCTGCCTGAGGAAGGAGGGAAAATCTGGGGACAGAGCCACCACCTTGCAGTCTGCAGTCAGGCATGACAACAAAGTGCCACTTGCTGAGAGAAGCAGAGCAGAGAGACAGACAGGATCTGTGGGTCCTTTACAGCAATGGGGTCATCACATCAGGTCTGCCCTATCTCACCTCAGGCTTCTAGGTGTGAAATAAACACCCTTCTGCGTGTTATTTTTCCTGCCAGCTTCAGCAGCTACTTTTATTCTTATTGGATACAAAGTTGTCCCTGCCTTGGCATCACACCCACACAGAGGGCCACGTACACAGAGGGCCAGTCACACAGCTGTTGGGGTTGGGGGTGGGGCTGAGAATCTGCTTTTCTTTTCTTTTTTTTAAAGATTTATTTATTTATGCATACAAAACTGGGGTACAGAGGTGTGGGGGGTGAGAGGATTCACCAGAGACAGAGTGGGGAGCAGAATAGGCAGATCTACTGAAATACCCTGCTGAGGGGAGCAGCAGATGAGACGGAGAGGTCTGCTGCGCCATGTGGGTAGCTCCCTGGCCAGGGCTCGAACTCATGCTGCAGAGGCTGCAGACAGCTTCATAGGTTGTGTCTTAATCCCTGCGCCACCAGGGAGGCCCGAGAATCTGCTTTTCTAACAAGTGTCCTGGCAATGCTTTCCTGGAGTTGCACTTTAAGAACAACAGGCTCAAGCTAATTATTCAGCTCCTTTTCTGAGCCACTGTGCAGATAATGGCCTGATTCCTAAATTGCTAGGGACAGGCGAGAACTTGGAAAACCTCCAGTGCAGGGGTTCCCCACCTGTGGACTCCTGGGTGGTGAGCCGCGTGATGAAAGCGGGCAGAAGACAACGGGGGTGGGGGTGGGGCAGGGCACACCCAGTTCCACTTTAACCAACTAAAAATCATTTGTATTTGTTTTATAAATTTCAATCAAACATTTGAAAGTCATTGGTTCAAAAACCCCCCACACCCTCAATTTACAAGTAAGAAAGACCCGTCACGCGCTTCCTGCCCTGTCTGCCATCTCCCCACACCCAAATTTGTGGTGCGCTACCCAATGGCCTGTTGTGGTTGGATGAACTTCTATCCAAGATCATCAGTCTTGGGGCTTTCTTTGCTATAAAGGGCCTCAGCAACAATGGCAGTGATTTCTGGGTGACTCAAAAGAATAGAGAACACCTAAATGTCACTGATGCCCAAAATATCCCAGTGGACAGGAGCTGAGTGTTTAGACAAAGGTACACTCCATTCACCAACCTTGAGTCTTGTCTCTCTTCAAAAGGACTAAGCTGAGCTGCTGTAGGGCAGAAAATGCCACCACGCAGGGGACAGATGCACATGCACAGCAAGGACCATTGTACAGATTCCTTAGGTCATCGAGGGCACTGCCTTGCGAGCCTCTCCGCCCAGAAGAATCAACTTCCTTTTAATTCTAAAGTCATATTGGAAACTTATCATTATGATATGGAATATTTCACAGTGTGGGGGGTGGGTGGTGATATGGAAATTTATTTATTTATTTATTTATACAAGAACCAGGGTACAGGCCAGATGCACGGGAGGGTGAGAGGATTCACCAGAGGCAGAGTGGGGAGCAGAACAGGCAGACTGACTGAAACACACTGCTGAGGGGAGCAAAGGGGAGACAGGAGAAGTCTGTTACGCCATGTGGGTAGCTCCCTGGCTGGGATCGAACCGGCGCTACAGAGGCTGTGGACAGCTTCATAGTACTGCGCTCAATGGTCTGGGCCACCAGGGGAGGCCCATGTATGGAAATTTCAATAACTATAGCAGAGGATCCACTTCAGTGACAGCAGTTACATAAGCAGAATGTTAACCCTGACTACACTGGAGAGAGGTGTAGGAGGTGCAAAGAAGTTAGGTCCCTGTTTTAGGACTCACAAATTTGCTGTGTGACTTTGAACAAGCTACTTACCCTCTCTGGCCTTTGTGTTCTTTTGTTCAAAGGTAAAGATTAAGTTAGGCAACCTAAATTTCTTCAACTCTGTCATCTGTAATTCTAAGTCTTCCTTGAAAGAGAAAGGAAAATGATGTAAAATGATGTAAATTACAGGGTTGAGACTGGCATGGAAACCAGGAAGTGCACATTTTTATGTTGTGAGAGGAAATGATTGTGAATTTCTGAGAATTCCTAAATATGGTATCTGTTTGTAACACACTAACTTCATCTATGATATTCCCCTGATCCATAAAACTATGAAACAGCTCATTGCAACATTGAAAAAGATGTTAACAACAAAAAAACCATCCCATTAGCTCACATTCAAAATTATTGCCACTGTTAATCAACAAATCTTAATATGTAATGAAAAACAGCATTTCATAAACATCAAATGTGTTGCCTCTATTCAACATGTGCTGGGTGAATAGAGAAATCTAAGCAATCTCTAAAACTGTTGCTATTTAAAAGGCAACAACAACAAATCAGAATGCTATTTATTTGTTAAAATTCCCAAATAAACCCTCTTTCTTCATTATCTTTCTGTGAAATGTGTCTAGGCACCCACCACAGGCACAAAGGCTGATGCAGAGTGTGCAAAAACCTCAAGCAAATATTGACAAATATTTCAAGAACTAAGTATATAAAATCCTAGCCACATCATGTATGCTTCATTAATTTAAATCCAAACCATTAGCTCTATTAGATCCCTACTTACAGTGGTAGAGAAATATTACAGCATACAAATGAACATTTTTCATAGCAAGGGGACATATATTATGTCTGTAATTCATTAAACAATTTCCTTATAATCTAATAACATGAACCCCACTCTCCATGATCTATTTCCCAATAATCCAAGAGCACTTGGCATTTTGTGAGCATGGTGTTTGTCTTTGAGGTCAACCACAAAATGCAAACTCTAGAGAGTTTTAAAAGCCTTTGCAAAGTCCACTCCAACACTTGCAATACTACATGTGAACGAGTCTTCCTTTTTGGCATTCTTCACTTCTAAGGTAAAAGGTCGACAATATTTGTCACATTCATAACCATGAAATCAAAAACAAAGGCACAGGAATATTTTAATAGTTTCTGGGATCTTCATGCATTTTTGCATTGAAAACAACCCCATGAAGTGGGGCTGAGAATTTGCTTTTCTATTCCTTTTTTTAAAAGATTTATTTAGGGCCTCCCTGGTGGCGCAACGGTTGAGTGCTGGGCTGCGAAGCTGCCCAAGGCCTCTGCAGGGCTGGTGAGATCCCCAGCTGCCGGCGAGGGTCCCACGTGGTGCGCAGACCTCTCCTGCCATGCCTGCTGCTCCCCTCAGCAGTGTTTTTCATCAGTCTGCCTGTTCTGTTCCCTGCTCTGGCTCTGGTGGATTTTCTCACCCTCTTGCACTTCTGACTGTACCCAGTGCTTGTATGAATAAATAAAAATAAATCTTAAAAAAAAAGATTTATTTATGCATACAAGATTTGGGGTACCAGAGTGAAGACCAGGCCAGAGCAGGCACTGAGAGATGTGAGGTCAATCACATCAGGTAGATCAGGACCTTGGGCTCTAGAACCAAGTGTCTGACATCAAGTTATGCTGCATGTTACCTGTGAAATTTGGGCAAGTTATCTTTTCCTAGTAAATAACGTGGAAATAATTGCAGTTCTCACTTCAGAATGACTATGAGGATTAACTAAGATAATACATGTAAAGTATTTAGAAGTGTCCATCATGGTGTATAGTAAGAGATGTTGCTATTATTTGTTTCAGCAAACACTGAAATTTTTGAAAGTAAAAAGATCAGCAAAGGAATTTAGGACCAAGCCAAAAGCAGTTGACAATTGGAAAACAAAAATTAGAAAAAATTTAAATGATACAGTTGGTGAATTCCAGAACCGGACACACTGCAAAGATGTTTCTGTATACAGGGAGACTTTTGCCATATTTATCCTAGAATGAAAAACCACAATGTACAATAGTAGGATAAATAAAGGGAGTGCAATTATAACTCTGCAGGTCATTAGGAAAATTAAAAATATATTCATGCACAGTCTCATAAAATGAATGATCATTAATGAAAATACATCCAGGCAAAACTGATTCCAGAAAAAAAATGTATACATTTGTCCAAGTAATATTTATTTACCACAAAAAATAAGGCACTAACCCCAGATGGTTTATTAGGTGAATTCCAAGAAATCTTCAAGAAATAAGTTGTGTCTCAAAATGATTTTGATATATTAGTATAACTTTATAGCTAAAAAAGTGATACTATATACTTTTCTATTTCACTATCAATATAGTTGTAAATGTTTTAGGTTAAATACTAAAAAGATTAAAGTTGAAGTCAAGGACGTATCAACACTAAGAAAGCTATTAAAATAATTTATTATATGGATATTATATTATATTTACTATATGAATAAATAAAATGAATATATGTATAGTCAAATGGAAAAACATAATTATCATAATCTGTAATCCATTTGAAAACCAACATCTATACTTCACAAAAATTCTCAAGCTGATTCTAGAAGAATCTTATTTTGAGATCATAAAAAGATTTGAAACTAACCATTAGCATCTGAACTGGTTTCAGCCTGAACCGTTTTCAACCAGTTTCAGTTGTTATCATTTTCATTGTTATCAGTTTAAGTTGCTTTAACAAGTCAGAACTGTTTTCAGCCACTTGGAAACAGTTTGCATCCTTTTTCAGGTATTTACTCTTAAGCACTGCTGTTGGAATGTTATTGTGATTGTCAGAAGAAAATTTTGCCCATGATTCTGAGGGGGGTGTGTGTGTAGGGGTGTGTAATTAGCATCAAGGAACTTTTCAACAAGCCAACACCCACAAACCAGTGCAAACCAGGGTTTGCCAAATAACATACATTTATTTATTTTGTGTGAATCAACCTTTCTCTCCCATTTCCCTGACAGTGGAATGTTTAATGTCAGTCATTCTTAGGGATCTTTCTTTCTTCTCCATAGTACTGGAATAGGGTCGCCTTTCCAGAATCTTCTGTAATGTCAACATGAGGGGTGTTCTTTCATCATCCATGAGGTCCCAACTGCTCTGTGGTTGCTCAGAACCTCCCTGTCCCCACTTCAAATATCTCAGGTTAGCTGAGGCCAGCAGCGGGGCACAGGTGTCTGCTTCTCAGTACCTGGGGGGGCCTTTATAACTCTCCAGTCTGGGGAGACTCTTCAGTAGTGGAAATCTTTGCTTTTCTCCCCCTGGCTCTGTATCTCCCCTATATTTTTCTTTCTCAGACTCTTAATGTAATGCACTCTGAGGTTTTAGACTTTGGGTAGGAAAATGTAGTGATAGGGTTGCTCCTGCTCACACTTTAATTGAGACCCAGAACCTGTGGTCCCCCTCGAATGAACCAAAAGGGAGAGAAAACAAAGGGAGAAAAATATACAGGAAAATATTTCTCAAACTCTTCTTATGTCACAGCCTCTCAAAGGAGACACAATTTACAACCAAGTTTGCTAAGCATACTGGATAAAGATCCCACTAGGGACCTCAACCTCAAGTTGATTTTTGGTGTTTCCCAGTAAACTTGGGTCAGGTGGGGGATGTCCACTAATGCAGTCACTTTGGAAAGTCATCTGGATTTACCTTAAAAAAAATTAAAACTGGCAATACCAGACGATCCAGCAATCTCATATTCCGGCATCTACCAAAGAATCTGAAACCATCAACACAAAAAATTACATGTGCTACAGTGTTTATTGCAGCATTATTTGCAACAGTAAAGGATTGGATCAGACTGTGGTCTATCCACACCATGGAATATTATTCAGCTGTAAGGAAACACAAAAGGTTGCCACGTACAGCAAAATGGAAGGCGTTGAAGGGAATTTTGGGACTAAAGCAGGTCAGTATGACAGAAACAAATATTGGATGTTACATAACAGAGGACAGAACAAAATGCTTATAGTAGTAGATGCTGCTACTATATGAGATGAGGTTTCTGAGCTTAAGAGGTAGGGAGGAAGGACAGAGGGTTAAGGGGACATGGGGATGGGAAACAATAGTAAGGCAAACTTAGGGGGAAGAAGAGACATAAGAGCAGGGTCTTAAGAACACCTAGGACACTGGGGCCTCTCTGGTGGCACAAGGGGTTAAGAGGCAGCACTATGAAGCTATCCGTAGCTACTGCAGCACCAGTTCAATCCCGGGCCAGGGGGGTAACCCACATGGCACAGCAGACCTCTTCTGTCTCGCCCGCTGCTCCCCTCAGCAGTGTATTTCATCAGTCTGCCTGTTCTGTTCCCCACTCTGTCTCTGGTGAATCCTCTCACCCCCATACCTCTGGCCTGTACCCCAGTTCTTATATGCATGAATAAATAAATACTAAAAAAAAAGAACTTAGGACATTGCTACTAACATGGGGACCTGGAAAAGAGGTATGAGTTAATAACACCCCAGCTACCAGCCTTCTCTCTTCTTTTTCTCAGAGGAGCTTCTGTGTATCCCACTCCATCATGGGGCAGAGTCGACCTACGTGGTAGGGGAAGGCAATGGGAATGCTGCTGGTGTTGCTGCTTGCGCCCTATTAAGAGGACCTCTGTGAATGCCAGGAAAACTCAATGTCACTTGTCTTCCACTGATCTGGAGAGAACCCACTTCAGGTAAAGTTGCTGGGTTCCTTTAGTTGCCCAAGTATGCTCTGTGACAATGACATTTTTAAAGCTCGTTGCTTAAGAGAACTTGATGCCTCTCTTCACACTCACCCATTCAGTGATACACCCAAATATAAAAACCTCACAGACCTTAAGATATTGCAAAAATAGAAAGAAAACACCCCCTTTCCAGGTCTTGCACTTGCATGGTGCTGTAAGAACAGAGAGCCGCCATTTTAATTCCCTGCCTTTGTCCCTATGTGGAGTCACTAAAGAAACTGGCCAGATGTGACATTATCTGTTCGCTAATATCTCCTCCAAGCAATTAGTCTCAATCTCTTCAATGTTCTTCAACATTCAGGCAAATACTAGATGGTCTTAATCAAAGAGCCTCAACTGCCAACTTTTTTTGTTCAGATCTTTAAAATTTATGTTTCCAGGTAAAACCTCTCTCTTGAGGATCAGAGATTTCTTTAGTATTTCCACCTAGAGGGAATAGGGCATCCCATAGTCACAAATCACAATCTTCCCTCATAATCAAACTGCTTTTTCCGAGTGTGGTTAATGAAGCACCATCCTCTCCAAGCAGGAAATGGACCACAATCTTGCTCCAAACTCCCTTCCCTCTACTCCTTTTTATTAGGTTTGTGTTTATCCCATAGTTGTTTTTTTTTTTTTTTTCTGAAGGCTTTTAGTTTGACAGCTTACAATAAGAATTATGTTTCACATCACATCGAAGACACACACATGCACACACACACACACACACACACACACACACCGGAAACAAAGTTTCACAAAGCAGTAATCACCCCTACTTTGTGCGGGATGCGCTAATAATGTTCTCTTGTCTTCTGTTCTATTCGATTTCACTTCTTTTTTAAATGCCTGGTGTGCTCCACTAAATTGATTTCACAATCCACTAATGGGTTGCAACCTGCAGTTGGAAAAACATAACCTAATGGAGCCACAAAAAATGAGCTGCATAAGGAAATAAATGTAAAACCCTTGCTGAAATATGTAGTGCAGGGTAAATCTTAGATTATTGCTAATTGAACTTTTAATGATTTTTTTAACCCTTTGATTTCACTTGCATTATGACTATAACTCCTGAAAGGTGCCTATCCACCTGTCTCCAGACCCATATGCTCTCTGCCACAAGCCTCCTGTGGTTTGTCAAACTGAAGGTGATTGGGAATAGTGGGAGTTCTAGTGGGGAACCCATGGGATCCCCCTCACCTCTTCATCCACACAGCACTGTCCATAGACCGAGAGGTTGATGGGCCAGCCAACCATGGGCTGGTATATGTGTCCTTGGAAGGAAGGACTAGGATGGTCCTTTACAAGAGTCTGTGCTTGAGAGAAGGCATGGAAAGGCTTGGAGAACTTTTTATATCTGGTTGCAGTGGAGCAAAATAAGCCAACAAGACTGTTTCAAGCTTGTTATATTTTAGGTTCTTCACTCTAGGGCACTGACTTCTAAATTTAGTTCATACCGGATGCTAAGTACAAGTATGATATGTGCAAGTCTGTTGTTATTACTGCCTGAATCCCTAGACACATTGAAAAATCTCCCAAAACATTGCCTATAAATTCACTCGTTTTCAAGTAATAAGGCATGTGCAAAGGAAAAAAGAAAAAAAGGAAGAGAGGACCTGACATTGGTGTTAGATAGTTGAGATACACACACACATATTAACAACACATTTATACATTATAGTGTTTATATAGTATATATTTATAATATGCATTACATAATACCATACATTTATATATAGTATATAAATCTATTATTTTAGTTTCTCCTCCTCTATTATTAGCTTATGTTGATCATATCCTGAATATATAATTGAGATGATTAGTTTTTAGAGTTCTTTATTTGTATAGTCCTGAAATAATTGAATAAAACAAAGTACTTTCTCACTCAGTACAAATATTAGCACCTGAAGCTTTTGCTTGTAAGTTTAAATATTTCCAAAGAATGGTATTCTCCAGATTTTTATTGATGAAGTGGCTACATCACACTTTTAAATACATTTCACAAAATCTAAATACCATAACAATTTAAAACACTGACACACTTTTAAAAAACATTCAGTGATTTTGTGTCTTTTTTTCCTCTGTGAGCTTTTATTTTTATTCCACTTTTTTTTACCAGAAATTGTCATCCGGAAGTTCTTCCATTTGAAAAATTTTTATTAATACATGACTACAAAGATATGCACGTTAGGTATACATATATCAAATCATTTTAATGTATGTATTTTCCGGTGAATGTAGCTATCAAAACCTGCTTTCTTAAGACTGGGAGATCATTACATTATTCCTGGTACCCATTTGATCTATAAACAACATAGATTATAAAATCTGAAATTATTGGAATTGCATTTTTTTAATCTAATAAATCATGCTGCCCAGATACTTTTTAACTAGGCATTAATGAAAGAGAAAGGGGTCTGTTGACAGGAATTGTCCTATCTGGCAGGCAGCACATTATTTCTGGAAAAAAAGAAAGCAGACATTATTAAACCTTTTATAAGATGAAATAAAATAACAGTTGACTGTAATTCACATAAATATTAATGTAATTGTTAAAAATCAGGTTTTAATAACTCCTTAAATAACAGAGAATATGAAGTACAGCACATAAAATTTTTATATGAGATTTTACCCTATGTCTCTTGAAAAATTGGGTGGTTCCATAATATATTCCCTTCAAAAAGTTTCGCTCACTTCCTACTCTGCTTATGCTATTTTGGAGGAACTTTGCTTTCTAGCTCTTGACTTGACCTAAAGATAAGTATTGAGTTTAACTGAAGGGAATTTCTGACATTTAGATAGGAGAAAAATACAAAGCAATTTTTAGTACTCCTTTTTTCTTATTGATATTCTCTTTTGTTTGTTTTCTTGGGCTACTTTGGCAATTGCCAAGGAAAGAAAGAATGTAGATCCTTGCAGTAGTTCTACAGGTTTCTGTTTGTTTGACTATAATCATTGGAGGTTTCCTTGTGTTGGACCTTGTGTTGGACGTGTAGAGATTTTCAGTCCACAGGTCCTGGAGCACATTAAGTATGGGGAGGACTTTCTTGGGTGAAGTAGAAGAATGAATAGTCATTCAAGTGAGTTTTCAGGCAAATTAGCTTTTGAAAAGATGTTACCTGGAAGATGAATGTAACTTATTTCCTTAATTCTGTCCATACTCAATGGAAAACCTTTATGTTGTTCTGCATAGTATCCAGAGAACGTGACTATAAGTCAAACTGCAAAACAAGAATGATTAATAGTTCTGAGTAGCTCCTCCTTTTATATATGAGAGGGTGGCAGACAATTCTGAAAATTTCCATTTATGTACTGACAAATTCTTCTTAGCAAACATGCTTTCCTAGTGCTCCAAGGAGGTCTGTGAGGTCCCTATTATTTTGTGTGTTCATATGTCTGCTTTTTAGGATATAGAATCATAGCTTTTAGCAGACTCCAAAGTAATAGGAGACTCCAGATTGTAAAGTAATATGTGACCTTGTATTTTATACACAATACACACTTCGAGTCAGTGTATTCCTGTGGAATCTCTACACATGGCATTGTCAAAATAAAGAGTAAAATGAAAGAGAACAGTGGATCAGTGCACAGTGCTGGGCAGGAGAGGCCTGCTCCTGAGAGCAAAGTTACATGTGAGTCTAAATCCAAGAGTCTTTGCAGAAGGAAAACGGTGTTGGGTTTCACCTGGGAGAATCCAAACAGGACCTGCCCTCAAGGATGCCTAGATACCTACAAGATTTAAAGGTTTTCTTCAAAGATGTCTGATTGCTTCTCTGGAA
This sequence comes from Talpa occidentalis, assembly GCF_014898055.3. Lineage (NCBI taxonomy): Eukaryota > Metazoa > Chordata > Mammalia > Eulipotyphla > Talpidae > Talpa > Talpa occidentalis. The sequence continues at coordinate 7,615,383 of NW_023601433.1, forward strand.
AATCCCCAAACACTCTGTAGAAGAATTAATGATGATAATGCCAAGAGCTAGGTTTAATGGTCAACTATGTTCCATGCACTTTACATACAAAAACCCCATTCAGATACCTGATGATTTTTAGGAAATGAGACACAATGGTTCAGAGACTTTGTGTGTGCTGCCCAAGGTCACACAGCCAGCAAGTGAGTTTGCAGCCCTCACGTGTCTGAAGCTCTGCTCCATCCATCTTATTTTGGTGAGATGATTACACTGGACAAAACAGCTGCCAGCTCCAGATAGTTCCAAAAGTCATAAATACTGTCCCAACTTTGCAAATGTCACTTGAAAAATTTGGAAAGCTGAACCGAGAGGGTCAGGAAGTAGCAGTGAGTGTTCACCATGACCCACCTTGTCTAAGCAGCCTGGTGTTTCTCTGTGCACCTGTCACGAGGTTGCATTGTCCTTCCATATTTTCTTGGCTTCTTGTACCTGTCAAGCATCCTCCAAATCAGGGGGCTTTCTTGCATTGACTCACTTATTTCAACATGACTGCTGAGTCTCTAAAGAAGATATATTCCACACGAATGAGATTTTTCCTCCTCAGCTCTCTCTCCCACATTGAGTTATGTCTCACATTCTTTCCTCCCTCTGCTGCAGTATATTACATCTCCCCAATTTCTCATTTGTTTTTTAGACATTTCTACCTGGTATGTCCAGTCACTTAAACTTGTCATCTTGTTTGTATTCTACTGTGTTAAAGCTCAGAGGGAATTCACCTCTTAACAGCTCAGCCCATAAACTCATAGGATCCTCATAGCATTTTTGATCAAAGCAATTGGCATTCAAAATAGTCTAAAAACTTCCTAACCTTTCCTCTTCCGAAGTTAAAATGATGAGTGAGAATCAGTTAGAAGCAGATGTTTTATTTGCATTTTCATTTGTAGCAGCTTAAACTAGTTTGTCTAGATCATCCATTCAAATGGGGATTATTCTCAGTGAAAGTCAATTTTTCTTTGATAAAATAAGTGATATTCAACATGCTATCTGCTGAGAGTCCTCTGAGTTCCCAGTTTATGATGGTCTTGGTTTGGAAATTTAGCCACCAAATAATGACCAAACCCAGTTTTCAAAAAGTCAGTTGAGTTTTAATCATGTAAGTTTTGCCTTAATTATTTTGCCTTTCCTTTATTTGGTATTGCATGTCATATAATTGAAATTAAAATGTCAATCAAAACCTTTAATATTTCTAAAAATGACATAGTTGTTGTTTGGTACAAGTGTTGAGGCTGGGGATGATTCTAGAGGGGATGAAACAGCGAGGCAGCTTTGCATGGTGAGGGCTGAGACCCTGAGGGAGCCAGCTGGGACAGGGTTGAGCTGGGCAGTTGCTCAGAGACAGGAGGGCTGGCCAAGGAGGCCTGGGCAGAGGCTGAATCTAGGTGGAGGAGTCTCAAAGACCAGGTGGGCAAACATTGAGGAAAACAAAGCCAGCAGCAGTGGCTGCCCCCCACAGGCAAGAGTACCCGCCACTCAGAAGTTCCAGCAATTGCAGTTGCTTTAGACATGGCTCTTGAGTCCCTCAGGAGACTTCTCTTCTGTGCAAATGAGCCATTCAGCCATACAAACATGAAGCCAGACCCCTTTCTTGAGAAGAAGACATGGCTCAGAAGAATGAGGACAAGAAGAGAGATGATTTTCTGTGGAAGAACCAGGGTAGCCCTGAGAGCAGGCGGCCGCTTGTGGAGAAGCCTGGAGAGTGTGGCGTGCAGGCATGGTCTTCCATCTGCTCCTCACTGCCTTTGGGGTCCTTTGGCTTCCCATGGGAAGAGGTGCAGGCAGTGGTGTTCCTGAGGGACAGTTTGAGACTATTCCAGAGAAGTTACTTCAGCTTCCGGAATGACACATGGCTCAGGGTGGGTCAGCAGGCCAGACACCATGTCAGCACCCAACCCACCCTGGGCCTGCTACCTGAGGGCCATGGGCTTGTGAGGATCCTGCACTCAGCACGGATGTGGGACTTGGTTCCGGGGGCACCTTCAGCGGAAGCTGGGGAGATGCTCTTCAAGCTGTCACGGTCATGTGTATGTGTGGGCTCATGGGAGGCAGCCCCTGGGGACTTCCACATCCTGGGAGAGGAGCTGAAATAATATCAAGACAGGACAATAACCCCAATAACAGGATTAAATGCAGTGATGCCTGCACAGAACTCATGCGTGCTTATTAAATGTCAACTAGCAAGTTTGCTAAATAATGTGTTGTCAACAAAGCAGTGGCCTCACATTTGCTTGTGCTGAATCCATGAAGTCAGTCTGCACTGGACTTCAGCGCTTGGATCTTGGAAAGCTGACTTGAAGTGAAATGACGTCGAATGAAACCAAGTTGACCACAGGCTAATTGATATAAACAAGAGTGACGTTCCTCTGGCATATTTCTGGCCACAAAAACACCAGAGTTCCAAATAAGGACCCAAAGCACTCGCATATGTAACAATCTTTCAAAATCATACATCCATTCATTTTCTAATCAGCTGATTCCAGTTCAGCTTCTGGGTGACCAGAGTCCACTCCAGTTTCTCAGGCACAAGCGGGACTTGACCTGGGCAGGACACAGTTTCACTGCAGGGCGTATCACACACGTAGCCACACTCATACCAGCTGGGCCAGTGGGCACACACCCGTGACCCTCACGTGGTTTGGGGCAGCGGAGGGAGCTGGGGATCCTGGAGAAAACCCGCGAAGGCACAGGGATGACAAGCACACTCCACCCACAGTGCCCTGGCTGGGCCTGCAGAGTTCTGTTTCTCATCAACTTCTGTAATGAAACTGCTATTTGAGGACCCGCTTCACAGAGAAACAGGCTTCTAATTTACCAATAAAAATGACATGTAACTAGAAACTGTAACATTACAGATGAACCTTCAGATCTTTGAGAACCTACTAGAAGCGACACTCGCCCTGCCCTGAGCACTCACTTACCTGACTTCACCCGTTTAAATATTTTTTGGTTAGTGTCCCCAAGTCATCCTTCTTGTCACCTGATTTCAAGGTCAAAGAATGCCTCTGATTCCAATTTTATGGGTCCTTGGTTCCCGGAATAACCTTTGTAGCTTTGTAGTTAATAGATTATCACTCTTCTTGCCTCTCTAGTTTCTTTCTTTCTTTCTTTCTTTTTTTTTTTTTTGGAGTTCTCTAGTGAAAAGAGATATGTTATTATTATTATTACTCCTTTTTATAGGATTATTGCTATAATTATGATCACATTCTCCTTCAGAAGCCAGCTTTAGGCAAAATTAGACCGAAACACTCCTTTCCCCAGGTTCCCTTTGGATTTCTTTCCATCATAACAGCTGCTGCTTTTGCCGAGACCTAGACACTGGACAGGACACTGGACACACACAGAGAGGCATCTGTCTGTGTGTCTGCACAGCTATTGAAAGCACCGCAGAAAGATACTTTTAACGAAGAAAAGTTGCTGTAGACAATGAAGGTAACACACACACACACACACTCTCTTCCATTCTGGCCTTTTCTCTTAAAATCTGTTGTAACCTTTTTCCAATATGAGAAGATATTGTCACCTATCGTGGTGATGGAAGGCTTCGGGAGTATTGCTTTATCTGGATAGATCAGATAAAGATGGAGAATCCTCTTTATTATTTTGATATTATTGTTTCATTATTTGTAACACCACTAGGGTTCAAGTTTGCCCTTTTTTGTGCATTCTGCTCAAGTTTACTAAAATAGTATGCCAAAAATGCCATTGTGTATTAAATTAATTACACACACACTAGTACCCATATTTTTTAAAAGATTTATTTATTTGTGCATACAAGAGCTGGGGTGCAGGCCAGTGAGGCGGGGGGTGGGGGTGAGAGGATTCACCAGAGACAGAGTGGGGAGCAAAACAGGTGGATTTACTGAAATACACTGCTGAGGGGAGCAGCGGGCGAGGCAGGAGAGGTCTCCTGCAACATGTGGGTCACTTTCCAGGCCGGGGATCGAACTCCTGCTGCAGTGGCTGCAGATAGCTTCATAGTGATGCGTCTTAAACCCTTGCACCTTGCCCCACCAGGGAGGCCCCTGGTACCCCTATGTTGATGTTGCATTGCTGAGACTGAACTGTTCATTGACAGATAGTGACATATGTTTATAAGGTTATATCTGAAAGTTTCAATAGACATAGCCAGGGTGGCTTAGAATGGCAATAATTTACACAAGAAAGTGCATGGTTTTTAGACAAATCCATGCACAAAATTTGCAGAATATCTCAGTGTCTGTAACAACCAATTAAAGAGTGGGAATTTCATATAAAAATCAGATTTCTTTTACAACAATACAACCAGCCTCTTGGAATTCTAACTATTCAACTTAATAAGTAAAGTTATTTTTTTGGAGAAAAATTACTTTTGATAACTAAGTTTTAGTATGTGGATAAATGTCAAACTAGTTTAGAATTGACAGCAAGCAGTCGTGAATGTTTGCTGGAACATTCCCGTCTATCTATTACTTTATTTAATTCAAATTAGTTTAAATGAACTTTTACAAATTTTGAGCTTTCTTGGAATTGAACTGTCCTTAGAACATGTAAATCTATTATTTAACATTCACATAGACTTATTTTTAGGAACTAATTATAAAAGAATGTAGGGGGTAGATCCTCATCTTTTTTTGATTTGATCATCATTTTGACTTTCTAGGTGTACAATCATATCATCTAAAAATAGTTTCAAATAGTTTCTTATAGCATTCATGGTGCTAAGACGTTAATTCTCAGTAATACTGAAGTCAGCAATCATCCTTGATTTGATTTCACATTTTATGAAGACATTGGCTTTGGATTAGAAATGAATCTTTATTTTGTCAAACAATATTTTCTTCCCTGGACAATGTACAGGAATTTTATTAATCAGTTGAGTATTTTTTTTTGTATGTGTGTTTCCTAGTCACATGCTTGGGTGACTTTCGGTTATGTTCTATGTGGGGTCACTTGGCTTTGATCGCCTCTGGGTTCCCACGGAGTTCCCGAACAGGCAGGCTCACACAGAACCCCCTGAGAGAAGAATGTTCAAGATATGGGGCCTCCTTTCAAGTAATTTAGAGCTTCCTGGTACCACCTCGCTCCCCAAGGCCCAGCATGATGCCCACCCTGGCCCAAGCTCCCTGACAAGACCCCAACTCTGAACATGGCTGGTTTCTTTCCTTGCTTCAGGTTTTGTGAAGAAGTCCACTCTTTCCCTACTCCAACAAGAGTCGCTTGAGAAACGATGCATGCCTTTGGCAAGGAGAGGCAGGCAGTGCCAGATAACAGAGTCAAAGGGTCCGTGGTGTGTACAGCAGAGATAGGAGGGAGCTCAGAGGAGAGATATTTAGGGCAAGGAAATACGCTAAGTAGAGGACCCCCACCATGGGAGAAAGGCCTTGAGAAAAGTCCTGACATGTGGACTCTATGGGGGATATTGGTAGTTTGGGGGCTCTTGTCACCCAATCCTTTGTCTTCATTGTGCTCTGACATTGCTTCCTGAAATTCCTCCTTGAGTGCACTCGTGTTGGAAAGCCAATTCCAGACACGTCTTCTCATTGTTGCCTCCCTCTGCTTGACTCAAGTATCTCCAAACAGATGGGCAGTCTCTAAGCTCTGACTGTGGAGTTCTTGTCCAATTTGGTGCTTGGATTGGCTGCAGCTGTGGTGGGTGGTGTGCAGACCAAGCTCTTCCTGCAGTGTGTTCCTAGGTCCTCTGGAGGGCCATGGGTTCCATTCCATCTGCCATGCTCAGAGGCTCCCTCCTTTTCATCATCATCAAGAGGACCCCTGGGAACCTTTCTCTTCTAGCTCAGGACAGCCAGAGTATGCTTCTGTTGTCTGCACCTGAAAACCTTGACTGACACAAACTGGATTTGGATGAACACAGAGAAGAGAGCAGAACATTCCAGATGGAGCATCAGCAAGCACTTTGAGACCATCTGGCATCTACTTGGCTCATAGCAAGAGAGTGAAGGAAAGGGTCTGGCTGTGGAGGGAGCTCAGTGCCACAGAATGAAAAAGAAGACCGAGCGACTGTTTATTTAATGACTTGTGTGTATTGGTCCCTTTATCACAAATTATCTCAGTTGACTCCCTGTGAGAGTCCTGTGAGCCTCAGAGGGTGCAGAAATATAAAAAGTTTAGGATTTAACTTTAACTCCCAAGAAAACTGGTAGGAATAGGAGATAGAAGATAATAGGAGAGATTATAATTGTTATTATTTTGGCCAGAGGACCCTTCCAATTCCTGTTCCCTTCTTGTCTATAGATCTAGATCTCCCTTCTTGTCATGTGTGACAATTTTTAACCCGTGAAGTGGCATGTGGATTAAGCAGCGTGTGATTTTAACACACCTAGCAGGTAAACCTAATCATTATTTACTTAGTGAGAACAGACAAATAACCTTAAGCACTTTTAGCTGGTATTAAGAACATACATTTGCTGGAGTCTATTTCTACCCCAAGGTAGATAATTATTACATCCTGTCTATTGTTTTGAACTGAGTTTCTCAAAAAGAATACTAAGTTACAGTCATTGCCATAGCCCATCATAAACTATCTTGTGGCCCCGCTTAGAATAATTTTAAGGTGGCATCACCATCCTTTACAAGTAGTAGGAAACCTGGTTCAATGCCTTCATTTTAGAAATGAGGACTTGGAGGCCACAGACATGATTTGCCAATGGTGCGGGGATGTTTAGTGACAAAATTGGAAAAGACAAATGGAGAATCCTAACTTCTGATCCAGTTTTCTTACCACTCAACTGCATTAAGTGTGACACAGATTTTATGAGTACAGTAAAATTTTATATCTAACTGGGGCTCCTTGGGATCACCTTCTTAGACAGCCTAAGTAATCACAGATTTTATATCTCTTCTCTGAGAGCGATGTTCCTGGCGGTGGCAAATATCGAACATTAATCATATTTTCATCTTACATAGATCAGGTAACATGAGTCTTCTACATCATATTATTCCTATGATAATTTTCTATTAAGTATTATCACATTAAAGGAATAGGAAATCCATTTTTCAAATAGCTTACTGTTCCATGAAGGCAGTAGGTCCTCTCACAATAAGGTTACTGTACTGGCAAAGCTCTCAGCTTGTGCTTAATCCTTTTGGAAAATTGTCTCTGAACAAGCCTCTTCCAAAGACTCAGAAGGAGTCTATCTCCCATACTGAATTAAACCTCTTGTTAATTTTGTTTTGTCGTAAAAACTTCATAGAAACAAGGGGTATGACTTTTCCCCAGGGTTCCCTAGCATTTGGCACATAATTGGACTAAATCACTGCTTCTTGCCTGAAGGAACTGAACTTAACCTGAGGCCAAAGAAAATCGAGAACAATCTATACCTATGTGGAGCATTTGCTCAATAATTAAAAATGATAGTCTGAGTGTAATAGATACCTTTTTAAAACTTTTAACAGCAAAGGATGTATGTGTCCGATGTTACGTAAATGTGAGCCAGGGACTAAAGAAGGTTCTGACTCTGAGAACTCATGGGATAGCTGGTAGAGGCACCAGTGCCACTTGAGCAGAAGGCAGAGTAAACCCAAGGAGAGTTCAGCCCCCCAGAGTCCTCCAATTCTGTCTGGCTCTCTATGACAATCAAACTGCCCCTGAAAGTTCAGCCTTAGCCTAGCTCTCAGATGAACCATTGCTATTGACAGTCAATGGTTAAGTGATCTGACTGCCAAACTCCCACTAATGCTCACACACACACACACACACACACACACACACACACACACACACACAGACTCCATGCACACAGCATGGCATACCATGCATTTCCTGATGGCTGCACCACCTCTTTTGGGGTGTCATTCACTTCTGACTATTGACTTCCTTCTGCATCCTCAAGTTTCACATCACCTCTCCCAGATCTTTAATAACCCAAGGGACATGGACCAAACCCATTGAAGTATGTGCTTCTAAATACCCATCTTTTAATTTTTGCCACTTTGTTGGATTTTGTCTTTTTTTCTCTCAAATTCTAGGGCCTAATTCCTGAATCCAGGCATACTGGTTGAGGGTCCTTGATCCCACTGATAGGCTTGCCTAAGCCCAACTGCCTTTGGTCTAAGCTTCACTCGGGGTTACCTCCCGTGGCTCCAGTTTCCATGATGAGACATCAGATTTCTGCACCACTCAGCTCCTGTCCTCTCCTCCTGAATGGTCTAGTTCTGCACCTCAGTCTTCTCTACCCCACCCCAACTACCTACAATTGTGCTGTGTGTAACCGAGCATAGCACACCCAACCACACATACACTAATCCTTATACATGAGTGGAGAGGAATGCAAAAAAGCCAACATGGAATATTGTAAGCCATCTTTAAGGGGACCCCTTAAAATACCCTACAATAGAGATGTAAATATAATCAAAAGTGACCTGGTTTGTTATAAACTTGCAGCGTTCTCTGGCTGGAGCTCCTCATTCGATCTGTCAGGGCATGGTAATGTTAACTTGCACATAATACTTCCCCTAAAAGAGGTTTGAAGCACTGGATTGGATATTTCTTTTGACCAAACAAGACATGATGTTGATAGGGGTTGTATGACATGTGATGAGATGGCCTCTAGGAAAACATATGGAAGCAAAGAGAAGTTAGCTGCTGGGCTCAGCACTAGGCCTTCTCCATGGACACTGGGGAACGGGATATAGCAGCCTCTAAAGGGGACTGTGAAGGTCAGCTTAGCTTAGGGGACCTCTTTTGGATTCCTGGGCAAACATAAGCAAAAAGTTCTCCTTTCATAGAATGTGATGATCCTCATACAACCAGAGGCCTCATTTAGGAATTAACACATTCCCTGCTGGGGTTAACAGGCTAGCACAGACACTGTGTGGTTGGCACTGCCTCTCCAGCACCAGAAGAGGATCTTGATAGCTATTTGACAAGAGAGGAAGGAGTAGATGTTGCTTCTTGCAAAGTGAAACTTTTCATATGTGATTTCAGTTCCTGGAGCCTTTGCTCAGAAAAATTTTCTGGGTTAGCACAAAGCTAAGTATTTTACATACACTCATTTCTATTCAACCAACAGAACCATTCTTCTGAAATGTCACATTAAATTAAAAATGCTCAAGTGATGCTATAATGGAATAATCTCAGTAAGCATAATTTTTCTTCTTATTGAAGTTTCTCTGACTCCCCTCTTTGTTAATCCCATGAGTACTTGATAACTATAATCTCCAAAAGCAAAGAATTTGTCTGTAACTTCTTATAACGGTGCATTGTCAGTGTTGATTTTTCCAAACTGCTATAGCAACGTGGGAAGATGAATGAATTTCCAGAGTCTCGGTCATGTGTAATAATTCTAGTTTAAAATCTTCCCTGGAAGGTCAACCTTGGTCTTTGGCCTTCCTGGGTCCTGCTTATTCTTTCTAACATGCTTGTCTTAGTCATATTCTCTCTACTCTTCTCACTTTTCATTACCTTGCTACCCATATAAAAGGAGTTGGTCTTTTGCCTTTACTTCCTAGTAAGTTCAAATTGTATAGTCTTAGTATTGTCACTCATCTGACTTGCCCTTATTTTATCATCATCATCTTCATCATCAAGATGCTATTAATAGTAATGATAACAAGACATAACACTTATATCTGATAACTTCATCTCTAATAGGGAACCAGGGATCCCAATGAGGGAAATATATTGAAATATATTGACCAGCAGTGATCTCTATGCTATGCTCTTCTTCCACTTGCCCAAAGACTTGATTCTTAGCATCACTGTCTTCTTTGTTCTCTCTCCATCAACCTCATCCCCAATCATCTTTGCCAAGAACTCTGCGATCTGTGTTTCTTCCTTCACTCCCAACATGCACCATGTTGTTTATCTCAAGGCTTCAGGGAAATGAAAAATAGCTTGTCATCTTGAAAAGAGCTTCTGTCCCTGACGTGTGGTATAATTGGACACAGTGCACTTTCTTCCTCCCCTTATTATCTGGCCCCTTATAGACATCTAGGTCTGCTATTTTTTTTTCTTCATTTTTAAGATTTGTAGTGCGATTCTTGCATCTATTGACACAGAGAGCAGAGGATTTCCTGGATGCCCTTGAATGTCTTTATGATAGTTCTTGTTTCTCCAAAGTACCATTTCTTAGTGACCATTGAGTTTAGTCTTCACTGGATAGCTTGGGAAACTAAGGACACCTAAGAGTCATCTCCGACATTCCTAGTGGCTCATTCCTTCTGAATATACATCCAAGCCCACGCAAGCAGGAAATGTTAAGCCAGAATGAGTATCTTCTCCAGCAAACTCCTTCTTCTTCTCAATGAGATGTGTCCTTGGAGCCTCTCTGCATGTTTCTGTTGCCCGCTCTAGATGGCACCAAAACATAGCTTTACAGGTAGGTCAGAACCTTCCATAAACACCATGACCCCCAAGGCACAAATACAAGGCCTTCTAAACAAGGCATTGATGGCAAATGAAGCTTTCAATAGGTCTCCTAACAGCCCCAGATCCCTCCACCCTGAAACATCAGATTGCAGGACCTTACTGCCCCCTTCTGCCTGGGCTGATATTCTGCAATCTTCATAATTATCTCTTTGATATTAGTACTGAGTTTGTGCTTCCTTCCAGGTAACCCAGCTGTAATCTGCAATCAGAGAAAAACTTCTCATTTGATCTCTTGCTATTTGTGTATTTTTCTTATGACTTGCCATGGTTCTAGATAATGTGTGAGCATGAATGCAATTTGCTCCCCTCTACTAAGTATTAGATGGGAAAGAGACTCCTCCTTTATGATGCGGCAGCTTCAAGGTACCTGTCTCAGCTCTTTTCTGCGATCACAGTGCTCAGGAGTGAAGGAACCCCAACGGGTGAGGGAGAATTCACGGATTCATAGTGCCACCAAGGGGGCGCCAAGGAGGGCACTTTGCCTGCGCTAGGAGGACAGACAGAAGGGGAGGGGGTAGCAGCTTCATGAGGAGCAAGAGGAAAATGAGATTTCTGAGAATGGAATTTGCAGGATGGGCTTGAAGTGCTCTTCAGTGGTTTCAATGGATATACAAAGATTTAAGGGAAAAGGAGTGAGGGATAAAGAAAAGAGACAGGTGGGAAATGCAGAATGGAGGGAAAGATTTATAGAAGTGCAAAGAGAGGATAAATTGGTGGGATTAAACCCTGAAGGGCTGGTGTCGGTGTCAGGGAGGATAAGTCAGCCACAGAGAGTAAGGAGAGGGGCCCACTGCGGCCCTGTGACCTGTGGGAGAGTTTCAGTTCCTTCCCAGGGAGCCATAGGGGAGTGGCCTGAAGGTGCCCTGAGGGCAGCACCTCTGTGGATGGGAACCTATGGTGACGGTGCCCACAAGGTGACAAGCTGTGGGTTCTGCTTGAGTTCCACAGGGCCAGAGGGGGTTTGGCAGATAAAGGAGAGGAAGGGCTTGAGATTCCAGAATGGGGAATGCACCTCCAGGAATTTAAACTTGCATAAGAAGAAGATGGGGCCCCAGCAACTCTTGGAATAAACAACTAAAGAAGTCCTCTGCCTCTAAGCTCCACTGGAAGCAGGGACTCAAGCCCTTGAAGGGGAGGAGAGAGGGGGGTCATACTCTCTCCAACTCCCAGGCATCACTCTGGCTTCTTTGTTCCAGAGACAACAAAATCTTAGAAAGTTTCAAAGTGCATGACTGCCACCATAACACCAACGCTGCCAGTCTCCCAACCACCCCACCCCACCACCTCCATCATCTCTGCGTCCTCTACCTCTAACTCCGTCACCTCTACCACCAACTCCACATCCACCACCTCTACCTCCATCACCTCCAACATCTTCACCTCCACATCCACCACCTCTACTTCCATCACCTCCACCACCAGCTCCACATCTACCACCTCTAACTCCATCACCTCCAACATCTTCACCTCCACATCCACCACCTCTACCTCCATCACCTCCACCACCAGCTCTACATCCACCACCTCTACCTCCAACACCTCCAACATCTTCACCTCGAAAATCCACCACCTCTACCTCCATCACCTACACCACCACCTTTGTCACCTCTCCTCCATTACTCTACCACCAGCACCCCTCCAACACCTGTACATCCCATCCATTTCCACCAACACCTCCATCACCACTACCTTATTGTCTCCATCACCTCTGCCACCTCACCAAGAGCATGTACAACACTCAAACCAAATACTGTTCTTAGTGGCTGTGAGTACAGTAATGACCAAAGCAGACAAAAATATCTGACCTCACAGAACTTATATTCGAAGTGATAATTGCTCTTTCCTTATAGCTTCACCAGGGAAGTCACACATCCAACAATCCAAGCGGGTCAGCGCAAGTATTTCAAATGATGAGCTGTGTGCAGCTCTGGAATCAAGGCAGGCATGCCTATGTGCTTTACAACATCCTTTATCTTTATCGATTCCTCACTTTCTCTGCTTCCCTGGCTAGGGCCTCATTTCCCCACAGCTGTCATTGTTCTGGGAGTTTTCATTGGCACAAGACAGCTAACAGCTGAGCCTGCAGCCTCCATTGTCACGATTCTTTGACCAGCAGAACAGGAGGAAACTCTACCTGACAGGTCTCCTTCCAAAGGAGTCAGCATCAGTTCCACCCTAGCACCCTCCCTGGACCGGAAGACCAAACTCCGGTCTGCAGCGAATGATGCTTTCGCGACTTTCGATCTCTCCCCTGAAGCCCTGGATGCAATGGCTTAACTCTTTTCTTGGTTCTGAACAGAAGAGGTGGTCTGTGCGAATAGAAACCAATGACCTTATTAATTTAAAAAAAAGAGATAGTTTCAGGTCATGCCAGATTTATTACATAAGTGAATGAACCATAAAATCTAACAGCTTGCAGTCGTTTTGTTTAATCTAGTATCTTTTGGGGGAAATTGATATAAAAATTTTCATAACTGTTTTAGATTCTTGGCACACAATTAATCGGTGTCTTTTGCTCATGGAGATGTTGGATACCTAATTTAGTGATAGAGTTTAGTGAAAATGACAAGTGACGTCGTAAGAATATATGGACTTAGAACTGAGCAGCTGCCTTAAGAAGCATGAAATCCAGGTCCCTCACTTTACAGATGAGAAGACTAAGGTGGGCAAGAGGTGGCAGAGTTTGGGGAAAAGTTAACTCCTAGTCCAGTGCCTTCCATTAATACCACGAGGTACCTAAACAGCATTGGCAAAAAGTGACTAAGGAACCTCTTTTGGGTTGCCTGGACTAGCTAGCAGGGGCAAAGATGGACTTTTCCCCAGCAGGAGGTGCCAATGACGACTGTCCAAGTTCTCCACCTGTGCACAGCGCTCCCTGACGATTAGAGTGTGGGTACCTTCTGGCCAGCCTGGCTGAAGATGAGCCACCCACCACCATCTCCCCTGGGGGCCTCTTCTTGGCCATGTCTTATCAAAAAGGGCCCACGAGAAAGAGAGATGCCTCTGCTGGACCCCACAGCCTCTCTAGAGAATTATTTGACAACTATTCACCTGGCCTGGTGCATTCATAGCCCACTTTGTGCGATGTTTTAGAATCTGTCCCAACTCCAGTGCCCCCCAGGTGAGGATGTACATTGAGTCTCTGACTTTTAGTTTTCTTACTGCAGACAAGAATTTTATCTGCTGCTAACTATTTAATAGGTCTCTAGAGAAAAATATGATGAAATCAGCATGTGCTTCCTTATGGGCGAGGTCGTTGAAATGAAAGCGTTTTATAATTTGGAGTGTTGGGTTTTGCTTCTTCCTACAAGAAGCTCACTTGGTGAAAAAGGATCACCTCATTCTCTAGCTAATTCTGGGCTTATCGTACATTCAGTGTTCCATAAAGGTTGACTTGAAAGCTTTCATTTAAAACCCAATTCATATGAATTAGTGTACTACTCAAAATGTCAGACTGCTAATAGGACATACATAGCAACTGGAAATTGAAATAAGTGCATTTTAATAGAGCTCAGAATTAGGATTTCCTCTATCTGTTTGACGTAGTATCACAATTATAATTGAGGGTAAATTTTTTTCGGTTGGCATTTAATGACTCTCCATTCAGAATTATCAATCATCCTGAATTTGCTCTCCCATTTTTCAATTGTAAAATGGCAAAAAAGAAAGAAACCCAAACTCTTGCATTATGATACTCCTCCTGTAAGATCCTATCGCCTAGTACAGATAAAGGCAGAAACAGGTGAGGGAGCTGAGATTATTCAACTGATAATTCTTCAACGAAAGCCAAGGTGGGTCCCACTGAATGACAACATTACATACTAGATGTTATACTTTAATTTTATTTGAGAAAATTTCATTACGTATTTTATATCTAAAGTGTGGCCCAGTTCATTCCTGAAAAGCTACTTTGAGAGGTCGCTGTAAGAGATTCTCTCCTTCACATTCAACACGAGGTTTATGGATTCAGTTTAATATCAGTTCTTAAAAAGTAGTGGAACCATCAAAGTCATTTTTGTTTCTCATTTTCGCATTCTTAGGACACCTGATCCGACGGAAGGTTCTCAAACATGGAAGAAATAAAGCAGTGCCCAAGTCAAACACTATCTAAAAATATGAGAAAGCCTCTCAGTCTGCGTTATGCAGAGGCCAGATCACAGAGCTTGCGGTTAGTGATCATACTAAATTTCCAGCACGAAAGTTGGGGCTTTCTTTATCATTACAGATTTCCTGTGCTAAAATAGTCAACATCTTCTGCAGTTCCCCAAATTCTTCCCCGGCTGTTACTATTTCCCATTTTATCCAGAAGAGGGCAGTCAGGTTACATGATTGGGAAGCCATCACCCCCTAACCCAGAAAGTAAGATTCCTGATAAATCTCAGTGATTGGAATTAAGTTTTTCTTTAATGGTATTAAAGGGCATTTAGAATTACCTGAAGATTTTTCTCCTTTTATTAAAAACCTTACAACCTTTGCGAGATGGATACTATCCACAGGAGAGGCCACCGTGGCACGTGTGTGTGTGTGTGTGTATGTGTGTGTGTGACACATGTGCACATCACGTCTGCTCCTACCAGCCCACATTGGGTTGGTGCGTGGGGGAGGGGCAGCTCTTATCACGACAACAGTGCTCCTACCTTGTAACTTTGGGACATTTTAGAAATAAGAAATAAGAAATATACTGCACAGGCAAAGAACACTCATCAGCACTTCAGCTTCAAATCAAGAAAAGGGAGAATCAGAGAAAGAAAGACTCACAGCAATTGCAAAACAGATATCTGCCTGAGGAACTTAAAATCCAAAACACTTCTAGCAACGCTTACTTGCTTTGAGGAAAAAAAACACAATTTTAAGCAGGAACATCGAATAAAACAATGTTAAAAGAATGTGATACTTCCCCCACCCCCGAAATAGTCTTCTATGAGCTTCCAAGTGAGAATAAGCATAGAGCTGAATGCAAAACACCACAAATAATTCTGCTGCCTTTATGTTCTTCATTAGCAATCACTCCAGAGGCTTCACTAATTTTAGTGAAGATAGAAAATCAGATTTATTTGTAAAGGAAGTTTGAATATGTGTGTGTGTGATTTATTTTAAATGACCCACCTTACTTTCAACACATAAGAGTTGATTTTTGTGAATTAATTTAAATAGAAGTATAGCCATAAGTTAACAATAAAGCAGGGTATTTATTTTTATCTCTATTTTAAATGTTCCCTTTGTACTAGCAGAGTTTCTAAAGCTATTTTTAGATGTCTGTATGTGGAGCCAGGGCTGTTATGTAAGGCAGACAGTTGCACATTTGCACATGTGTATGTATGTATATATGCATGTACAAAATTTACACTGCCCATCACATATGTATATGTTGCACATATACTTAAATATATAACACACACACACACGGATGATAGATGATACACACATATCCTCTTGCTATGTCAGTGTCTATCAGCTACCTGCCTGCAGAATAGCTTTCTCAGTGACTGTGAAATTCACCAGTCTGCACCTGCTCCTCCTGAGGCCTGTGGATTAACTGGGAATCCAGGGGATTTTCTACCTCATCCATGCCCCCACTCCCTCTTCCACCATTCCTGGAGAGGCTGCCTTTGGAAAGAGCTGCCTTTGAAAGTGACCTTGCTTGGCAAATGCTGATTGGCTCCTGGAGAAATGCCTTTCCCAGAAGAGCCTCTGGCCCATGCCAAGTTGCATTGCAGCAAGGATGGGTATGGGATGGGTGGGCAGCAGAGAGAGGAGGCACACCGCTTGCCAAGTAGCTTGGGCCACTTATAAACAAACTTGTGCATTGTTTCTCCAGCCTTTTACGGAGGAGGGAGAAGGCTGGACACACACTGTGTCTGGGACGCCATTTCTGTTCTGTGTAAACCTTGGGGACAGCTGCTTTTAAGAGACTGATTTGGTTTAGAAGATGATTTCCATCTTAGTACTTTTAAAAGATACGTACTATTTCAGCACAAAGCTGAAGCCCCTTAGAGCTGCACTAGGGATTAAGAAACGGCATGTATTTTAATGCCTTATGAATAGGAGTAGCTGATAAAAGAGGCTCTTGTTACCCTTGCTACATTTAAATGTGAAAAGCAGCTGCCTTGGGGCGGGGGGGGGGGGGGGGGGGAGGTATGGGAGTAGAGAAGAGATATATTATTTTCATAGGGATTTAATCTTCAGACTACACTGAAGCCGTAGAATACCATTGGCTATTCACTTATCGGCCCGGGCTCTAATCTCACTGAGATCTGTAAGATTGTGGGGAGGGAAGGGGAGGGGCTGGGAGGCAGAGAAAGGGATTGTGTGTAGCGATGAGTCTGGCCATTTTCATCTGCATGTATGTTTTGAACCTTAGATCAAAACGCACGTGCGGTAGAGTATTTTCTCCTTCCCTTATAAGCATTAACTCTTTAAACTTTTAAAATGCCAGCCAATTAAAGAGTTTGATGTAACTAAGCTTGTCTTCAGAGCATGTGCTTAGCAAGGACCCCAGAGAGGAAGATGACCACTGAGACCTCATTAGAAAAATGGACGGTGTGTGTCTCTGTGTGTGTGTGTGTGTGTGTGTGTGTGTGTAAGATTTTCTTCCCACGTTTCAGGGACAGCATATTTCAGTTAGGATCCAAGATATGCCACCATGAATCCAGCAGGAAAAAAGGCTCTTTCTATAAGTTTTATTGCCACAGGAAGCTGATGGTATAAATAAAGCCTAAGATTATTAAACCAGCAGGTCTTTGCCAAATGCCATCAGTGTTTGGAGAAAGACGACCAAAGGATGCACATCCTTTGAAACGGAGGATCCAGTGAAGCCAGGACCTCTGGATTCCCCCTCCAGGTTATCATTTCATAACTGTTTATTCCGATGTTAGACTTTTTAAAACTGATCATTAATTGATTTTCCCTGTCCGTGTGACCCGTGAGGTTTCTAAAGTACTTGCTGAAATAAACCTGGGCTTTTGCTTCAGGATATTGTGCAAAAATCTTTTGCACAACAATGAGTCCCTTTCTCTACATTCACTCTTTGGCTTCCCAGTTTTTCTTAATGCTACCTTTCCCAAGAAGTTAGAGGATTAAAAACAAGCCTGGTAGTGATAAATCGGTGGTTCTTGCCTAGCTTGTAATTATGGGTAATTCGCATGTAGAGGAAGGTTTGACAGCGCTACCCACATGCTTAGAAACTTGCATCAAAATGAAACCAATGAATCATTGGAAGCCAGAGCAGAGCCCGGCTGTCTTTGGGCATGCTCTGCAGGTGGATGGCTCATCGAGGCTCCTGCACCCACCCAGAACCCCTGGAAAGAGGATGAGAAGGAAGGTGAAATCCCTGCTGGCCTGTTGCCAGACCTGGGCATGGCGACCAGGACAGCTGCCCACGTCTCCCTCTGTCCCACCTGCGCTTTGCACCAAGCAGGGCGCCTCGGTGGCCTGGGCAGGCCCGCTCTCGGGACTCTGAGTGGTCTCATTCCTGGCCTCCTGGCAGGGCGGCCTGGGAGGCTGGAAAAAACCACCATGGCCTCTTAATCACAGCAAAGGCCTGTGCCCTGCTGGCGTGGGCACGCGGGCATGCCTAATAATGGGCTTGCGCTGCTGCCATCGGGTTCAACCAATATTTTGATTTACTGACCTCAACTTCCCTCCACATCAAACATAAAAGCCTACTGGCCAGCCACCCCAGGTCTCCTGCAAAGCAAGCAGGAGAGGCAGGCAGTGAGAGAGCCTGGAGCCAGCGCCACCGGCTCTCAGCGAGTCGAGAAGTGCAGCCGCAGCCAATTGCGGGAGAAAGTTGCGAGCTGGCCTGTCACGGCGCCGCTGGCCTTTCTTCTCCTGCTGCTGCGTGGCCACCGCCTCGCTGCTGCTAAGACCTCTGGCTTGCTTGCTTCCTCTGCCCTTCCTTATTCTTTTTTTTTCTTTCCTCTTTTTTTTTTTTTTTTTTTGACTTGGCTATGGAACATTAGGTTTAACCAAGGGAAAGCGATTTAACATCTTTTAACTGAGGGAGGTTGATTTTCATTTGAGACCAAATGGCTCATTTTTACCTTTTTAGCTCCTGGAAGAGTAAAAAGTGAGAGGTCAACCCTGTGTTGCCATGGCAACCCGCACAGCCTGAGCCTGGAGCAGATGAAGGGAGGTGATAATGGCAGGGAAGTTTCTCCCCCTGCCTTGGCATTTTCTCCCCATTCAGGGATGTGCCTGAATGCATTAAAGCAAGGATGTCTTTTGTAAAAAATAGAAGTTTTAAAATATTCCTGCTAAATTGGCTCAGCCAGAGATTCCCCCCTGCCCCAACCCCCATGCAGATCTGGGTGGGTTTTCTTTGAGGGTCCTGAATCATGACAGGGAGATCCTGTGGGCTCCACCCAGGGGTCTCTGCCCTTCAGCCCACCCACCTAGTGCCTTAACGATACCAGGATGCACACTGATGTCAGTCTCCTGTCACAACCCAAACCCAGGTTATGACCCCCAGGGAACCTGTCCTCAGAGAACTTCTTGATGCCATTCCAGTTCATGCACATTATAAAGCAAAGAAAAACAGACATCAAAATGACAAATATGATGGAAAAGCCAAATTCAACCCTGCAGGGGTCACCTGGCCAGGGCAGGAAGGGAAGCCCATGCCTCTGGGGCCCACACACTCTCTGGGGCTTCGCACACACTCTCCGGGGCTTCTCACACACTCTCCGGGGCTTCTCACTCCTGGCAAGGGGGGAAATGAAAGCCAGGCCTGGAGGGCCCATGGGTGCCAGGCTGTGGGAAAGGTGCCAGATCATATTACTGTCTCTAATCCCAGGTAGTTTGAGGTTTTCCCAATTAAGGAAATTAAACTCAGGAAGGTTAAACAACAAACCAACAAAGTCACAGATTTGGGCATGAGTTCAGTCCCCCGTGCACACCCTCTCCAGGCGTGTCAATATCATTCGGATGCATGCACCGTGGCTTGATGTCGAAAGACAGGCGTCTGCGCTCTTGTGCAGGAGCTCGTCCCTTCAGTTGCAGTGAAACTCTTAACCACCCGCTATGCTGAGAAGCTCTGATAGGGAGAGGCTGGAATCCTGGGAATGCTGTGAACTTGGACAAGACATCCCAGCGGGCCTGAGCTTCGGCGTCCTCATCTGTGAAATGAGGGCATTCATTTTTATCTGGGGGGCTGAGATGTGCATGGGAAGAGAACACGTAGCTGTGCAACAGTGTCAGGTGCGGACAAGCTCTCACTCAGTGAGTATCATCTTTTGTCTTCTCCACCCTCCGCCTCACCAGGGTGCTCTGCTCCATGCCCGGGGTTGCACGGGCAACCCACCTGCTCCTGTGGTGACTGTGCACCCCTCTCAGCTGTGTCTGTCTTCCAGGCACCCCAGGGGTCCAGTTTCTACTTTAGTCCTCCCGGCAGGATAGGGAAGGATTACAGGGCAGCAGGGCCCGGAGCAAAGAGAGGTGGGTACTGTGTTGTCTGTAGTTTGTAGGAGGTCTTCTGAAAGGAGGTGATTGCTCACCCCCTGCTTGCTTTCTTCTCCCCTCTCATCAGCCCCGGGTGTCAGCTACAAGTTCAGGGCAGTCCTTCCCGGCACCATCTGCGCAGGCTCAGAGGGCCGTGCAGGGCTTGGCGCTCTTCCAGGCTCCCCCCACAGGGCAAGGTTGGAAGCCAGCTCTGACTTAACTGAGATTTATAAATCCTAATCAGAGCTGGCCCTGAAGGACTTGACAAGGTTGTCCTGGCTAAACAGCAACTGCTCAGTTTTCAAAAAGAAAAGGCCGGGTGGATCACCGGGCGATGCTTTTACTTGAATACGGTGCAAGGAGTGACAGAAGCAAAGGAGGATGCAACAAACGGTCGCTTGATCTGCTGCTTAGGCTTGCAAGCAGGATGACGTTCATAAACTAATGCATCACACTGGCTGGCAATGAAATCCTTGTTGAGTTCCAGTGCAGACTGGAGAGCCCAGCGCAACCTTAGTGGTAAAATGTGGAGATTCAAATTCTCAGTTACAAAGACCTAACTTGAGGGCCTCCCTGGTGGCTTAGTGGTTGAGTGCTGGGTTGCAAAGCTGCCTGCAGCCTCAGCAGCGCTGGTTCGATCCCTGGCGCCAGGCAAGGGTCCCACATGGAGCGCAGACCTCTCCTGCCGCGCCCGCTGCTCCCCTCAGCAGTGTACTTCGGTCCTTCTGCCTACTCTGCTCCCCGCTCTGGCTCTGGTGAATCCTCTCACCCTCCCATGCTTCTCACTGTACCCAGTGCTGGTATAAATGAACAAATAAAAAATCTTAAAAGAACTCTATCTCTTCTCCCCTAGCCTTCCCTCAACTTCCCTCCCAAGACTCCCCCCTCCTTCACCTGCTCTCCTTGTGCCCACCCCTCCCTTGCACGCCTTCCCTCCCCCTATATGGACGTGTGTGCCAAGCAAGAACGATGTGCATCAGGTGCAAATTCAACCCTCCGGAAGCCATAAATTAAGAGGAAAGGTCAAGTAGACACAATACATGACCCGCAGCGAGCGGGGAGAAGAAGCATTCAGCGGGAGAGTTGACTTTCAGGCCTCAGCTCCACAGTTCCCCCTGTGACAGTGCGGGCATGTGATTATGCACTCACCTTGCCTTCCTATTTCTCATCACATGGTCTGGCTGTGTTTTTATCCTGACTTTTTTTTAACCATCTATCTGACTCTTAGATATAAGTCTCCAGAGGGCAAGCATGTGGTCTGCCTTTTACTCAGTCAAGATGTCCCTCAGGAAGAGACAGAAGCCGGGAGCAGAGCAAAGGGACACTCGGTCTTGCAGGCAGAGAGCGACCTGCGAAATGCTCAGGAGTGGAAAGTGAGGGGCCTGTCTGCCTACAGCTGGGGCTGTGGCCAGGAAGGCACTGAAGGCAGAATCCGGGAGGCCCAGGCGTGGTGTGGCCGGGATAAGACTGGGATGAAAATTGAGACCAGAGGAACACTAAGTAAGATCCGCCAATGTGTTTGAACTTAGAGGAATGTATTGAGTAGATAAATGTTTTAAAACTGAACAATAACTAAAACAATTTGTCACGGGATATTATTTATCCATTTAACACATGCTCGTGAGGGGCAGCCATATGCCAGGCACCACTCGAGGCTGGGAGACGCACGGTGAGCAGACAGGCACGGGTTTGAGTTTGGACTTATACTCTGGTGGAGAGAAACAGGCTACAAACACACAAATAAGCAAACGGGCAGCAAATCAACAAACTGTGATCCCATCAGATAACGAAGGCAGGGATTGGGCCTCTCTGGAGGCGCAGGGGTTAAGAAGCAGCACTGTGGAGCTATCCGCATCCTCTGCACCACCAGTTTGATCCCAGGCCAGGGAGGTGAGCCAAGACTTCTCCTGACTCGCCCACTGCTCCCTTCAGCAGTGTATTTCAGTAAATCTGCCTGTTCTGCTCCCCACTCTGTCTGTGGTGAATCCTCTCACCTCCCACACCTCTGGCCTACACCCCAGTTCTCGTATGCATGAATAAATAAATCTTTAAAATAAAAATGAAGGCAGGGGTTGTCACAGCAGTTGGGCAGAATGACAACCGGGCACAGGGCATGGATGGGCTGATGAACCAGAGTGAGGATTTGGACTTTATTCCAAATACAAAGAAAGTAGTTGGAGGGTGTTGAACAGAGAAGGGACTTGAACTGATCTACAAAAATTCTCAAGACTTGCCCTTTGGAGAATGGGCTTTGGAGGGCTCAAGGAGAAAGATGAAGCAGGAAGACCAGGGATGGACACTGTGTAACCCAGGCCAAGATGCTCAGAGTGGGTCAGGGGGCGTGAGGAATGGAGGGGCCATCCCGGAGCTGGTTATCCCAGGACATACTTATCACTTGGGATGCCCAATAAGATAAGAATCATGGATGATGTGTTCATCTGAGGCAAGTGTTACTGAGCAGGCTGTGGTCCTGGTTTATTAAAATGGGAGACTTGGGTAGTATGTTATCGGGTGAAGACTTGAGACTTTTTGTATGAATATGTCACGTCTGTCTATTTTTAAGTATAGTATTCTTGCACACACTCCATAATGTAACACAGGGGAGATATTTTTGTTATAATGATACATAAAATATGGAAAAGTAAATTGTATATAAAATCATGTGCAAACCTGTTACAGCATATTTAAAAGTATTTCTTTGATCATTTTATATGTGAATAGAAAAAATTAAGGAAACATTAGAGGAAATTGCTAATGCTTATTATTATGGATGAGAATTATAGTAAATACTTTCTTCATTATACTTTCTGTATTCTCCAAATTTCATTTACGATAAACAGTATTACTTTCATGAGCCAAAAATAAATATTTTAAGGCATCATAGAAGGTAATTTTAGTTTTTCTTTCTGATTCTAATTCGGTTTCATTTGACTCTAGACCCTTTTATAAGAAATAGAAAAATGTAACCTTAAAGGTAACCGAGCAGGGCCTCCCTGGTGGCCCAGGGGTTTGAGTGTCGCACTGTGAAGCTGTCCACAGCCTCTGCAGCGTCGGTTTGATCCCAGCTGGCTGGCGAGGGTCCCACATGGCACAGCAGACCTCTCCTGTCTCGCCCACTGCTCCCCTCAGCAGTGCATTTCGTCAGTCTGCCTGTTCTGTTTCCCACTCTGTCTCTGGTGAATCCTCTCACCCTCCTGAGCTTCTGTCCTGTACCCCAGTTCTTGTATAAATAAAGTAAATCTTTAAAAAAAAAAGGTAATGGAGCAGACATTAATATACATAATATATAAACCACACATGAGAGAATATCTAAAATATGATAAAGTTACAGACCTGAAGTGATTGTAATGTTCTAAAGAAAAACAAGATACCAAAGGCTAACAGTTACATAATGTCTTCATTTCTTATCATCCTCTATAGACAGACTACCCAACAGGAAGACTTGAGTACTGACAGAGTCAGGATCTAAGATAGAAGCACATGACCTATAACTGTGGTAGTCATCATGAATTAATACCACACTCAGCACTGAGCCCAACAGCATTCTTAATCTGGGCAGCCATCATTAATGGAACCCACAAGTTGGAGTTTATCTATCATTGCTGAAGTTGGTGGACTACTGTTCTTGTTAACATTCCTTGGTCTGGTAGCATCGTGGAGGATGGAGTCACACTAGTAAAATGTCCTTGCCTTTCCTATTTCTTTTTTTTTTTTTTTTAAGATTTTATTTATTTATGCATACAAGAGTTGGGGTGCAGGCCAGAGGTGTGGGGGGGTGAGAGGATTCCCCAGAGACAGAGTGGGGGAACAGAACAGGCAGATATACCGAGATATACTACAGAGGGGAGCAGCAGGCAAGACAGGAGAGGTCTGCTGTTCCCTGTGGGTAGCTCCCTGGCTGGGGATTGAACTCGTGCTGCAGTGGCTTTGGATTGCTTCATAGGTTGTGTCTTAACCCCTTGCACCACCAGGGAGGCCCCTCCTGTTTCTTTTGGAAGCTCTTCTATCTCTCAATTCTCAGGGATTTAATTCTTTCTAAAACAAAACCCTTGTTTCCTAAATGGGAGTGAGTAAACTAAAGAATAGTGCTGTGTAAATGACCTGGAGTGATGGCTGACGGAACAAGGGAGGCCATGTTGGCTAACTAAAAATAGAATTTGATGTGTTTTTAATAGGATGAAGTAATTTGGGGAAGCTTTTCCAATTACTTTTATTAAAGTAAAGTTAGTAGAAGAACTTTTTAAAACTACTTGGGAAGTAGCTGGGTAGAGCTGAAGGCGTCAAAAAACCAGAGCTAGAAACCTGGTATCATTTTTCTAGCCATTGAAGAAGCTTAGAAGGTGGGTCTTACTGAACTTCCAGCATATG
This sequence comes from Talpa occidentalis, assembly GCF_014898055.3. Classification (NCBI taxonomy): domain Eukaryota; kingdom Metazoa; phylum Chordata; class Mammalia; order Eulipotyphla; family Talpidae; genus Talpa; species Talpa occidentalis. The sequence goes on from NW_023601433.1 coordinate 7,639,591, forward strand.
AGAAATCAGCTTGGGGTTGCTACCACCTGGATTCTCTTTTATATGTAATTAGGAGACTGAAAGAAACAGGAAGTCGTAAAGGGCTTCATAAATCCTAAATAAATACACAATTGCAAGTGTAATGTCTATTTGCTTTAGAGCTTTAGAAACATGGCTTTTCTTAGAAATCTCTCTATTGGTGATAAAGAATGGTGGAGTGTCAGAGAACAAATCTGCTGATAAGTTCTTTCTTGTTTTCCTTTCTCTCATCCTCATTATTCTTCTTAATTTAATTTCCAATTTAAATTGTGGGATACATTGTTGTAAGAGAGTACTAATTTTTGCACCTCATTAAAGCATTTTGTAAGCTGATGCTTAAGAAATTTTTAACCAAAATGTAGGTCAGGAAAACCAGTGATCCTCAAATGCTACCTTCGCCTTTAAACTCTTCCTAATTGTCTTAAAAATTGAAATCTCTCCCTTTTTGGAATTTCCATAGCAATGAATTTGTAACTGCACTTACTATCTTCCTTCAAGCTTTCTTCCCACTAGATTTTTTGTTTCTTTGAAGAGAGATACCCAACCTAGCTCATTTTTCTGTACTTCAAGTGCCAAACACATAATGGGAGCTAAATATAAAATATTCAATTGAACTATTTTTTTAAAAAACATTTGTCAGTAGTGTACTATCTATTCAACTCTATGCAAGTAGAGCAGAAGTAAGTGGCCCAGTTTGAGGCTACACGGAAATGTTTTCAGAAAAGGGGCATTTGAAGGAATTTGAGAATTTTCTAAATTCCTATGTAATTCAAGGTAATGTTTCTTAAGAATGAAAATCAAAGTCTATGGATCAATCACCTACTTTAAGTAAATGGTGGTAGCCATTTCCTACTCCAAGGAAGATGTTATCAAGCCTGTGTGAACAGCCTTTTCAGGAGATTTTAGGTTTGACCTGACTCTCCCTGCCCTTCTGTGCTGGAACACTAGAGTTCACAATACCCTTTTAGCCATTGTTTGGCTGGATGAGGCTGCTTATGCTTAGGAAGCAACAGTAAGAGAAATAGTCACTGATCCAGAATCTTTTTTTTTTTTTAGATTATTTATTGTTTTACAAGAACCGGGGTACAGGCCAGATGCACTGGAGGGTGAGAGGATTCACTGGAGACAGAGAGGGGAGCAGAACAGGCAGACTGGTGAAATACACTGCTGAGGGGAGCAGCGGGTAAGACAGGAGAGGTCTGCTGCGACATGTGGGATTCTCGCCAGCCAACCGATCAAACCCGCGCTGCAGAGGCTGTGGAGAGCTTCACAGTGCAGTGCTCAACCAACCACATGCACCACCAGGGAGGCCCCCTGATCCAGAATCATTTATGAAGACTGGTGAAGGCAATAAGCAAGACATGGAATCAACTTAAATGCACATCAACTATCAATGGATGACTGGGTTAAAAAGTTGTGGTTTATATTATTTAATGGAATACTACTCAACTGTGAAAAATGATGAAACCTTGTTTTTTGCCACAACATGGATGGAAATTGAAGTGATCATGCTAAGATAAATCATCATAAAATGAAATAAAATTACCAAATGGTTTCTTTCATATGTGGAATATAAAGCATAAAAGGAAACTAACCAAAGCAAGGCAAAACACAACTAAAATAACCTCAAAGACTCAGAAAAATATGGTAGCTACTTGGGGGGAGGGAAGGAGAATGGAAGCGAAGAGTAGAATGGGGTCAATTTGATAATGTGATGGCTCTAGAACTTTGGTGGTGGGTGTTTGAAGCATACACGCATATTAAGGTGTGAAACTATACACTCCAAATTATCTATTATTGTAAAACAATAAATTAGATAAAATTTGATTTAAAAGAAAAGACAAGGCTGGACATTTCCAGCTAGTAATCTTTCCTCAATCCACACCACTACTCCCTTCATCCCCATCCCATGTATCCAGGTAGTGCAAAGAGATGCCTGACCTTTCACAACATGTTTCCATTTCAAGCTGAGCTCCCTCCTGCTTTCCTCTACCAGTTCCAGGCAGATTTAGGAGCTGTGCCATTGTTCCCACAGTGCCTAACATTCTCTATGATCACACTCATCCCATGGCAAAGAGTGTGTCTTAACCCTGAGCTTTGGAAATTTGGGATGTAATTCTTACTCTTTTTCCTCTTTCCAGAATTTAAGCTATGCCATGTGTACATAAGGCACTCAATACATATTCATTGACTAAATAAATCCTTCCCACTAAAAGAAGCCTCTGCCTTCTCTCCTTTACTTTTTTTTTTTTAATCTTTTTTTTTCATTTATTTTTTTTTTTATAGAGGCATGTTTTATTTATTTATTTTGTTTGTTTGTTTGTTTTTTGTTTATACATGCACTGGGTACAGTCAGAAGCGCGGGAGGGTGAGAGAATTCACCAGAGCCAGAGCAGGGAGCAGAGCAGGCAGAAGGACCGAAGTACACTGCTGAGGGGAGCAGCGGGCGGCAGGAGAGGTCTGCGCGCCATGTGGGATCCTCCGCCGGTGGCCGGGAAGCAGCCGGGGATCGAACCGGCGCCGCAGAGGCCGCGGGCAGCTTCACAACCCAGCGCTCAACCGCTGCGCCACCGGGGAGGCCCTCTCTCCTTTACTTTTGTGCCCCCTTCCTACTTCTTAGTTTTTAAACAAATGTTAGACTTTGATCTACTTGAATTAGAGTCCTGTCTTAAATGTCCAAGTGGAAAGAGTTGCCTAAGAGTAGATTCCAGGTCTGTTTACTTTTTAAACAGTTTTTTAAGGGGCCTCCCTGGTGGCACAAGGGGTTAGGCACCACACTACAAAGCAATCCACAGCCTCTGCAGCATGAGTTCAATCCCCGGCCAGCCACGGAGCAACCCACATGGTGCAGCAGACCTCTCCTGTCTTGCCCGCTGCTCCCCTCAGCAGTGTATTTCGTCAGTCTGCCTGTTCTGTTCCCCATTCTGTCTCTGGTGAATCCTCTCACCCTCCCCCATGTCTGGCCTGTTCCCCAGCTCTTGTGTGCATAAATAAATACACCTTAAAAAAAAACATTTTTTAAAAAATTTATCTTTTTCTGAACAACCATTATTGAGCACACCGCACAGTTCAGAAAAAAATAGAAACTTGAGACAGAAGACAGACAACACTCTTGCCCTCAAAGACCACACAGTCTATTAAGAGAGACTGTCCACTAAAATACAATGTGAAGTTCACAATGTGAAGTTTCTGAAAGTGAGGTGCAGGCAGGTTTCTGTGGAGGTACCAGGTCTCCCATTCATTCCTTCCACATTTGTGCAGAGCCTAAATGTTGCCAATCATGGTGTCAGATGGCCATGGCATAAAGTTTTCCAAGCTTATCATGGGTAAAATAGAGTAGCAGATATAGACATACTAAGGGCTGGTTTATGACATTCAAAATATTTTAGTGGTAAGTGCACCCATGGTGATGGAATTCCAAAACAGAAATGAGGACCATACTTGAGTTTAAGTTTTGAAAGCGAAGAATGGATTTGCTGGGAAATGTGGTAGTAAAAGAGTGAAGGCTGCTGAATCTTATTAAGGGGTTTAAGACACTTTCCTTTGAGCAATGGAGAGGTGCTGATGGATTTTAAGAGGGGAAGTGGCATGATCAGATTTGTGTGTTACATGGCTCTGGCAGCAGCTAAGATGGATGGGACAAGAGAGGAAAACCTCAGAGCAGTGACAGCAATGGTCCAGGCTTCCAGTAAATGTTTGTTGTGAGAAAGACAACTGTAAGAAGATCCCACTGTGCATGGAGGGCCCTGAGGAAGGCAGCATGCATGTTGGGGTGCATGTGCTACAGAGAAGAAAGACATCTTTGCCCTGGCTGCCCTTTTGTGCCTAGTGCCCTGCAGAGTGAGTCCCTGGAGGCTAGAAAGCTCCATACCCAGAAGGCACTTTGCTGATGTCTCTTTCTGAAGAGAAAACAGTTCAGCATTCCAGTGTGATTAGATAAGTTTGTAAATATAATCAAAACATGTTTTTCTTTAGTTTCCAGGATGGAATCAGAAAAGCAATGCTCCAGGGGGGAAGAAGAAATACATCTGTTCTCTTTTTCTGCCTCTTTTTCTTTTCTGATTACTGGCCAATCAACTTAGAATTGGAATCTCTTGGCACTGAATTTTGCAGCCTTTTTAGTTCCTAGAGGTCTTGGGTCATGGCAAATATCATGTGCCTCAGATCAGACTGACCCACAGCTTCCATGGAGGACACCTTGTCTGTTAAAAAGAGAAGATAATTTTCTTCCACTCTAAGATCTAGAAAAAATTCCAGAGAACACTTGACAGTTGAGATAACTTGAGGCTCATTTTGCTAGTTCAAAATGTGTGTGGCTCTGATGCTGGTTCTGACCTCTCAGAACTGTTGTAGGCCCATCTTGATGTACATCAGAGTCTCTGAATGTGTGATTTGCCCCCTCTGGCTTCTGTAAACCATGGTTTCTTGACACCAGAAATCAAAGTTCATGGGTATGGCCTGGACACCTGGAGATTGACATATTCGCATTGAAAGACCTTGTTCCTTCTGAGAAACTGGCAAGATGAATTGATGTGAATGATGAAAGCAAAACAAACAGAAAAGGCAAACTGTGCTAATGACAACAATGCTGTCAGATGCTTTTCATAGATAATTGCATTGATATTTTGGAACAATTAAGAGAGATTATTATTGCTACCACTCCCCCTCCCTTTTTTTTTTCCACAAAGATACAAAGTATTAAAAAAAGTAGGCCATGGTACCAAGGTGAACAGTCAGTGGTTTATCAAAAGGGTCAGGATTAGAGCACAGATAATGCAAGTCCACAGCAGCTGGGGTGTAAGAACACAGCCCCCCTCCCTTATGGGGACACCACACATATCTGGTGGGCTGTAGCTAGCTGACCTGGTGCCAATAGATGTGCAACTTTCAGAGTCAGAAGGACAGCAGAGAATGTGAGTATTGGCAAATGGATTCAAAGCAAAGGGCTGGGCATGATTTCAAAGCCCCAGAACCCAGAACATTTTCGTAAGAGCCTGAAAGTACCACACGGATGCCCAGAGTTATTTCCAGGAAAGCATCTTTTTGTCAAAATTTCTGAAAGTGAAAAAAATCATATAGGAATCTGCAGAATCTCATGAAATTCAGGCAGCGGCTTTGATCTTGGAGGTCTCTTACTCAGGCTGAACATGTTCTAGTTTGATGTAGAAGTTCCCTAGATTATGTTTCACAAACAATACAAAATATGTATATTTTAAGAATTGCTTATTTTAGTAAACATAAGAATATGTTGATTTTAAAGAAATGGGACCTGCAGACCCTTCCTGTAAGTGGTGAGAGTGAATATTTTTGGTTTTGTTAGCCACAGGGTCTCCATGGCAGTCACTCAGCTCGGTCTGCTGTTGCAGTATAAAGCTGCCATGGACAGATACTCGAGAGGAAACTGGGCACACATCTTTTCCAGCAAGACTGCACAAACTGGACCTCCCTGGTGGCACAAGGGGTTAAGTCTCAGCACTGGGAAGCTGTCCACAGTCTCTGCAGCACAAGTTTGATCCATGGCCAGGGAGCTACCCAGATGGCATAGCAGACCTCTCCTGTCTCCCAGCTGCTCCCCTCAGCAGTGGATTTCAGTTGCTCTGCCTGTTCTGCTCTGTCTCTGGTGAATCCACTCACCCCCTGCACCTCTGGCCTACACCCCAATTCTTCTAGGCAATAAATAAATAAATAAATAAGTAAAAATAAAGACCTACAAAATAAATAAAAGGTGCAGATCAGGGATGTGGAGAATGGCGAGTAAAGAGGAGCTGCTTAAAGAGTTGGAAAAAAATGTAAGAAATACGAGATATCTATCCTAAGCCACTGGGCATAGGTGTGAAGGGAACGCAGACCTAGAAAACACATTTAATGCTCATGAAGGCACAGAGTGTGCAGTTCTTGACTCTCAGATTGGTCATGGAGTCAGGAGGAGTAGGAGATGCAGGAAAACATCCCCACCTTAGCAGAAAGAAAGGTAATCAAGCCAATATGCCTGATGTCCTGATTTGAATAACATCTTGAAAATCTATGCAAAGTAAGGAAGTTTGGAAAGAGGGAACATCAGCCTTGGTCCTTGGGGAAAACCTCAGCTGACTAATTTTTCATTCCCCCTTGTCTATCCTCAGCCCCAGAACAGAATACAGCACTGCAGTGCTGCCGTTAACTCATCAGCAGTGAAGGATCTGATCTTCGTAGGAAAAATTGGGAGCTTTCACCACAGATGGGAAGGCCTGATTGCCTGGCGAGGCCGGGACTGCGCAGTCAGCAACAGGTGCTGCTGTCGCTTTGTCGCAGGCCCTGTGCTTCCAGCGACGCGCGCTCCGAGCCGGTGGCGAGGAACAATATACGCTGATTGCAGAACCCTAACCTGGTTTGCTCACGCTTCCCTGCAACAGTGAGCAAGTGGAGGTGCCATCTCTCATCCCACCTATTTTAAAGACGCATTTCGGAATTTCTTTCTAAGCTGAAAGTCCTGTTCCCCACCTATCTCTGCCACCCCGCCCCCCCCCCCCCAGATCCTGGGTCTTTGGTAATGTACACAGAATAAATAATATTCCTAGGTGGTTTTCTTTCATCATCTGCAAGTGTCTAACCTACACCTTTAGAAAAAGAAAAAAAAAAAAAAAGAAATCTCTATTGTCTTCCTCGTGGGAAGTTAATGACAAATTCAGAGAGTGTGAACCGATGGGGTGACAAGTGACAGCACATCTCATATATATGAGTGTATGTATCGTGGGCATTTCAAGCCTTAAAACACGAATAGAGGTTGAAGTTACATGAACCGAGCACAGAAGACGTGTGCTGGATAAGAGAGATACTGCAGGTGTTTCCAAGTTTATAAGGGCAGCTTCCATAGAGTTATATTCTTCCTCTTCCTAGAAGAAATAGCCTCCAGGAAAGCCCATCTCTCTTGGATTTCTGGGCAAAGAAAAATTCATTTGTAATGCAGTTTAATAGCCTCAGCCAAGGCATGCTTTTCTCATGTATAAAATTTAGTTTGTATAAGCTTTTTTTTTATCACTGTATCCCTCAGAAGGACATTATGGCCATATTCATTTAATCTCTGAAAGTCTGCATGTGCATAAAAATGCAGTCAAAAGAATGTCAAGCTAGTTTAAAGTCTACCTTCAAATTATTTAATTGATAAGCAGCTTCAATATACTTTGCGAAGTATATTCTAAATAAGTCTTATCTTTTTCTTAATCTTTCATTCTGTATTGATGAATAAAATTATCTGGGAGAAGCTACTTCATCTTTCATAAACTAAATTTCTCATTTATAATTTGGAGATGATTTTAAAATGCACCTGGCAAGATTTAACAAAGCAGAGAAAAAATACATTTTAAAAAATGGAACACAATACCTGGCTGATAGTAAGTGAGCAAACAAATAAATAAATTATGACACTATTCATGGTGATTCCGATTTAAACAACAATGAAATTAACAGTATCGGCAGGCCTGGTGTGTTTGTCGATTACTACTATCTCGTGGAAGCTCATATGGTTTTGGAGGATTGAGAACTAAATGGTCAACGATCACTTTAAAAAAAAAAGGATAATGCTCTTCTTCTTTGCCATTGACCTTTTTCCAATGACCCTTTACCCCCCCATTTTCCACTTAGACCCATTAGCAGGATGTGCTGCAATATGTTGCTTGTCATCTGTTGCAAAGGCGCAGTGATAGGATACAGGTACACCAGATGGATAAACCTAGTGTGACTAATTATTGTGTATTTGCCTTTAATTATTATCATTTATTACCAGAGGAAAGACAATAGAGGTTCTCTGACTGAGAAGAAATTGTTGACAGCAGGGAAGTTTTTCTTGTAACATTATTGAGTGTAGTTAAAGTTTTTATAGCTGGCGAGAAGAAGAAGAAAGCACACACATAGGAAAGATAGCTAGACAGATTGATGAAATTATGTTTGCTTTAACATTTAGTCCAATGGGTTTCAATAAATATCTGACTTTCATTTTTAAAGACTGATTCAGAAAATTTTGGAAATTGACTCAATAGTACTTAAATCACTAGGCCCAGAAGTATGTGATGAGGATTGATATTTAAGAGAGAGTTTTGGGCCTAGAAAAATCATCTCGGGATTTCGTTAAAATGGTGCTTGCCTAAGAGCCTCTCAGTATGTCTATTTTGATTTTCCTTTCATTATGACAGTTTCCCACCTTTTTTTTTTTTTAAAGATTTATTTATGCATACAAGAACTAGGGTACAGGCCAGAGGTGGGGGTTGGGGGGGGTGAGAGGATTCACCAGAGACAGAGTGGGGAGCAGAACAGGCAGAATGACTGAAGTACACTGCTGAGGGGAGCAGCGGGCGAGACAGGAGAGGTCTGCTGTGCCATGTGGGTAGCTCCCTGGCAGGGGATGGAACTCATGCCGCAGTGGCTGCGGACAGCATCATAGGTTGTGTCTTATCCCCGTGCACCACCAGGGAGGCCCAGTTTTCCACTTTTTAATGTTGTTATTAAGTTCCAATCATGACAGTGATCTATTTAGACAGCATAAAACATTTTTACTCTAAAGTTAAGAACTTAGTCACGCTATAAGAAACTTCTAGGGGAACAAGTTGTACTTAAGCAAATTTCTTCTTTAGACAAACATACACATAACAGAGTTTAAAATCAGCATAAGTGATTTGACATATTGACATGCCACAAATCCAAAATAGCAACAACTTCTTTCCTGCTGACGAATAATGATTAGAAAAAAATGTGAATGAGAGGAAAGTGTTCTTTAATATGTACATTTCATGCAGAGATCCTTTTTTTAATTTCATAAAGTAGTCTGTTTTGAAGACACATCTGTATAGTAGAGATTTATTTAGTGTAAAGCGAACAGAAATAGCAGCAGTAAAGTCTTCTCTAATAATAAATCATTAACGTTAATCCTTGGAAAGTCCTTAGAGTGTATGTGTTTCCTCTTCCCTGGGTTCTAGGGTGTGAGTAAACATAGACATTTGGAGGTTTCCAATAAGAGAGGAAAGAAAAGTAGCTGGTGAAGCTAGGGTAACTGCTTTTGAATGAAGTGATAGGAATGGACGGATCCGAGATGAAGGGAGAGCCAGGCAAGGTGCCTGTGCCCCGCTGCGGGGGGGGGGGGGGGGGCGGGGGGGGGCTGGAGTGGAGTCTGGGGCGATGGGTGTGGCCCCCGCATGCCTGAACACTTTCTCCCCAGATGCATGTGGTGAACATATATTGTTCCTTGGGTTTCCCCACATCACTTTCCACCTCTTACGAGCTGGTTTATTTCCTCCTTTTCCTCTATGGAAATAGTCTTATAGGGGCAGAATTAGACTAACTGGAAACTCTTGTCCCAGATTGTGATCTCCAGCAGGGGGAGACGCCGACGCATCTCCTCAGGATGCTTCAGTCAACAATGGGCTTGTGCAGGTCGCACCATGGACTTTAGGCGTGTAGTAGGTTACACCATCTAGACTCGTGTGATTAGATGTTTGCACAAGGGCGGAATTGCTACCCATGCATTTCTTAGAGTGTGTGTTGCTATTGAGCAAAACCCTCCCTTTTAGTAGAGAAACTGAGAATGGTTGGGGCTTATTGCATTTGGGCCCTTTCCATACAGTTTGAGCTTCAAAACTCTGACAGGCCGCTGCTGCCTGGCTTCTCAACCAGGCTTATGTCAGGTGGATGGGCACATCTTCCTACAAGGCACCCACACCTGAGTCTACATGCCTCTCCTGATAGGGAGGCCTCCTGTCTCCCTTGGTCTTTCAATACATTCCCTTTCAATAAATTAACAAATGGCAGAATAAGAAACGAACTAAGAAACTAACTTAAGAAGATTAGTTAGAATCAGCTTCTCTTCTTTGCAATAAAGCAACCTTACAGATTACACTAAGCAACAGGCATGGATTTTTTTTTTTTCTAGTCTCAAAAGTCCAGGTTACATCATCCTTTGTTGGGACCCACAGATTTGGCTCAATAGAAACTTTGCATTTGATCTGGGCATCATAAGTGGTTGCTATTACAAAGTGTGCACCCCTACTTGTCATAACTTGTCATTGCTTAGCTTTCTAAAAATATATCTGGAGGTGTCCCTGGTGGTGCAAGAGAATAAATCACAGCACTAGTAAGCTATCCCCAGCTACATGCTGCATGAATTCAATCCCCAGCCAGGGAGCTGACCCACATGGTGCAGCAGACCTCTCCTGTCTCCCTGCTGCTCCCCCAGCAGTGCATTTCAGTACATCTGCCTGTTCTGTTCCCCACTGTGTCTCTGGTGAGTCCTCTCATCCCTCCAATCTCTGGCCTGCACCCCAGCTCCTGTATGCATAAAGAAACAAATCTTTTGAAAAAATAACAGATACTGTAATCTTAAACTTTAAAATAATTGATTCTAAGTTAATGCTAGAGTATCAAATTAAGAGAAAAGGTATAAATAATTGGTGACCATGACCAACATTTTTACTACAATTCTCTTTTCCTTCCAAGACTGTGTTTTCCCTTGTATTTAGATTTATTCATTGCTTTGACCAATGACGCGTGAGGGAAGAAACCTGTCTTCTTTGTGAACAGCATCTAACTACTCGCGCTTAACTCTCCAACTCTCTTGCCTTTGCTGAAATTATGAGAATTCCCAATGATGGCGCACTATAAGCCTGGGTTCCTGAGTCAGGGCTTTGAAGAAGGGCCCCTCACTAATCTCAAGAAACATGGGTTATGTGGGCAAGGAGTAGCCATGGTTCTAAGTTGCAGAAATATATTGTTCTCGTTGGACCAGCTCACAGCCTCCCCTCACTGACATGCCCTGCATGGCCAGAGGGGCTGCCAGGTTAGTACTTGGGAGACTTTTCCCATTTTTTTCCATCTTGCCATTGCTGGGCCAACGGCCTTCGTCAAGTCATTTGCATGCACTTAACTCACTGTCCCCTAAGTTCTGCTATAAAGTGGGGATGATGATAATGCCTGCTTTTTGGAGGATGTTGTAAAGATGAAGAGAATGAAAAGGAAGCATGTGGTAAACTGCCCACCCTACAGTAACTGTCCATCTATGGAACTAATATTTTTATCCTTATGCAACTTGACAAAGAGAGTGAGTAGGGTGACTGTCTCATCTTATAAAAAGAGAATGGAAGGTTGGAGAGACCCAAAGAGTCATTTAAGATCACATAAACTGTCTGTGGAAAAGCAGAACTAAGATCCAGAAGTCCTGCCTGTAAGCTAATGCAAGCCAATTTCTGCGACTGGTGTTATCCTTTTAGGAATGTGTATAAAAGGTATCATAGAAAATCTATCTGTGGGAGTAGGTAAAAGTCCAGATTTTTAAGATATTGAATCTCAAATGATATATTTAAGTACCTATAACACAGTCAACTTTTATTATAAGTGGCTATTACCAAAATGAGATGTATACTGAAGAACATTAGAGAGATGAAATGTTACTACATGATTTATCAGGAACTTTAAGTTGACTTTAGTCTTTAAAAAAGTTTTAAAATGCAATTTGCCAAAAGCATTCATGTTATATTGGGTTTGGAGATAATGAATTAATTTGTGAATGTGAATGTGTATACATGTATGTGAGTATAGATAAATGTGTACTTAGGTATATGTACATCACACACACACACACACACACACACACACACACACAATCCCCATCTCCCATATGGATCCTTACTTGAATTTCCTGCAATGATTACATGCTCTAAGTGAAACAGAATTTCTCAGTTGTTTTCTTTAATCAAAAAAAGCTTATGTGTCTTTCTTGATCCAATTTAGATGGAATTTCTTTTGTCTAAATAGGACTGTCATTTTGTACCATCATATCTAGCCTTTGTAATATCAGCATGTAGAATCGAACAAATAAACCAACATCAGCTTTGTATTTCCAATCAGAAGGGAAAACCCTCGTGATTAATTATTTTCATATTAACAGAGAAAGATGTGTATCGGGTGCTTGTTTACTCTTATCAAAGCTTTTCCACTGAGGGTGGCTGGAATCTCGCCGAACATTTTCATCTCAGTGGCAAGTCAGTTTGGAATCCGAATAGAAGCTTCCTGAAAACATTATTTTTGGAAAACTGACACTAATTGAAAGTCAACACTAATAACGCAAGGCCATCATCATTGGAGAAAAGTGATGGGACTGAGCAGAGTTTATAAGATGAGCCAAAGCATCTGGAACCTTCTCTGTGTGAGAGTTATACCCTCGCAGCAGAGAGCAGTGCTGTGTCCCGATGGACAGTCTGGGACAGTCAGTAGTCCAGCCTGTTCTTCAGACCTCACTGTTTATCATCTTGCTTATGAATCACCTTCCTTTTCATTAATTCAAGATGAGGTTTCTCTATCTTGACACTATAGATTAAAAAAATAATAAATCAAGAAAACTTTATTGAATGCTGTGCCAGATATAGAAGCTCCTGTTTTGAATCAAGCATGACATGGGACCATGTAGTGCCTACTGGATCCTATGAATATAGACATGGACATTTGCATTTTAATTTGATGGGGTGTGAGTTAAATACAAAGGCAGTATGAAAGGAAAAGGAAAACAAAGGTGAGAATTTCCCTGAGAAAGAAGGTCTTCTGCAAACAACTGTACCTGAATCATAGTAGATGCTCAATAAATATTGTGGGAGAGAAGCAGAGTGCCCTCACTCTCAAGGACATGCCATCTTGCAGGCTCTTTGTGGATAACTTTAATTTCTCCCAGTGCTTGAGGAGTAGGAGGGAAGACTCACTCCACAGAGGACAAACTGTGCTAAGAAATGGGAACTGGATGGATTAGAGCAACTTGAAACAGGAAGTCCATGGTGACCACAGGGTAGTGCTGTTAAGAGATGTAAAACAAGATGAAATTGCAAAAACCAGAGAATGAAGTTTCTTGTGAGCAAGGCTAAAGATCCAGGGCATTAATTTATAGGAAATAAGAATAACATGAAGAAATGAGCTGGAAACCTGAGGACCTAGTAAGGGAGTCAACTCTGAAAAACTTTCTTTCCTGCCAGACCTGATTCTTTCACTCCCATTAAACTAAGGGAGGGAAGTTTTTTGAGACTCAAATGGGTAGAATTTGGACTGGCCTTAGATCTAGGCATGTTGGCGATGCACAAAGAAGACCTAAAGCTAAGAAATAAGCTTTAAAAAGGACACAAATATAGCCTGTTTTAAAGAAATGGATGTTCTTCATTCAGGGTGGATGACACTCAAGTCAAGACCTTGGAAAAGCTGCTCTTGGTGAAATCTCTTCTCTCCTCCTTCAGACAAGGCAAACACATGAATGCCCGTGATTCTAGGTTTTCTAAATTATCGCAAGGTAGGGCAGTTTGTTGAAGTAACTTGACATTGGAGTTTGATTGCAACTCTATAATTTAAAAACATTCTCGTAGCAATTACCCTCACCCTTTACTGAAGAAAGGATGCCCTCCCCAGTCACCTGCTTTCTTGAGAGGCCGGATGGGAGATTCCAGATGTCCCTGAGCTGCCCCTGGGGAGGGGACACGACTCACTTGCTGCCTGAATGGGAACTAGCATGTGGGCCCTCCTGTTTTTGTATCAACCATATTGAGGCATCTTGCCCCGTGATACTGGAAAAGAAATAACTTGTATAAGAAATAAGGTAAATTGACATGATTAACCTGACAGAAGAAAGATTTATTTATTCTCCCTTCCTCCAAAAGTGACACTGGAAACACTGATTACATTTCATAGTCATCTAGATTTCATCTCTGATTTTCCAAGGGAGGAAAGAGCTGTGTTGTGAGAGTCCATTACAGTAGATGCTTCTTTGTTCAGCAACAATTCAAAGTGATCACCTCTACTTTGAAAACAACCATGAAGAACAGGGAGGGTTGTTGTGGGGGTGTGAATACCACATCAGCACATGTAACTGTGGGGTCCAGAGCAAGTTCTCACTCACTGGAAATTTTTGTTGTTCATCTGTAGGTGCCCCCAAAGGTGTATTCCTGCAGGAGACATATGTGAAGAGTTTGTGGAAGGATTAAAAATGGGGGCTATGTATTTTGCAAACTAGTTTGTATCCTCTTCACGATTTTCACCGAAGATTTATTAATATTGTCTGGAAAAACCCTTTCCTCTGCTGTTACCTGGCACATATAACTCAAAGTGAGACTTGATGAATCCACCTTCAATAAATCAATAAAGAACTGTCAGTAAGTTTTATATATCTGCAAGGGCTAGCACCAGGGAGGCAAAGCAGGAACCCACCAATGAAATAAGTTGAAGACATCGAAGTCCATGTGGCAGCAGTTGAAGGTTGCCTCTTGCCTTGCCTAAGACAACTTCAGCAGGCAAAGCTCATTAATTCTTTTCCTCCCTGCAAAGCCAAATAGGGATGGCTTGATGGGGAAATTCTCAAAATTGTGGACCGCTGAAGCCTTTTTTTTTTTTTTTTGCATAATTTAGGGAGTTAACATCTCCTCTCATCTCAAAAATTTAACATTTTTCTACATGCATCACACTTCCAGGTACCTCTTCAAATTCTTCCAGAGGTGTTGATTAAATGCACTACTCAATTTCCTTTGATTTTTGGCATTTTCTGGAGTGTTGTTTGGGGGGAGCCTGGAGTTGCAAAATTGAGACTATTTCACTGCTGGGTGTATCAGGCCTGGGTCCAGGGTGAGTTGGTTTGATATTTAGTCAGGTGTCACCAAGAGGGGTGGCTGTGTTTCTGGCATGCGAGGTAGAAAGAGTACAGCACTGGGGCCAGGGACACTGGCTTCTAAGCAGTCTCAACAGCAGCTTGGGCCAGAGACACTTGTTGTGTTGCTCTCTCTCCTCTTTGCTCAGTGATCAGTAGGCTACACTGGACAGCCGCGTACAGGGGGGCTGCCTCTCCTTCCCGCGGGCAGTGTGCCATGGCACAGGACTCTGGGAAGCTTGCCTTGTTTTCTGAGAGTCCCTCTTTATTTTCTTTTCAATTAGTTTTATGTGTCTATTTATTGTCCTCAACAAGTTCATAATTTCTTTTCCTTCTTCTGTTTATATTCCCTCTCTGTTTCCACCCAAACCCCGCCGTGCTCCACACTCTGAAAATCTGCTTGCTTTTTAAATCCATCTGCACTGAATTATTTATAGTTTTGATAAAGTCCTGTTTTGTCTGATGTTTATTTTCTTTAATAACAAGAAACCTGGGTGAACTTCTCCAAAAGACCAAAAAAGGATTTTCGTTTTCTCAGACGCTAGGCAGCCTCTGGCCAAAATGCACAACACAAGCCTTTGGTGATCTGGGGACACCCACCTCCCCACTGAATATTCTTTCATCTAAATGTGTGGCAGGGAGGGGACAAGTAAATATATCCCTCCCGCATCATCTGAGCCAGAGCGGCTGCATGTGGTCCGCCCAGTCAATAGCTTTGCTTCTAGACCAGTCACTTCTAGACCCATCACTTCTAGGCCAATCACCGGCCTTTCCTCCAGGAGGGGGTTTCTGGGCTGTGATTGAAGGGTGTGGCCACACGCTGCTGGGCCTCAGTCAGTTACCCAGCATGTTATTTTATTCTTCAGGCTAAAAGACAACAACTAATTGCTTTGCTCTCCTCATTTTTGTTTATTTCTCTGGATTTTTAGTATCTATTGTACTCTCTGGAGCTGAATTTTCCCATCACGTCACCAATTCCTTTAGCTTTCGTAGCTAACCACTCTCAAGGCCCATACCCCTTCCTCCACCAGCTTTCCCTCTGCTTTGCCTGATGCCATCCCACCCAGTATTTCCTGAATGGCATTAATTAGCTTAGGCTTTGGAGGCCTGTCCTTAGGGGATGGGTGGGTGAGAGCTGCAGACTTTACTAGATAAACAGACTCCCCGCACATCACATATGCACGAACGCGCAGAATACTAAGCCCAGATGCTAGTCAGTGCTGTCAAGAGGACCAAGGAGGAGAAAGGAGAAGAAAGCAAATACACATGCTGGGGACTGTACCCCAGGTCTGCCCATCAAAGTCATGTGGAATAATAAAGTGGGGGGGGCGGGGCAGAAACAATGCAAGCCTCGGTCTTGGATAGATTTCTGGGGTTGTTTTATTCAGTTAGGTGGAAAAGAGAAAGTTTTATGTTTTATTTCTTCACCTTGCCCATCATTCCCTCCTCTCTTGCCTTTGTATATTTCTTTATATATTTATATATATATATATATATATATATATATATGCACCCCACCCCACCCCCCTTTCCAATCCTTCCTTTAAGGTTTAATTTAACAATAACATTTGCGATCGGGGTCCTGCGCATCTCAAGGGCATTGCGCTTGAAATTGCACACACTCCGCACCATTTATCATGGGCTGACATGTGTCATGTTCCAGACTGCGGCTCCAGAGGTTACCGCTCACGACTGCTCTTTGTTGATCAGCTGCCGAGACAACTGAGGCACCTTTTTCCCTTCTCCTTTCATTTTTTTTCCTTCTTATTAAAGCTGCCTCATCCCCTTTTTGAAGGCCTAACTCACCCCTGCGCAGAAGACGAAACACAAAAGAATTGTGTCCTGTTGGCTGCTGGGTCCCTCATTTCCTGAAATTTCTGAAGGGCCACTGGGTGTTTAATAAGATCGGAATGCACCTCTATAAACTTTCATCTTTGTGCAGAGAGAAAAAGGCCATAAGAGTCGGGTCCCACCTGGCTTTGTTGCAGCAGACTGTGTCCTGGGCAGGCCGAGACATTTAGGGTCTTGGCTGGGGCAGGCTGAAGGAAGCCACACGGCCTTGGGTTAGAACAGCCACCTTCATGCTCTGGTCTTTGCCACAGGCTGACTTCTAAGCCACTTGGGATTTAAATGTAAGCCTGAAAGCTCCTTTGCCAGTTCAGGTGTTGAAGTACAAGACACTGGCAGAGGCATGTGAGTGTGAGGCCTAGGTGGGCCTCCCCCACCACAGGCTCAACTTGTCCCTGAACTTTTATGGAAATGTGGGTTGTAGATTGTTTGGAAAAGTTTTAAGAGTGAACTAACTACAATAAATATTTATCAGGGCCTCCCATGTGGCCAGTGTTATCTAAGGGTAACTCAAAACCACTCTCCCTGACTGTAGAGTTCCTTCTGCTGAAGAAGAGAGGGTGAGAATTGCTTGCGACTGTGGTTTTAATAGTAGATTTTCCACACATTCTCTCCCCCTTCCACCTCCCTTCCAATATGTTTACTCATGACCTCGCTCAGAGTTCCTTCTTTGCCCCGTAGACAAGATAGCACAATCTGCCTTCTCCCTAGAAACACCACTTCCTTGGGTGTTCAAATTGTGCCCCTTTACCTCTTACCTTGCCTCACTCCCTCCCTCTTCCAGCTCATCACAGCGCATGGCAGTGTTTATTTTGTCATTGTTACCTGCTAATGCTGTGACTGTGACCCTCCTTTGTTTCTCAGCATCATTGTCACAGCACAATGTGGAATGCCCTCAAATCCACAGTGGAGTGTGTGAAGACAATGTTATAACTTCCCCAGGGAACACTCATTCCTTGTTGATGGGAATGTGCATTCAGTTTTTCTGGAAAACAGTACGGAGATTCCTCAGAGACTAAAAATGGAAATATCATATGACCTCCCACATTGTCAGAGCCTGAACAGTTGCACGTGGTCTGCGCCAACCAATAGCTTTGCGGCTAGACCAGTCACTTCTAGACCAGTCATTTCAAGACCAATCACTTCTAGACCAATCACTGGCCTTTCCTCCAAGAGGGGGTTTCTGGACTGTGATTGAAGCACCATTTCTAGGTATTTACCTTAAGATTCTGAGAGCACTGGGCCTCCCTGGTGGCGCAAGGGGTTAAGCACCGCACTATGAAGCAACAGTAACCTCTGCAGCATGAGTTCGATCCCCGGCCAGCCAGGGAGCAACCCACATGGCACGGCAGACCTCTCCTGACTCACCTGCTGCTCCCCTCAACAGTGTGTTTCAGTCAGTCTTCCTGTTCTGTTCCCCACTCTGTCTCTGGTGAGCGCTCTCACCCCCACATCTCTGGCCTGTACCCCACCCAGCTTTTGTATGTATAAATAAAGAAAATAAATCTTTTTTTAAAAAAAGAAACTGAAAGCACTAATACGAAAATATTTAGGCACACCAAATTTCATAAGTAGCATTATTCACATAGCCAAGTCATGGAAACAACCTAAATGCTCATCAACAGACAACTAGGTCAAAATGATGTGGTATATATATTCAAAGAAATAGTACTCAGTTATTAAATATGATGAAATTGTGCCCTTTGGGACAATATGGCTGGAACTTGAGGTGATAATGTTAAGTGAAATAAGAAAGTGAAACAATTACTAGATATTTTCTAGCATCTGTGGAATATAAATAACCAAAGAAAACAAACTGGCAAAATCCAACAAAAATAACTCTTAGACTCTGAAAAATATGTTAGTTACTGGAAGGAGCATAATTGGGGGGCTGGTGTGAGAGGTTATTGGCACAGGAGCTTTGGTACAGGGCAAGTGAAGAAGGTGTACATGAGGAACTACTGAGCTATACTCCTGAAATTATAAACTTAGATAAACAAATGGCATATCAGTAAAGTTGACTTAAAAAACACACAATGGAATACTACTCAGCAATCAAAAAGATAAATTTATGCTATTCGCAGCATCATGGATGGAGCTGGAAAGGTTTATGCTCAATGAAATAAGTCAGCAGTAAAAAGAAAATACTGGATGGTTTCACTTACAGGAGGAGCATAGGGAGACCCTACAAGGGATCAGGGGGAAAAAAAAAAAGACAAAACTAACAGGCAAACTATAAGTTGGAGATAGTCATCAGGGGAGGGGGAGGGAGAGAGATCAAAACAGGAAGAGCAGAGGGTCTATGGTGATGGTTCATGGATGTCTTGGTGGTGGGAATTATATGGGGATAACACCTAAGGAGGAGAAATCAAACACTGTACAAAAATGAACAATGACGTAAAAATGTATAAATAAATTAAAAAAAAGTCCTCATCCTTAGGGACCCTGGAAAGGCGGGTATTAGGCCTGCCATTCTGAGGAAGAGTCTTCCTCATGTGCGGGTGGGTTCAGCAGCTGTGGTGATGGTGCTCCCCTGCTCTCCCCACTTACCCAACCATTTTAGGGGACCTCTTCTCTCTCAGAATGGAGGTGGTCCTCACAGAACTCAGGTCTGGGCCAGAGAACACAGTTCTCACCGAGTGTGTGCAATACATAGACATGGATGTACAAACAATTTGTCATCGGTGCTGAAAATTACCCACTGACAGAGTTTGCCATCACAGAGAAAGGGAAGTGTTCAGCTGGGTAAAGCTACTAAGACTGGCTAGTTGTCAAGTACTGGGCTAATTTGGGGGTGGCAAAGATAGTGAGACACAGGCCCTGGACACAAAGGCTCACATGTGGGAGGGCCAATAATGATTTCAGAACAGCACAGGCTTAGGCCAAAAAGTGAAGTGGAGAGTAGAGGTGCCCCCCACTCAGTAGCAGACTTGGGGGAGGCATCACAGAAACATGCAGGCGGAGTGTTCAGGAGGAAGTAAAGCCCTGGCCAGCTGGGGGAGATGAAGCGTCTCCCTGGAGGAGGCTACTGGTTGGATGAAGGCCTGGGGGGCTGACTGCTCTTCGTTGACTTCCCTGTCCTTTCTCAAGGGACTAAAGAGACCATGTGAACTGCACTGGGGTCCTTCAGGGTGTAATGGTTAAGAAAGCTGGGCTTATCCAACTTCTAACAGCAGATAATGGTCCCTAAAAGCATTCACCTCAGAATTCTCCAAGCGGCCTTCACAACAAGAGACCCCCAGGAACCAATAAGTGACTGGTTCCCCTTAGTATAAGTGTTAGGTAGAAGCAGAATGTGATGCTTTGTGCATATGTGCACTTGTGTGTGTGTCTATGAGATGAGGAGAGAAAAGTTTAGCTGGTAGTGAACTTTCTATCGCGCTCACAGGATGTGTTCCCAGTAGCAAACTATTTGAACATGTTCCAGAAAAGGTGGATGGCATCCCATGTGTACCCACTCATTCAGGCAGAGCCCTGGCTTAGCAGTCTTCCTGAGGTTACCCTGAGGAACAATTGACAGTAGACAACACAGCTCAAGGCCCATTGGAGGAAGTGGTGCTTTGGGCCGCCCCCTCACCCCCCGGCATGATGAGACAGCCTGCTGAATACTGAACAGTCGTCAATGGATTGTTTTGTTTCTATGACTCCAAACACGAGGGTTGTTTCCAACCATTTCCGTGTGAGGCCATGCTTAGACAATACACCGAGATGAATCACTTTTCATCCAGATACCTACACATCCTGACAGATTTATCCTTATTGTCATTTAATTAGAGTCCAATATGTTAGCATAATGCTGAACGAGAAAATTTTGGCAACTAGGAAAGAGGTGAGAGGAAAAAATCTGAAAGAAAAACAACTGAACCTCTCCTTTTTCTGCCATATACCTACCCTGTTCAAGGTTTAATGATTATGCTTGTCATCATAAAAAAGCGTAATGTCACAATCACAATTTACCTTCCTTAACAATGGGGTAATTTTCAAAATTGGTTAAAGACCATGACATCAATTCAAAATGTCACCATTATCAAGTGTTTTTTTTATTATATTTACTTGATTTTCAGTAAAACCTTAAAGCACACCCTAAAATCAATTCACACTCTTGCCTTATTAAAAAGTACGTTCCTTATTGAGATACGTACTTCTGGGTAATGCAGGGTGAGGGGAATTTAAAGGCCAAAGGTGGCATCTGATTCCTGGAAGGGAAAGGTATCACCAAACAAGCCAGTCAAAATAACAACAACAACAAAAAAAACAGATTAAAGCATAACAATAAACTGAAAAGTATTTAAAAACAATCAAGTGAATATGTTGAGAATATTATAGAAAAGAATAATGATCTTTGTATGGTAGGTAAAATATAGATTACAATTTATAACAGGATACAGGAAGGAGACAGGAATTGTTTATAGGACCTGTGACAGAATTTCAACAAATCTTTTAAAACCTTTCTCTTTGCCTTGGCATAGAGTTCTGGGCAACTCTGGCAGCTCTGTGAGGTGGGATAAAATGCTCAGACTGGCAAGTGTTCCAGGTCAGAGGCTTAGACTTGATCTGAACTCCAGATTCAGCTGCGATCCTATCTTTTGTCTGGTTCATCGACTGCCGGAAGTCTCTTTGTCTTCTGTTTGAGGACATTAATTAGGGAGAGCTTTGCTTGTGGAAAGTTTTCTAGTATTTTCTTTATTAACCAGTGGTTCAGGTGAACTTTAAGTTGACCTCTTCATCCTTTATCTAGAGGTGATTATTTCCTTCAAGCTTCTGGTTTAAAGGTAGATGTCTACTGGTATTTACCCAAAGAATACACAAATAATAATACATTCCTGTGTTCACAACTCCATTATTTACAATCACCAAGAGGTGGAAAAAACCTAAATGTCCATTGACAGATGAGGAGGTAAAGCATATGTGATACACACACACACACACACACACACACACACACACACACTAGAATACTACTCAGCTATATTTTTATAAGATGAAATCCTGCCATTTGCAATAATATGGATAGCCCTAGTGTGTAGAATGCTTAATGAAGTAAATCACACAGATATAGACAAACACCACAATTCCACTCACATATGGAAGATAAATTAAAAAAAAAGAATTAACTAAATAAAATAAAAACAGACTTTAAGGTTATAAAACTAACTTAGTGGTTACCAAAAGAGAATAGAAAAAAAGGGGTTGGGTAAATTGCATAAAAGGGTTCAAGTATCAGGTGAAGGATGGAGTTCGACTTTAGCAATGAACTTCAATGTAGTAGATGCAGATGTCAGTTTATAGTGAGTACACTTGAAACCCATATAATGTTATAAACTCATGTCATTTCAATAAAAAAGTTTTCAACATTTTTAAACATAAAGAGAGATGTCTAACTGAAGATAACACTTGAATATTCTACCAGAACCGGTCCTACTATGTGTCTGCACTTCAACTAAGGCTTAATGAATGACATAAAATATCCTACCTACTACTTCTTACTACTTTGTAAGGTTTTTGTGAGGATTAAATGGATTAATATTACAAAGTGCTAAGAGCAAAGAGGAAGACTATAAAATGATAGTTGCTATTGTTATCACCATTATTACGATAGCATGTCAGCTGGATGGATAAATGAGGCTGTTGTATGCAGTTGCTAAAGGCCCCTTGCTTTATCCCATCCTTACTCCTATTGTCTCTGTTTCTAAGTCTTGCTTTTAACTATTGACCTCCTGCCCCACTTATGAAAAGCAACCATTGTCCACTGAAATAATTATAACTGTGAAGTGAGCTAAAGTTAGGAAAGGATAAATGCATTAAAGAGTTCATTCAGAGCCAAACTGAAGACAAGAAACTGGGAGACCCATTTCAGATCTCCCTGAGTGACCAGTCCCTGCTCTTGGGGGTTTTGGCTTCTGTTTATATAGTTAAATTACATGCAATGAGAAAACAGATTTTTTTTTTTCTTAACAGCAGAAGGAAGACATCTAGTTCATTTCTAACTTTTTTCAGTTAACTAAAGAAGGGTGGTTTTGTAACAAATTTAGTTCATTGATAGAGGAGAAACTGTCTATAACTTTATTTTTTTAAGATTTATTTATTTATGCATACGAGAACTGGGGTACAGGCCAGAGGTGTGGGGGTGAGGGGATTCACCAGAGAGATTAGGGAGCAGAACAGGCAGATCTATTGAAATATACTGCTAAGGGGAGTGGTGGGTGAGACAGGAGAGGTCTGCTGCGCCATGTGGGTAGCTCCCTGGCAGCTGGGGGTCAAACTCCTGCTGCAGTGGCTGGTGATAACTTGATAGCACTGTTTTAAACCCCTGCACCACCAGGGCACCCCCACCCCCACTCCCATCTAAATTTTAAAGCCATTCCCAGGTCTTACAGATGTCATTTAGCCAGAGTGATCTGCACTTGGGAAGATGTAGGGGCCAAAGACTATTTGAAGCTCTCATCCTGAAAGTCCCCTTACAGACATGGGGCAGTCAGGCTGCTGGCTCCACTCTTTCCTGCAGCTCGAAAATGGTCCGTAGACTTTCAGACATTTCCTCTGTTTCTTGCCATAAGGTTTTTCACAGCAATCAAGAGTCATTCTTTGGCTGAGCCAACCTCTTGGGGTGGCCCTGGCAGGGCAGAGCAGACATTTCCAATAGAACAAAATATGGAATTTTCTTTTCTTGATCTTCACCACTAACATTTATTACAACTGTGTGCTAGACACCATGCTAAATATTTTATATGCAGCCTCTCATTTAATCCTCCCCAAAACTTGTGAGATAAGTAATATTATTTTTTCTTGTATTACAGATAAGAAAACTGAACTCTGTAAAGACAGTGTGATTTTCATCGAGGGGTAGCACTAGTATGAATTAACCTGAGGTTTGGTTCCAGGCAGTCCAATATCTGAGTTGGGCTTCTTAACACTAGCATGTTGGACTTAACACTTCCATGGTTGGACTTGGTGATTGGATGCACCTGTTGGTGGGCTTTTATATTCCTTATGGAATCAGCTCTTGCTTCTTCCAACCTCTAGTATCTTCTGTCACCTGCCTTGGTTGTAGCCCCTTGGACCTGAAGCCAGTGGCACCTGGTCCAGCCAAGCATCCCAATCTGACCATTCACATGGCCTCCATTTTGTATATCTTTCATTAACTAGCCTATTTCTACAGCGACTAGGAGAAAATTTTCTGTCAAAGACATTTGTAATAAGACTTTTTTTACATGAAGATAGAAAATGGTAGTAAAATCCACCTCATAAAATTCACTTGTGATTAAGTGGTTGGATATAATTTTACAACTTCCTGGATCTCTTTACTGGAAATCATTTTGCACCCTTGTTTTTAATGGAAAATGTTAATTAAGCAGAATGTTAAGAAGTGGGGCTCTCTGGGTAAGTTGGAATTTTTCTTGCTGTTAATTGGTAATCAAGGAGAACTCAAATCTTTTGTCTCCATTTCTATTATGATCAAAATTGATTTTTTTTTAAAGATTTATTTATGTATGCATACAAGAGCTGGGGTACAGGCCAGAGATGCAGGGGGTGGGGTGAGAGGATTCATCAGAGTCAGAGTGGGGAACAGAACAGGCAGACTGACTGAAATACACTGCTGAGGGGGGCAGCGGGTGAGACAGGAGAGGTCTGCCTCGCCATGTGCATTTCTCTCTGACTGGCCGGGGATCGAACTTGTGCTGCAGAGGCTGCAGATTGCTTTATAGTTCAGTGCTTAACCCCTTGCACCACCAGGGAGACCCCCAAATTTGATTTCTTAAGTGGATCAATCCAGTCCCTTGACTCAGCAATCGTAGTAAACTGAATTTGCCAGATTCTTTATTTGTGGATTTAGATTTTTACAGTTCCCCAGGATCCATTTTGTGAATATGAATTGTTGGTATTTATTACCATAAACATAGACTATGTAGGCGATTAGGAACAGAGAAGGATTAATTTTTTATTTATTTTTATTTTTATTTTTTTGCTATTAGAGCTGATTTTTCTCCCTAATGTGAATCAAAGAATAAAAAAGAAATATGTATAGATGACCCGCAAGGGTATTTCCCTGACTCAAACCCGTGCTGAGAGCCTCCACAATAGGTAACTATTAACATTTCTCTGGATTCTGCCAGAATAGTCAAGTTCTTACTGTTCTGAAATACAACTTAGCAAACTTCTTTATTGGTCTGAAACCAGCACAGAGATGTGAAGTTTGTTGATACTAGCCTAAAGACCGATCATTTTTCCTTCCTATTATTATCATATAAATGAAAGGAAAGAAGATACTAAAACTGGAGCAAAAAAATATATAAAAACAGGCTGATAAATAATCTTTCATACAGTTTATCTCTTAGCTAATCAATGAAAGGGGAGCAGCAGCAACATTCCAAATGGGGATGCAAAAACAAGCAGACCATGGAAATATTCGATAGCAGAGGCAGACACTCCAAGGACGCCAAGGGGCTATCCCAGCTCAGGCACATACCAGGCTTAGACAGTGAAGGCTGGTGCTGCCCTGAATGTTCTAGAAAACACAGAAGGAGTTGCAATACAGAATAGTAAGCAGAGTCTGAGAAGTAGGTATGTAGACGAGTCTGTCTTCAGGTTCAAGTGATGATGGAGGTGACCACAGAAATCATGTAGAGATCAAAAGTCAGGTGGGATCGCTTGGATGCCCACCATGCCCGTCCCCCAGATGCAGAAGAGACAGACAGCATCAATATAATGAGGTGGACTACAAATCCCCAGTACTGATTCTCTCAGTCCTCAGAAACTCATAAGCTTCAGGACTCTTCCATGACACCTGCATGAAGCATCTATAAGAACTGGAGATGTTAGTTGCTTGTATTAAAAGGGCAAGTGGGTAGAAATCCTCTCACCTACCGAATTCCTGGGAGAAAACCGCTATAATAAAGAAAAAAAAATCCAAAGACATTATTGGGCCCAAACCAGTTACTTAGTAGGAGTCTTTTGTCATTAGTGAAAAATCAGTTACCTATTAATATTGTCACTTTATTTGAATAAAATCTGCTCAGATGGGCTATAGAGGAAGATCTCCTTAATTTGCTTCCCTGGTTGGTGGCCGCCTGAAGAAGGGAGTAGAACTGCTGGTCCAGGAAATTAAGAGAGGCGGTGTCAGGGAGCCCAGCAGGGGGCTGATTTGAGGCTGGATTAATTGCCAAGATGATTAATTATTCCTCTGAGTCTCACACAAGTGTTCCTTTCTCTCCTCTTCCCAGGCAGAACTGACTTGGGAAGTGGAGTTCGCCCACACTGGCAGGCCCAACTGCCCAGCCACAGCCAGTCCCTGCCGGCTCTGCTTCCCTGCGGAGCCATGGCCAGGCCAGAGGCCTTCTCTTTCCTCCAGGGACGTGCCTGACTCGCCACCTTGTCACAGCACACACCCTCTTTCTTCAAGAGGCGACCATGGGTCCCATCAAAGTATATTAATAGAAAAATCTCCCAAAAAGACCCAGCACTAACTGAAGTTTGAAGAATTATTGAACCTCTTTATCGACAACAATGTAAATTAGAACAAATTGGCCAACATATGAGATATTATAAAATTGGATGTTTTTTATTTGGCTTTCAATTACATGATCATGGTAAATCACTATTTTGAAAGAACATTGAATTTAATTTAATGGTAAATTATTTATGATTTTTTTTGCTTGTGTCTTTACAAGAATATTTTCATTCGAGACTTTTCTTTGTGTTGTTGCTCTTAGGAAGGAGACAGAGTGGGTGTGAGTCTTTACTGGTGTGCCCACTTTTAGCCATGGGTGTGGGTGATATGCTTGCCTGCTCTGCCACCTCTGGTCTACACCCAAGCTCAGCACACAAAGCCCCATCAGACTGGTGTAATTTTCTGAGGTCACTGTAGTGAGGCAAAGTCCAATGGCTCAAAAGGGGCGAGGCCAGAACGGAAGTCTTCCCAATGCTAGAGCACATGACCATAGCACTCTGTGTACCCCTTCCCAACAGAGCATCCATCCAACACAGAAGTACCTGACACCTGAACCCACAAATGTGATTGTCCCCCAGAAAAGGCAATAGAAAATGAGCATAATAGAAAGACCACAAAGGTATGTTTGGAAAATCTTTATCATCCACTAAGGAAATTGACAGTACTCGACAACTTTCTTTCCATAAACTATAAATAGTCCTATTGAAAGGGAGAGATGACTCAAAGATTAATCAAGAAATGCTGTCATGTCGTGGTTGGCAAACCTAGTTGCATTGACATCTTGCTGGGTTTGTATCCCAGATATGCCGGTTGCAAGATGGGTGACTCTGAGTGACTGGCTTCAATACTCTGCTTCTCAGTTTTCTCAGCTGAGCAATGGATCAGTTAATCAGTACATATGTCATAAAATCATTATGAGGATGAAATAGCACATGGAAAATGTTTCATCCAGTGAAACAACACAGCAGAACCAATTTAACCACAGGCTCATTGATATCAATGAGAGTTGAGTTTCTATTGTATATTTCTGGTCACAAGGACATTGCCTATCTTTTAAATAATTATCCAGAATACTCTAATATTAAACAATCACTTGCAATCATTCATTGATACCTTTTCCAACTTGCTGAATCTAGATCAGGGTTGAGGGTGAAGGGAAAAAACAGCAACTCAGCACACAAGGTGGACCTAACTCTGGACAGGAGGCCCTTCGATTGAAAAGGATGCACAACACACCCACACTCACTCCATCTGCACCTTCCAAGATGCAGCAATGAATCTCACATGCACATACCTGGGACATGGGAGAAAACTGGCATCCCTGGAGAAAGCCCACTCAGGCATGGGGAGAACAGCATTGGCTCTGGCCAGGAGCTGATTTCTTTTTTTATCAATGTTATGAGCACAAGACACTGATTCAAATAAAGTCATTTGACGACCTGCTGTATACTCAAATTATCCTCCATAAATAAACTGACATAAATACAAATTTTGACTAAAAATCCATGGCAGGCCTCCCTGGTGGTGCAAGGGATTCAATCTCAGCACTATGAAGCTATCAGCAGCCACTGCAGCATGAGTTCAATCCCCGGCCAGGGAGCTGACCCACATGGCACAGCAGACCTCTCCTGTCTCCCCGCTTCTCCCCTCAGCAGTGGATCTCAGTGGATCTTCTTATTCTGCTTCTTATTCTGCTTCTTATTCCTCTCTGTCTGTCTCATAAAATCCTCTCACACAAACCACCTGCCCGCTCCACCACCTCTGGCTTACACCCAAGCTCTTGTATGCATAAATAAAATTAGCCTTAAAAAAATAATCTATTGCAAAAAAGAATCAGGGAAAGCAAAGGAGGAAAAAAAACGTTTTGTTGCAATTCCAAGATCTGAAAGTGTGGGTTGACCATAAGCTAGGTATGGGCCAAAATTTTGATGCAATTGTTTTACAAAGGTGAGTGAATGCTGGGAGCAGACCTCTTGCTCCTGCTGGTCAGCTCTGAGCCAAATGGCCTCATTTCTGAGCAAGGTTCTTTGAGCAGGAAACAGATAACCCCACACCAGAGTGTGTTCAGAGGAGAGAGGGAAGGAGAAGGGATCTGACAGTGACTCCATTTAGGGAGCCCTGGATAAAACAAGGAGGCTGAACAACGACAAGACAAAGGGGAAAATGTTGACTCACAGTTCAGGAGATGCTTCAGCCATTACAACTGTCCGCTGTGGGGTGGGCTGTTTTCTTAGTTCATGAGCCCCTGTCTCGGAGGCTATATTTGAAGTAGTTGGAAAAGAACTTGCCATGGATTTTGCCATGAAGACAGTTGTGGAATCTTGTAAGGGCCAGGACTGGCCACAGTGCAGGTTTTCTGATCCCATGCAGACCGGGTAGGGGAGGAGTCAGAGTCCTTAGTGGGTTTTTGCAGGTCTTTTATTGGGGTTCACCAGGCATATGGCAGGCAGGGGTGCTGGCTGGGGGGCTGGGAGGTTGGCAGGCCTCCCAGCCCCCAGCAAGTCTTTACTCTATCTGGGCTCTCTGGCGTTCGGCTTCTGCTTTGGCTTCTGCTGCTGCTCCTGGCGTCCCTGTAACGCCGCCCTTAAAAGCACAGTCTTAGCTCAGCTGAATCCCATCTACCTGTGCCCACACTCTACTCCAGGTGCCCGCCATCAGGCATGCATTCAGGACAAGGATCCATCATCTATCCTGATGGCGGGAGGGCAGAAAAGTCTGACATTTTCTTTACCCTACAAATCTGAATCTCACAAACTGTTGGAAGACTTCTTCCCATCTCTGATATTTTCCGATTCCATGACAGAGAGAGGTAAATCTTTCCACAGCTACTGAGCTACTGGCCTCTGCAAACCAGGCTCCAGCTTTTTGACTCACTGTACCAACTAGCACTCTCCCCTCTGATTCCCTTGGTGCACAGAGGGCTCCCTCCAGGGGTCTGCCACCCCTCAGGATGCCTACGGACTTCTACCTCATTACATTGATCTGGAGGCTTTCTAAGAATCAGGTGTATCTGTCCCCATTTCTGTTTAAACCAGTTGCATCTGTTACTGTAATTGCTTAGTTTCTTTAAACATTATGTAAACTGATGCAATATCAGTCTTAGGAGGAAGCATGATGTTGTGTCTATGAAAACAAAGTTGAATGCTTTGGAAAGATTTGATGAAGGCGATTTGCTAAAAAGTAATTGCTGTTAAATTAGGTGTGAGTTAGACAAATGTATAAGATTGGGAAAGATCATTAAAATTTAGATGGATTCTCTCCCTAGATTGCACCGCGAGTCTTTAAGTCTTTGCTCCACTTTGTAGAAACTGAGAAATCATGGATGCTGCTTAATGATGGTGATTTATGCAAAATGACAAGGCAGATCTGATCAGCAGGTCCACGTGCAGGGAGACTGCATTGGTCTTAGATCAGAGGGTCGACAAGTTCAAGGTCCGTTTTGATGTGTTTTTTTTTTTTTAATTTACTTATTTATGCATACAAGAACTGGGGTACAGGCCAGAGGTACAAAGGGAGAGAGGATTCACCAGAGAAAGAGTGGGGAGCAAAACAGGCAGACTGACTGAAATATAGTGCTGATGGGAGCAGCGGGCAAGACAAGAGAGGTCTGCTGCCCCATGTGGGTAGCTCCCTGGCTGGGGATCGAAATAGTGCTGCAGAGGCTGTGGATAGCTTCATAGTGCTGTGCTTAACCCCTTGCGCCACCAGGGAGGCCCTGTTTTGATGTGTTTTAAGGTAAAAGGTTTAATATGTTTCTTCTTTATGACTCTCTGGTGTCTGGATTTTTTAATTCATCGCCCACCATGTACCAACAACGGCTACACAAAAGAGAGGACTTTTATTATTCAGTCAAGTGACTCAGAGGTGGATTCTGCTGTGAGAAGAACTGGTGTGGCAGAGAGTGACTCTAGATTCAATGGTGGGAAGACTCTGGAACAAGACACTTCAGACATGGAGATAGAGTGAACATCGCCAAGCAGGAGGGAAGGAGACAATTAGAAAGGCTGGTGTCTTGGGCCAGAGATACAGGTTAAGGATTCTGTCCATGAGACAAAGGAGAGTACTGTGCTAAATTTTGGGTATTCTTGTCACAAGATGAGCCCTGGAAGCTTCTGAGAAATAGCCAGGAAATAAAAGCCAACACCAAGTCTGCCAGAGCCAGATAGGAGAGAAAGAAGAGGTTGGAACAGGAAGCAGGTGCTCTGTGGCTTAACCTGTCAGATGGGGAGGTGGGCCCACAGCTCTCCCAAAGGCCTCATGTATATAAATGTTGGCATCGCCGTGGTTCCAAGGAACAACTATCAGGAAGACCAGTTCTTTGCTTTAAAGCTAGGAGTCTAGAAATGTAACAAAATCAGTGAGCAGAACTCCAAGAAAGGAGAAGAATATAATGAAATGGAGAATGTGGTGCACCTACATGGGGATAAACTGTTCTCTAGAAAAGTATCCACTAGAATGGAAGTCTCATAAGATCTGGGACTTTTTATTTGCAATTACGCCCTGCACCAATTTATGCCTAGAACCTAAATAGGGTACCTGGAAAACAGCATGTGTTCAAGAAATTTGGGTTGAATAAATACATGCAGAATGGGCTTCCCTGGTGGCACAACCTATGAAGCTATCCACAGCCACTGCAGCACGATTTCGATCCCTGGCAGGGAGCTACCCACATGGTGTAGCAGACCTCGCCTGTCTCGCCCGCTGCTCCCCTCAGTAGTGTATTTTGTCAGTCTGTCTGTTCTGTCCCCCACTCTGTCTCTGGTGAATCCTCTCACACCCCCACAACTCTGGCCTATACCCCAGTTCTTATATGTATAAATAAATCTTTAAGTAAATTACATGCAGAATGTAAGAATATTATCCAACTGTAACTATGTTCCTCATTTTTTAAGAAAAGCTAGATGTCCAAAATTGAATGCAATTTCCAGATTTATATGTGAATCTATCTAAAAAAAACAAACAAACTATGTACCTGGGGTTCAACCAGTGGGAAAGATTTGAGCCTTAGGTAGCTACTTTGAGCCCTTAATCCTATAATAAAACGCCATTAGCTATGGGGGAACGGCAGGCACTTAGAATGGTGGTTTGTTGATTCAAACATTGTTCTAGAATTAGATTTCGTGTTTGAGAAAATCTCTGGATACAATTTAAAAAATCATACAGAATGCATCATTGGGTAGAATAAAACTTCCAAGTTGTGTTGCTGCATTTCTGAGCTGTAATTCTAGTTATTGTACAGCTCTGCTTAACTTTAATTTGTTTGGCATAGAAAAATACTTCCACGCCTTTGATGATATAAAGTCGTTTAGAAGATACATTTAAGAAGTACTAATATGCCTTGAGCTGTAGAATCCTCTTTTTCATTTCAAATGTCAGTAGCAAGGGAAGGAAGCCAGTTTCTACTGAAAATACTAAGTTCTAGAAACAGAACAAGAATGTTTGGTGCAATTTATCACCCCAGTCCAACCAACAGGACAGTGTGCTGCCTTGACTGTTTTTCTAGGTCGATTCCCATAGCTTTGATCTCTAGAGTCGTAAAGAAACAAACTGAAAAATTCTCTGGAAGTTGTGGTTCCTCCCCTGTGAAATGTACCATGAGTTGACGAATAAACTAAATTTAGCATGGAGGAGACAAAAGAAAATCTGACTTCAGATGAATACAGAAGGAAGATGATTTTTCTTAGTCAAATTCGTAACTTGAGTTGAAATATTTGCAAATTAAACAAGAGGAAAGGCATGGCAAAGTGGGAGCTCTTTCAAGGAGAAGTCAACTAGTGAAATTTTGCCAGGTGTCTGGACGTGAATCTTTTTCAGCTGAGCAAAGTCCTTGCTTGACCTGAATATTTCACATCATTGCTGGGGGCTGAGGAAGGAGAAACCAAACTTCCTACCGGTGCTTTATTGGTTTTGGCTCTTCATGACCTCTTGCAGCAGAACCGTCTCGAATGTCCTGGAAGCCTCATCATCATCACTCACTTTGGGATGAGTTTTTTTTTTTTTTTTTTTAACAGAGTGCAGCACAAAGAAAAGAGGCTCCCTGGGTAACTCCTCTAGTGCAGACTGAGTGACTGACACATGCAATCCAAGAACGCGTCTAAAGAAACATGAATGTCAGAAGCAAGAATTATAGGCATCATATTATTTTCATACCTGGTTACTCAAAACCAGCATGTTGAGCCTTGGCATATGAATGCCTGAGTTCTCCTCCTGCCTTTGATAACTGGTAAGCTGGTTCCTTACTTTCTGAGAATGCTGGTTTCCTCAACTCTAAAATCAGAATGATAATTTTGTTTGCCTCTAGGTTGTTGTAAGTGTTAAGTCAGATTACGTAATCCAAGTATCTGGTAAGAATGCATACTCATAGAAGTTTCTGTATCATTGTTATTATATGACCAGATGAGGAAATGGAGCAACACATTTCTGCTGATTTAAAAGGAAAACATCGGGCCTCCCCTGGTAACACAGTGGTTGAGCGCTGGGTTGTGAAGCTGCCTGCTGCCTCTGCAGTGCCAGTTCGATCCCCAGCTGCCAGCGAGGGTCCCACATGGCATGCAGACCTCTCCTGCTGCACCCGCTGCTCCCCTCAGCAGTGTATTTCATTGGTCTGCTGTTCTGTTCCCCGCTCTGGCTCTGGTGAATTCTCTCACCCTCCCGTGCTTCTGACTGTACCCAGTGCTTATGTAAATAAATAAATAAATCTTTTAAAAAAATAAAAAGAAAATATCTTTGAGACTTTCAATCTGTTGTCCAGGGCTGCTATGTTGAATGCTGCCCAGGTAAGATGTTATATAATATCATGATCCACCACCCACTCCGCCACCCACATAAATATCAGAGTTGACGTGTTTCCCAGTTTGTTTTCTTTGTTTATTTTTCCATCAATGAGAGGAACAAGCTGATGGCTATCTTTCATTTTCTAACTTATTTCATTTAGTATAATCACCACAAAGTCCACCCCTATTGTCCTAAAGATCACTATCTCATCTTTTAAATAGTTGGGTATTATTCAATTTAGTATATATATCAAATGTCTTTATCTAGTCATTGATTGATGGGCATTTAGGTTGACTCCATGTTTGACTATTGTGAATAGTGCTAAAAACTGCTCATATTAGTCTTTTCATATTCTTTAGACAAATATATACGAGGTATATCTGGATTGGATGGTATTTCTATTTTAGTTTTTTAAGAACATTTAAGATCCTGAAAAAGAAGTGATAAGACTTAGTCATTGTACAGAATTGTGGAACCAATACCACAATCATGATACAAAATGATTTCTTCACCTAAAATGTCCTTGCCTATTTGCAGTCGATACCTCTCCCTACCCACTGGTTCTTTTTTTTTTTTTTTTTTTTTATAGAGGCATGTTTTATTTATTTGTTTCTTTGTTTGTTTGGTTGGTTATACATGCACTGGGTACAGTCAGAAGCGCGGGAGGGTGAGAGAATCCACCAGAGCCAGAGCGGGGAGCAGAGCAGGCAGAAGGACCGAAGTACACTGCTGAGGGGAGCAGCGGGCGGCAGGAGAGGTCTGCGCGCCATGCGGGACCCTCCTCCGGTGGCCGGGGAGCAGCCGGGGATCGAACCGGCGTTGCAGAGGCCGCGGGCAGCTTCGCAACCCAGCGCTAATCCGCTGCGCCACCGTGGAGGCCCTACCCACTGGTTCTTGACATTCATTTTCTATCAATATAGTCTTTTCTATAACTTCAAATAAGTGGATTCATAGGTAGTTTTTTGTTTCTGCATTTTTTTCATCAATCCTGACACTGTTGAGATTTATTCATGCTGTATCAGTAGTTTGGATCATTTTATTGATGAGTAATGTTCTGTTGTATGGATGTACAACGATTCATTGATCCAGTCACCAGTTGATGGACATTTGGGTGTCATCCACTTCCTTTAAATGGTTATATATAAAAAAAGAGGTCAAATAATGTTCACTTCCCTTGGGGAAATGCTTAGAATGGAGACTGCTAGGTCATATGGGAAGTGCATGTTCAACTCTATGAGAAATTGACAAACTGTTTCACAAAGTGGCTGCACCATTTCTCATTCATTCCTATCAGCAAAGCAAGAGAGTTCCCACTGTTCCACATCCTCAGCAGTATTTCACATTTAACCATTTAACCATTAACCATTCTGTTTCACGTCTTTCCCTTTAACCATTCTGTTTCACATATATCTGTAACTTACTATGGTTATAATTTGCATTTTCCTAATAATGGTGGATGTCTTTTGGGTCTTTTTTTCTACCTGTGCATATTCCAGAAACAACAATACCCACTTTTACTCTTTCTCACAAGAGAAAAGTAAAATAAGTTTGCTTATTTCATCATTCAACAAATCTGTGATAAAGTTTCTATCTCTTCCGATCTATAAGTGGGGAAAATGTGTCTGGGTGAGTGCAAGGGATGTTTTCGAGGTCACAGGGCTGGTACGTGGCAAGTAGGGGCTGAAGTATCATTCCTCACCAATACCACACTGGCTATTGTAAAACTTGGAAGGCTAAAGAGAGAGGAAAATGTCTCACAAGTCAGACCCAAGCCATGTCCGCCATGTTTCCTAAGGTGGATTTCCTGCTGCCTTTCCTTCTGCCGGATGTTGTGAAACAGCCACACTTGAGCCCCAGGTGCTCTGGCTTCAGCGGAGTTCTTAGAAAGCTGTCTGGGAGGTTTTCTTTCTGTCCCACACTTATAGTAATTACTAATAAGGGTTACTTTATGTGGTTGTTCCTACCCTATAATTTTGTTTTCAGTTGCCAAGATTAGTAAATTTGAGGTACAATCACTGAGTTGGATTACAAACCTAGAGTTATTTTTGCTGTAGCTTCTCTGAGGTTAAAAATACATTTTAAAATATTCATTATTGCCATAAATCAGTTTCAAATTTTGGTGGTCTAATTTCAACTTTTCATCTTCTGTCTCTCTTACTGGACTTTTGGAGGTCTTTCTAATTAAGATCTCTGCCCCCCCCCTTTTCTTTTTCTATTCTGTTTAATAACTCTCTCACTCTTTTTCTTCCCCTCTCTGTCTTACTGTTTGCTTTTTTTTTTAATTTATTTGTTTATTTTTACAAGCACTGGGCATAGTCAGAAGTGCTGGAGGGCAAGAGAACTCACCAGAACCAGAGCAGGGAGCAGAACAGGAAGACTGATGAAGTACACTGCTGAGGGGAGCAGCGGGCGCAGCAGGAGAGGTCTGCGTGCCATGTGGGATCCTCGAGTTGGCTGGGGATTGAACTGGCACTGCAGAGGCTGTGGGCAGCCTCGCAGCCCAGCACTCAACTGCTGCACCACCAGGGAGGCCCTCTGTCTAACTCTTTCCCCCTTTTCCTTCTTTCTTTCCTTCTTGCTGAGATAATCCGTAAAGTTAGAAGACATCTATAGGTGTAAAATAGAAATCTATTGGTTGGATTTGGAAATTAAGCACTGATATTAAAGATACATGACAATATTGGATGTATTCTATGAAAAGGATGGAATTAGATTTCAATAGTGAACATAATACAGTATTTACACATGTTGATATTTAATGATGTACAACTGAAAGCTATATAATGTTATAATGAAAAGTTACTACAATAAAAATGGATAGATAAGTTAAAAAAAAAAAACCTACCTCATGGAGGACTCATCAAGCTCTAATGAACCTACCATGGATTTAACTCTGTGTTATGGGGTGCCAACAAGCAACTTAGCCTTAAGGGTAAAATTTTGTCAAGTTTACCCAAGGCACTGAGAAGATGCTTAATAAATGTTGAATAAAGAACAACTTTATTACATATATGAAACTAACCAGTTGGTACTTTGTGGTGTAGCAGTTAGAAATCTGCCAGTTACAAACAAGAGAAAACATAGACAAATATTCTAAATGTAAAAGGAATACATTCTTTCACAAAGACAGGAGTCTGTAGGTGGTGTTGGCCTCAGGTAAATAGCAGTTCAAACAAAATTCAAAAAAGACTTGGTTTCTTTCTTTTCCATGCTCTGCCTTCCAAGATGTTGCTCCATTTTTTGACTCTTGACTCATGGTGGCAAAATGGTTGCCAATGCTCCTGCAGCTACTTGTGCTCATCTTGAAAGACAATGATATAAGTAGGAGCCTACCTCCCTGATAATTCAAACTCTAATACTGCAATGGGGATTTCGTAGATGTGGTTTGTCTAAATTGGGACATTGACCTATCTCTATAGTTCTGTGGGTGAAAGTGATTAGTTGGCTTAGCCCTAGTCACATGCTTAAACTCTCAAGTCAGGTGGTGATATCACCAGCTCTAGAACAAGGGGGATAATAACAAAAAGGAGCATGCATGCTGGGTGAGAAACGTAGTAACTGTTGAAGTGTATGTTTGGTGTATTCAATGTTGAGTGCTATAAACCTTCAAAAGAAGGAGGGTTTCCCTAGGCTAGAAGTGACAAAGATGACTTTACAGGGGGGCTAGATTTGTGTCTTAAATGT
The DNA here is from genome assembly GCF_014898055.3 of Talpa occidentalis. Classification (NCBI taxonomy): domain Eukaryota; kingdom Metazoa; phylum Chordata; class Mammalia; order Eulipotyphla; family Talpidae; genus Talpa; species Talpa occidentalis. The sequence goes on from NW_023601433.1 coordinate 7,675,995, forward strand.
AGACAGGATTTATTTAATTTTACAACAAAATAAGATACGTTATTTTGTAACAGTTTTGAAAGATTTTTTTTAAAGTGAATAAAAATTTAACTTTAAGCGAGATATAGCCAGTACTATTATTTGACATATTTGTTCATAATTAAACATGTATGCTTTTATGTACAATTAAAATAACATACCTAATGTTTGTCCATATATATAAACATATGCTGATGGTCACACAATTAGGATAATGTGTAATAATATCTGTTTATATTGCATAATTAGGAAGAAGGTATATATACTTTTTTTGTGATACCTTTTCACTTAATATTATTCGTAGGCATTTTCCTGATTCATTGATTATCCTTCTAAAATTATTTTTCATTGTTGAACTATATAATCTATAATATTTAGGAAACAGAGAAATTAATATTTGCAAAAAATATTTTGGCATTGTCATGACATGTTAAATGGACTCCTGGAGGAAGATGTAATTTAGAGAGATAGTATGAACCCTAACATTAGGCAATAAGATAAGACGGTTTCTCAAAAATCAAGTACCAGTATAGATTTGATACTGCAGGAAAAGGAAAATCTTGCAAGTTTTCAGTATAGATATGAAGATGTCCAGTATAGATATGAGGAAACACACAGATTTTGGGAGGTCAGAAAGGCCAGGCACTTATCTCCCATTGTTGTCCTACTGTGTGCCAGGCAACATGCTAGGTGCCATCTATAAGAAAAGCAACAGGGGCCTCCCTGGTCGCAGCACTAGTCATTGGCTGATGGGATTTAAGTCGCAGCACTAGTCATTGGCTGATGGGATTTAGGGTGACTCCATGTGGACAGCCACTGCAGCATGAGTTCGATCCCCTGCCATGGAGCAGGGTATTTCAGTCAGTCCGGCTGTTCTGTTCCCCACTCTGTCTCTGGTGAATCCTCTCACACCCCCACCACCTCTGGCCTGTACCCCAGTTCTTGCATACATAAATAAATAAATCTTAAAAAAGAAAGAAAGAAGGATAGAAAGGCAACAGGCTGAGGGATTGAGCAAGACCAAGTAGCAATTCCACAGCTGTGTCCTTTAGCTGATTGAGGGTGTCTTCCATCCCGGGAAAGGACCCTCTGCTTCCTCCTGGTCCCACAGGCATGGAGCACTGTCCCACGGAGCTGGCTCATTCACAGGATATCTTTCCCTGTGGTGGGTACATAAGGCTCATTCTTGTCACTTGCGTTCCCCAAATCTGTGGCGTGTGTTTCTCTGACCTAGCAGCAAAGTGGCATGCTAGTTTCTACCCCAACACACAGGTTGTCCTTTCTGGAAAATCCCTCTATCTTAGCACCTTGCAAAAAGCTAAATACAAGGAGAAATTACATTCATACTGATCAACAGCAGTATATGGCTGGAAGACCAGGAGTTCTGCCTTGCAGAGAACCTGCTCTTCCCTAGCACTTTGGGAACAGGGCTTTGGACTGACAGCCAGGCTTTAAGAGTCATTCAAGTACCTCAGGATTCCAGAATATCAGTGTGAAAATAAGTGACCAGGGTTTTGAGGCAGAATGTCAATGAAGGATGGTACTTCTTATAAAGCTAGAAAGTATATGCATTATTAATGTGCGTCATAAAGTTGTTTTTTAAAGATCAAACTCTAAGCCTTTTCTGTCCCCACGTTTTTAAAACCCTTTTCTGCACGTGGGGATTTCCCACTCACTACTAGTGCATCCTCAAGGTGATCTGCGAAGGCATCTTGCAGACTAGGGGGCGGGGACAGACATCCTTGCCCCTGTGGTCGCGAGGGCAGAGGCGGCCCCCCCCACCCCCGCCGAAAATGAGTGAGGAGCAGAAGGCTCACAAGTGTCCTTGCAGGACACGTGGCCTCCGTGGCCCCCAGATCCTTTGCACACTGAGCCGGGTGCAGAAAGGCGGAGGCGGGGCTGCCCGAGCTCCAGCAGGTGCAGAGGAGGGTCCCCCACGCTTGGCATCCCGAGCCTCTGTTTCCCTTCCATTTATTTCCTCAGTGTGTGCAGCCAGCCGTGCTGCTGAGGAGTTACCCCAGAGAAAGAGGAAACCCGTTGAGCTATTTTTCACCATTACATACTTCACTTGCTAATAAATGAGCTCCAGAGCGAGCATGCAGACAGCCGGCCTGCTCGACCGTCGACTCCGGGAAAATGCCAGCACTCACCCAGCACCAAGCAGCGCACAAATGAACCCCCAGGAGAGTCGCGTTGGTGAGAGTTGATACACCACCACTCTCCTCTCCTCGAAGTTTCTCTCTAGAAGTTTCTATGCCTCCAGGACGTATCAGGACTCTGATGGAGGTTGAGAATAAAATATGAATAGATAAGGACTAGATCTCTGTCTGCAGGTCAGCTTCTTCCTACTCGCAGAAAAAATGTTTTTAAATCTATGAGACTAGGGAGGAACTCAGTGGAGACCATGCCACTCTTGCCCTAATCCAATCCCTGGCATCACTGCCTGCAAGCGGCCTGGGCCTGTTTGCAGGCAGACCCAGCAGCTGAGCTCAGGAGCTCAGGCCCAGCCCTGCAGAGCGCCCGGCGTCTCTGACGCCCTGACTTTCGGGGGGCCTCTTCCAGCCTCTGGGCTTTATCTTGGTCCTTCAGCAGAAAAAAAACAACAACCCACATTTGGATGCAACTAGGAATGTCGAGGTGACCCGCGCTGCCCGCTGGGTCAACTAAGGGAATCAGTGGACAGTAATACAATCTCCCCACGTCCGCCTGGGAATATAATATTTCACACAGAAAATAACAAAATACTCCCACGGCCCCGGGGCAATATCCTGAAGTTGTTTGAGGTGAAAGAAAAGAACTGTCTTTTGGGTAAAAGAATTTAGAGTCTATAGCAGTCAACTTGGGATGCCTTTTATGTGCCCCGCTCTGAATATTTATTCAGGTCTGTTCCAGGTGAGGAAAAGGAAGCGTTCTCCAGCACAATTTGGGGAGGGTTGTTTGAGGAATTTTTTGTCAGCCCTAAAATCATCTGAGATGATAAAGGAGACCTTTCTGGCAAAAGGTTTGCAATTTCCTGGTACATTTTAAAATGACACCCGGTGGATCTCTGAGCCTCTAGAAAACTCACTATGTTTTTTCCTCTTAAGTGCACATGTCAGGAGAATGGGGAGCAGAGAGAGCTGGGGATTCAGTGCTATGAAGCAGCCCGTGGTGAGCCAACAGGCAGAGACATGAAAAGCAGCTCCTCTCCCTGCGAGGTCGGGCAGAGGGTTTGGCTGCCACCTACTAGCCAGCTGACACCCCGGTCACTGCTGTGCTTGGAACTGTCTCTTCCTAAAACACAGGTGCTAGAGGGGTAAGGGAGACATTAAGTCTCTAAAGGCACCCCAGCCGCCTCCCTGGTTGAAGGGACCCAGGTAGCATGCAGGTGGGAGAGAAGAAGGACAAGGAAGCCCAAACACAAGCCCCATGTCACCATCTCAAGTCACCCCGGTATTCACCGGGACATGGAGATGTTTGGAGGGAAAATTGAGGAGCCCAGGAGACTGGGGTGCGTCTTAACAGGATTCCTCACACATCATCACACTCTCCCAAATTCTACTCTGAGATAAAATCGAATTTCTTCAGTGTAGGTCTTGGGCTTGTCATGGTGGGGGTTGGGGCAAAGTGTTTGTTTGCTGTGGGGCTCAGAACCCCAAGAAAGGACAGATCCAGCCCCCCCTTTGGTTCAGTGGGAGCACGTGACTTCCAGCCAGCACCACGAGAGTGGAGGATGTGACCTCAAAAACCCCAGGCGTGACTCCCCATACAGTATCCCCAATGCCAGCCGAACAAAGAGATTTCATAGATCCAAGAGAACAGAGTCACACGTCGTGAGTCCAAATTCCTAAGTCATCATGAAAAAGGTGTGTTCCAAGATCACCTGTGCTGGACTTGCATCAGAATAAAATAATATATATAAAAACTTAATTTATCTGTTTAGTCATTGAAGTTTCAGGGTTGGCTTCTTATAACAGCTTTTTGCTATTGTTGTTGTTTCTCTAATTGGTACATAATTAGGGTGACACACACTTGGTCACAAAGAAATCAGTAAACAAATGATTTGTTACCTGAGGAATACAAGATCAAATGGGATAAAATGGATATCAAAACCTCACGCAGAGGAAAATACCATACAGATTTAAGGGTTTTATTGGCTTGGTTGGACAATGTGTTAGGGATATCTGTTCATGTTAGATTGAAAAAGTATTCTGATATTTATTCAACACTTAGCACGGATGCTTTATACAGGATGTGATTTATTCCTCCAGCCAGCTTGAAGCAGTCTTGGTTTTCTTCTTTTTCATTTTTACACTTGCAGAAACTGAGCTTTAGAGAAATCTAGTCACTTGTGTATTAATCCTACACACTACCAAGGACTCAGGATTTTCATCAAAATCCTGCTTTTTTTCCCTCCTGAATCTGCTTTCATACTCTGTTACATAAGTATTCAAAAATGGTAAACATGTTCCAGAGGAAAATCAAACTGTACTTCCCTTAACTCAGAGGAATCACAGGAAGCTGTTCACGTGGAACATTCTGTTCATTCCAACAGGTCTGATGTTGGAAATGGCACTCCTTGAAGTCCTCTGAGAATGGGCAGCTGCTGCCCACCCAGATCCATGCTGTTCAAGTAATCATGTCCTCAATTTTCTTGTATTAAAAGGAACCCAGACTTGACTAGATGAAGGTTTTAATTTAATTTAATTTTTATTTTTTACGCTCTCTAAACAGCTTGAAAAGTGCACTTGCCAAAATGGCTTGATTTGAGCTGCTCTTTAAATATTTTTACTGGGCAAAGAATTGCTGGGACATTCCATTTTGTTGGTAATAATTCCATATTTGTCACTCTTAGCAGTAGACTGTCCACCAATTGCCAACCTTTTTCACATTCATTTTGGATACTATTTGGGGTAATATTTTCACTCAAGGGCAGGCATTGGAACCAAGCAGATTATTTATTCCCTGTACTTGGAGACCACTTGGGTCTGTGATGACTGTTAGCCTTGACCTTGGGCATTGCAGATGCAAAGCCACTTTCTCTAAAAAAAAAAAATATCTGCTCATTGCATAATGAAAGAGCAAGAGGACTTGACCATTTCCTTCTGGTTCAAAGACCCAGCTCCCATCTCTTTGTCCACAGGTGCCTTCCCCAGCTTGAGAATTCTGGTTTGGTTAAACTTTCTGCTGTTCAGATAAAAAACAGCAGCAATTTTCTGCTTGAATTTCTCTGTGACTAAATCCATTGATCATCCTTTCTCTCTGTGAGTGAGAAGTGTGTTTTCTCCTTAATAACTCCTATCCTTCTCCCTGGATTTTTTTTTTTCCCCTTCGCTTGTTTGTGTTGTGTTGGTCAGTCCTACGTGCTATTCCTCCGAGAGACAGAGAGAGCGCAAAATTGAAGTTATTTTATGCTTGGGCTCCCTCCGTCCCAATTTTCAAATCTTCATGTCAATTTTCACACATCAGTGTCATGTGGTGAATGTTATGGAAATTTCAGTGTGGTCCTTGGGAGGCAATTTATACATGAATACATGCCCCCCCATCCTGCTGCAATTCCTGCCTTTTCTAAGAATAAGTGGATCTATAATTAATGTGGATTTTAAAATATAACGGCATTCAGAATTCTCATAGCAGGTTTTCGATGCCATGTCTTCTTTGCAGTATAAACACAAAAGCATAAATGCTTGCTAGCTCTCTCTCCTAATAAATGGGCTTGTGTAAAAGGAATAAAAATTACAGTTTGTTGGCGGTAAAGAGCAACTAATTACTCAGGAAGAAGCATGTTTTTATTTTTCAAAACTACACTGAAAATGGTTTATCATGCAATAAATTTGCTAATCACCAGTTAGGAAACAGAGTGCCATTGCCACCTACCCAGAAGCAGCTTCCTTTGAAAGTTGGTATGTTACAGTTTGGATAGGAAATTATATCCTTTTGAAAATGAACATGACAGAAGACGTTCATTGAATAGTTTAAAACTCAGCAGTCAGAATCCAAACTGCATAAACTCAAGCCTGCTTAGTGGAGCCAGAAGAATGCAACCAGGCCACGCTGGTTCCCCTCTCCTGAAGATGATTATCCATTTCTTTTCTTTTCTTTTTTAAAGATTTATTTATTTATTTATACAAGAACCAGGGTACAGGCCAGATGCATGGGAGGGTGAGAGGATTCACCAGAGACAGGGTGGGGAACAGAACAGGCAGACTGACTGAAATACACTGCTGAGGGAAGCAGCGGGCGAGACAGGAGACGTCTGCTGCGCCATGTGAGACCCTCGCCTGCCAGCCAGGATCAAACTGACGCTGCAGAGGCTGCAGACAGCTTCATAGCGCTGCACTTAACTGCCTGCACCACCAGAGGAGGCCCTGATTATCCATTCCTTTTGCTTGTTCCCTTTTAACCATAAAAGTGCAAGACTTCCAGTAGAAGCATTTTCATTTTTTTCCACTCTCCTCTAAAATTCTGTTATCCCCAATCCCTGGGCATTCTATAAGTGTCGATCTCTGAGAGGTTTGCATTTTTTCCAGAGGAACTTGGAAAATCACTCTCTGGCCCAGAATCTTAGGAGTCAAGCTTTGTGAACTTGAATCTCTACAAGCTAATAATAGGTTCAGCTTATCTCTGCTATTGGTCCATTCTCTTGTTTCTAAGGTAATAGACAAGACCTTGGGTATTGCACCCCCTCCTCCAGAGAGGATTTCCAGCCCATCTCTCTTTCCATTACTGTCACATTTTCTTCTTAGACTTCCCTGTAGGAAAAATAATCTCTTTGTGTGTTTATTGATTTATTATCTGGTTCCCCACTCAAAGGTAAGTTCTTTTTTAATTTTTTTTTTATTTTTGCATAGAAAAACTGAGGTGCAGGCCATAGGTGTGGGGGTGTGTGAGAGGATTCACCAGAGACAGAGTGGGGAGCAGAACAGGTGGATATACTGAAGTTCACTGCAGAGGGGAGCAGCGGGAGAGACAGGAAAGGTTGCTGCACCATGTGGGTCAGCTCAGGCTGTAGCACTGGATGGAACTCAGGCTGTAGCACTGAGACTTAATCCCTAGGCCACCAGGGAGGCCCAAAGGTAAGTTCTATGGAAGATGAAAGCTTCTGTTATTAATCTCTCTACCACCAGTTCCTAGAAGAACATCTGACACACAGAAGTTTCCAGTATGCACTGAAGGAATGAAACAATGAACATTTGGGTTTTCTGTGGTTACCTCACTGAGCAAAGCTGTCGTTAATCACAACATAGGTCACCTGCAACCCCTCAAAGGTTGGTCTCCAGTGGTCATGTAGCCTTGGCTATACAAGAGGAAAGAAGTGTTTATTCAAGCTTTAGATTAAAGCTGAGGGAAAGTCTGGCTCGCCATGATCTGGTTCTTGAAGGGGTCAACGGAGAAGACACCTGCTGGTAAGAAGACTCTAGTTAGTCCCACACATGATGGGGTCTGGGACTATATTCCCCACCTTACCTAGAGTTATTAGAATTAAATAAGAACATGAAACAACATTTCATAAATTACTGAGAGCCAAACAAACATTTTAACTGACTTGATACAAAAGAATAGCACACTATTACATTAAATTAAAACTATGATTTTGTATAACAAACTTTGCCCCTTCTGTGCTATAAGAAAAGAAGATTTGAAAAAAAAATCACCATTTTATCGATCAATAAACTGAGGACCAGGGAAGCTGCCTAATGTTTAGTGTCATAGACAATACTGTCTGTCTAGCTGTGTGTCCATCCCACACCCCAGATTGCTAGATGATTTCCACAGTAATTTTGCTCACAAATCTGAGCAATAATTCCTGATTGTCTTTCAGAGGAGCAATTGTTAGGAATGCTTGTTTGTGAGAATGAAACTATGGTTACATCTTTAGCTGGTTGTCTTAGGTAAGTTTTACCAGAAATGGATATCATGGCCATATTTGAGGGCAATCCCAAATCTAAATGCAGAAGAAAAGCATCAGGAGCAAACCTAAGTTCAAAAACAAACTTGGACCATGAATGGCCAGTCAAGCAAAAGACCAGTCTCAGAAAAGATATTTCTGGAAAGAGAGATAGAGGGTAGCCAAGCTCAAAACAAGAGAGGCCAGAATTTTCTACATCAAAGGCACCAAGAATCCCAATACTGGGGTTGGGCTACACATGGAAATTTCTACCTCAAATAAGCAGCCTGTGTTGAACCCAATATACAGGGGTAGCAATACAAATGGTGCTTCCCCACAGGGGTCTTCTATGTAGACAACTTATAAGCTTGAGGGTCTGCCCACCACAAAAATTATGATGGAAAGAGAAGAAGCAAAGACACCCACCTGGACGTCAATGTTACCCTCAAGTGAAGGTGTTCCCAGAGTAGATATGGGGTCAGTGCACAAAGCCTCAAAAAGACAAATTGTTCTGGGAAACACTATTTCAAAGAAAGTTGACTTTCCTTTACTGCGAGACTTCCCATGCCACTAATAGTTGTGTAAGACCAGCTTACTAATAGTGGGGGACATTAAGTGGGTCCAGGAAGATGGAAAAGTAGTTCTCAATGGATTCCAGAGGGAGTGTGTATTATAACGCATTTATTTTTGGCACGTTTGATGTAGTCTTCCACAGAATACAGGTGGTTCGTAACGGTCTAGGTAACCATTACACCATTTGGGGAGCCATTTTGAAACAATTTTTTTTCTTTTAAATTAATTGTGTCATCATGGCTAGGCTGTAGGCCATTTCTTTCATTGCCTTATTGTGAAATATAGGCAGTTTCACGCAGAAACAGTAGGGCAGAAAGAGAACAGCGTCGCAGACTCAAAGCAAGTAGAATTACCCAGCGTTCTAGAGTCTCAATTTTCTGTTCACGCTTATACCTAGAGGAATCTAATGGTCCAATGATTGAAACTTAGTTGGAATGTGATAGAGTCGTTAGATTTTACGGGATCAAAGAGGCTTTCTACTAATTCAAGTTCCCACAGTGACTTCTTTCTTAAGGCTGTTTTCAAATTTAGGAGCTATGAGCACAGTCTTCAGGGAGACTATCATTTAAGCTGCATTGCATTATGCCAAATTCAGCCTCCTCTTTGCTTGCATTTTGGTTCTCCTCCTATGTAATTATTGCTTTCAGAACAGGAACTGGCCTTTTCTTTCTTTCCTGTTTCAGTGCCAGAAGATGGAATTAATTCTTTCACATGAAATTAAAGCTGCAAATTCTAAAACCCTAATCCAAAATACCTCTACCTGAACGACAGCATAGTCTCTCACTGGTTTCTCAGAGCAGTTTTCTCATTTGTAAGTTTGTTCTAATGCCTCTTACCTGCCATAGGGATAAAATGAAAATAAGCAAGCAAAATATTTGCTTTCGTTTGTGTTTACCTTGAAGTATTCTGCAAAACCAGCGGAGGCAGTTTGCTAACTTTACTGAGTCCAGCTACTAGTAAAAATCACGGGACACAAGATATTGTGGGATTTAAGGGGAGCAGACACTGGAATATGATTATCAGGGAACACCCTTTGCGCCCATAAGATTTTGCACATGCCATTAACCTCTCTGTGCCTCAGTTTCCTTTCCTATAAAATAAGATTATATTCATGATTCTAATCTTGCAAGGCTATTGTAAGTCTTAAAGATAATCCACAGAAAGTAATTATGGACACAAAAACTCAACAATATTAGCTATTATCGCTACCATTTTTATTGGAAAGTTTCACCTACCTGTTTTATGCACTAAGAGTTCATGAAATCCCCACCTAGAAACAGGTAGACAGGCCCCTAGTGCCTTAAAGCATCTCTATTGTTGTTGGTATCATTAAGCGGAGAATACGGAGGTATAAATGTATAAATACAGCATTTTTTGTTCTAAGTATCTGTTGACTCACTAAGTGAATTCATTAATTCAACCTTTAATTGGAATGCTTTGTGACTGTGCATCTTATCAAGTGACTCTACCCTATTATTTTTTTGTCTATGATGTGTAACAGATCAGGACAAATGGAGTAGGTGTCAGAAGCAATTTCCCTACATATGTGCAAATCAGGTTAGACAAATGTCTGAGACGCATCTCTTCTTTCCACATGGAAGGGCCACCGGGTCCCGCTTCTCCCCCTGCAAGGCTCCTGAGTCGCTAGCTCCGCAGGCTCAACTTGACATCTCCATTTCCAGGCGGCTGGTGGTCACTGATGATAAGCTTAATGAGAGGGAGAGCTGGGGTGCAGTGAAGGAGGCCTGTGTGGACAATGAGAAGGAAGGCAAGAGATTGAGGGAAGCAAAGAAAATAATGAGACTTAATATCTTTGACATCCAAGCACCTGAAAAAGGCACAGGGCCGAGCAGCTAATGACTCCTTTTCCAGAAGCAGGGGATGTGACATCCCTTGGCCCACATCTAAGCAGCCACTGGCTACCTGATAAACCAGGGAGTCTTATATGCCTTATATGCCTGTAGGATTCTACGTATCACAGGACATCAAGAGGCAGGATTTCATTCTGAAGCAATCAACCAGGGAAGTTCAACATCTCTGACTATGCAAAGGAGAGGTCGCTGTGCTCACTGCCTGGGGCAGTGTGCTTTAGCACAACTACATGTGTAAGAAATGAGAAAACTGTCAGGACAGAAATATGTATAGATGAAAGGTCTATTGCAATAGACCTTTGTCACTGATCTCCATCCCTCTCTGTCTATCCATCTGTCCATCCATCCATCCATCCATCCATCCATCCATCCATCCATCCACCTGCCATGTCTCTGTCTCTCTATCCATACATATATTATCTCTCGCCATCCAGTCTCTGTCTCTAATGCCCTCTCTTTCATCTCTCTGACTAACTATCCATTCATTCTATCACTCTATCCACCTACCGACCTATCCACTATGTATCTGTCATCTAATTTCGTCTTCCTCCCTTTTCCTACACCACTTTTTTTTAAAGATTTATTTATTTATACAAGAACTGGGGTACAGGTCAAAAGCGTGGGAGAGTGAGAGGATTCACCAGAGACAGAGCAGGGAACAGAACAGGCAGACAAACCGAAGACACTGCTGAGGAGAGCAGCGGGTGAGGCATGCGAGGTTTGCTGTGCCATGTGGGTATCTCCCTGGCCAGCCGGGAATCGAACCAGTGCTGCAGAGGCTGCGGACAGCTTCACAGCATTGTGCTCAACCCGCTGCACCACCAGGGAGACCCTCCTACACCACCTTTAAGGAGATCTTTTTTGTGTCTGCAATAGAGGACTCAACTTGGCTCAACTATCCAACAGGAATCCTGCTTTAATCCTTTTTTCATGTTTTTCTTTTCTCACAGTTTTGGATCTTTAAAAACAAGACTGCTTCCCTGGGCTTTGCTTTTCGCTGTTCAGTGAGTGGTGGTGAAAGGCCTGGCATGACAACCCCTCGAGGCTGAGTCCTGTTGATTAGGGGATGGATTTTGAGCAAGCAGCTGTACTTGCATGCCCTCCTCAGTGACCCTTGCCAGTATCCCTCACCCATGACCTGGAGGGATTGTCTCCTGGGGAAGCTAGGTCAGGCTCTGTGTCCATCAGGCTGTGCTTCTACCAGCTTGTGATGGAGCATTTTCTGATGTTGACACCCATGCAGTGGGAGCTGAACGGAGGCTAGTTTCTTGTTTCACATTGAGCTGTCATCCAGAAGGGCCTGCTGCTTATCCTGGTTTCACGGTCTTTCCAGGCTGCGTTGACATTCTCCGCCTGCTGCTTGGGCCGCCACATCTGCTGCCACAGCTCATGAACTTGGGGCACTTCCACTCAAGCTCAAGTCTGGAAAATGATATTTTCTAAACTAAGAATATAGGCACATGGAAACTTTTTTCCCCTAATGTGTAATTTTGCTGAAGAGCCTTCTTATCATAACATGTATTTCTTTCCCTGTTCCTTGTACTCTTTTTGACGTTAAAATAAAACGTGATAATTAAACGGACTAGAACATTTTAAATGGTTTGATTGACAGGAACAATGACTGTTTACAGAAACAACTGGGGAAAAATTACTTTCCCTGAATATTATTCTCAATTGGTTTGGCCTCAGAATCTATATTGGCCGACTATCCAGATAATTCCAGGCCAAGGCACAGGATCTGGACTTACCCAGTGACGCTTAAAGGTCAAATGCAAGTCTTGGGAGTTGCTGGATGCTTTTCAAACATTAATTATTTTATAAGACTCCTTTGTAACTTATATTCATGTTTTAATATGAATTGATGATCAGAGTTTACATAAGTATTAAAAATTTCCAAATTACCCTTAATGGCTCCTGAGCCAGATAATAATATATGTTTGAAATTAACATTATCCTTAAAAAATGCTTGTGATATAGTCGATATTCATGATAAAGTGTCAGCTCAGTGGTTTTTAAGTGCTGAGTAACTACATGTTTAGTGGATAATTTCGCAGATAAACTGTATTAGGCAGGAAAAAAATGTATGCTTATAGGCTAGGTACAGCGTCCAGTTTGGTCAACTGAGAACTTAAAACCAACATAGAATTTTCTGTAATTCCATAAAGCTCTGTTCAGTTATCTGAGATCAATAGAACTTGACTTTGGTATCCTCTGCATAGCTCTTAAGGGTACAGACCTTTCCAGCCCAAGTAGAGCAAAGCCAGTCAATTTCAAGTTCCTCTAAGCTGGTCCAGCCACCTTGCAGCAGCAGGGGCACTCTGGACTCTGGACTCCCAGCACTCTCTGGGAGAAAAATGAAGATTTTCTTCTCTGTCTTCCATATTCACTGCTTCTGATGAGCTCCAGATCTAACAATTCCTTCTTGCAACTGCTGTTCATATTTCCACAAGACAATCTCTCTGCTAATTCCTTGCCAATTACCCGTTACAATATACATTCACATTGGTGTCTAAAGGAGTCATTACAAAAGAGTAGCCTCTTTTCTGTGAGGAGGGTCCTTGGAGGCCTGGGGTGAGGGATTGTGTGTCTTGGTCTCCCCTGCACAATTGCCCCATCTGTTACTCATCCGGGAAATGAGCATTTACACCATGTAAATCAGTTACTTCTGCTTATTTATTAAAGGTCTTTGACTTTAAATTGCTATGTGTGAATAAACTTTTCACATGCACTTGAGATTTACAACTCTTTGAGATGATGCAGCTATGATTCTTCCTGTGTTGCATTAAAAAAAACAACAACAACAAACAAATTCTGAGCTAACAGAATAAGCAACTTTTCCAAGATCATGAGTCTTAGGTAGAATCCAAGAACAAGGATCCATGGTTTTAGTGAGACTTTTGAAAAGTAATCATCTAATATGCTAAAGGAACCTGGCAACGTCTGAACGTGAATTTTAGTAACTAGATGGCATACAAAAAGCAAATAGTTCAAAGGCTATTTGGGCGTTGTGGCAAGATTGAACAAATGTATGTCTACTATCACACCACAAGTTCATGCCCTCATTGAATGTTCTCTTCCTAAGTGAAAGGACTATTTTCTTTCTTTCTTTTTAATAAAGATTTATTCATCTATGCATACAATAGTTGGGTGCAGGCCAGAGGTGCAGGATATGAGAAGATTCACCAGGCAGAGTGGGGAGCAGAACAGGCAGATTGACTGAAGTATACTGCTGAGGGGAGCAGCGGGCAAGACAGGAGGGGTCTGCTGTGCCACATGGGTCACCTCCCTGGCCGGGAATCGAATTCCTGTGGATTGCTTCATAGTGCTGACACTTAACTTCTTGCACCACCAGAGGGGCCCCAGCACTATTTTCCTTTAATGGATGAATGCATTAACTCTCAGAGAGGTTAAGACAGTTGTTAAAAATCACACAGTAGTGTGCTGGTGTATGATGCTGGGATTTGCTGTTAGAACAGAATCCAGTGGTTTGCTCCATTCTGTGGCCGCGGCACATGGATGAACAAAACTCTTAAGTTCCATCGAACACATGTGATGGACAAAATTGCTCATCCTGTTCTGTTCTGGTATTTCTTTTCCAGCTCCTCATTATCAGTGGTAACCTGCCTCAAGGTGTGAAAAGGGACCGGTGTCACAAAGAACATGGTAAGAGTAGGACCATTCAAGATCATCCAAGATTAGGTTGTTTTATGAATCAGGAACCTCAAGCTACTAAGGATTTATATTTCATTGTTGATATTTTTTAAAATTCCTGGTCCTTTTAGAAGTATTTATATGTTATCGATAGGTATAAAACTCAAGATGTGAAATTCGCCTACCTCTTCTGTCCTTACACTCTCAACAGCTCCCAGTTCATCTTTCCAGAGGGGGCCAACACACTGCATCATGGTGTATTACCCTATGTCCACACGGGCACACAGGAAGCGTATGTCATTTCATGCCAACGGCTGCCTCGTCCAGATTAGTCTGCCTCAACCCATGAATGAGCTGACTCATTCATTTTAGCAGCTGCTTTTTATAATACTGATTCCCTCTACCATGACTGATTGAACTAGATCCCTTTTGATATATTTGTTTCATATAGTCGGTCATATCACAATTCACTGCAGTGAACATTCTCATACATATGTCTTTGCACACAAATGTCGTTCATTTGCGTGAGGAATTTCCAAAAGTGACAGGTCTGGGTCACAGTCTGTTTGTTCAACAATTATTTGAACAAAAATTAACATGGCTAAAACTACTCCCATCACTCACAAAGAGTGAGGTAAACTTTTTTTTTTTTTTTTTTAGAATATTTATTTATTTATTTGTTTGTTCGTTTGTTTTTGTTTATACATGCACTGGGTACAGTCAGAAGCGCGGGAGGGTGAGAGAATTCTCCAGGGCCAGAGCGGGGAGCAGAGCAGGCAGAAGGACTGAAGTACACTGCTGAGGGGAGCAGCAGGCGGCAGGAGAGGTCTGCGCGCCATGTGGGACCCTCCTCCGGTGGCCGGGGAGCAGCCGGGAATCGAACCGGCGCCGCAGAGGCTGTGGGCAGCTTCACAACCCAGCGCTCAACCGCTGCGCCACCGGGGAGGCCCCAAGAGGTAAACTTTTTTGACCTTGATGATCTGATAGGTGGAAAATAATATTTCATGTTGGTTTTAATTTTCACTTATTTTAACATGAATGAGAAAAAACATCTTTTAAAATGGTATATATGGAAGGTCCTTTGAGATACTTTCTCCATGAACTCTATGATTATATTCTTAGTCCATTCTTCTATAGGCTTAAAAGTCTTTTTCTTATTGATTTGTAGGAATGTTTCTATATTAATGAAATTATTGTTTTGTCAATGTGTCTCAAATGCTTTTCCCCAGTGTAAAATGTCTTTATTTTGCTGTTTATTTTAGTGTCTGATCTTTAAATGCATTATTACTAATCCTCAAGATTCTTGCAAGATAAGTTTTATTATTCTGACAGGGAAATCTGCAGACCAGAAAGGGTAAGTGGGGCCTCCCTGGTGGCACATGGGGTTAAGCATAGCACTATGAAGCTATCCGCAGACATTGCAGCATGAGTTCAATCCCCACTCATGGAGCTACCCACATGGCGCAGCAGACCTCTCCTGACTCACCCACTGCTCCCCTCAGCAGTGTATTTCAGTTGATCTGCCTGTTCTGTTCCCCACTCTGTCTCTGGTGAATCCTCTCACCCCCCCCACCACCACCTCTGGACTGTACCCCAGTTCTTATATGCATAAGTAAATAACTCTTTAAAAAAATAAAAATAGACTCCATGCTCTATAGACTGAGCCTGAGGACCACAGTAGCTAATCCTTGGAAAATATCTGTGATTATGTTGAGTGGAACGATCAGCCTGAAGGACATTGGAGTGAATCAGAAGATCAAAGTTCTAATCACAGCTTTGTCATAAACTGGTTTATGATTTCACATCCCTGAGCTGCCATTGCAATGTGGGGAGAGTCAGCTTGCTGGTGAAAATTCTCAAGTGTGTGAACTCACTTGTAAAATGACCTTACATACCTGAGTCCGTCCATACTTCTCTGTCTCACTGGTCTTTTTTTTTTTTTTTCAAATTTTATTTTTTTTTTTTAAATTTTTATTTATTTATGAAAGAACCAGGGTAGAGGCCAGATGTGTGGGAGGGTGAGAGGATTCACCAGAGACAGAACGGGGAACAGATCAGGCAGACTGAAATACACTGCTGAGGGGAGCAGCAGGCAAGACAGGAGAGGTCTGCCGTGCCATATGGGAATCTCCCTGGCCGGCTGGGATTGAACTCGCACTGCAAAGGCTGCAGACAGCTTCACAGCACTGAGCTTAACCGCCTGCGCCATCAGGGAGGACCCCACTGGTCTTTTCTAAATGACTTGGAACACATTGTAGCTGACTCGGTACAAGTTCACTATATAGTAATGATAGTGAATATATATGCATATATACAAATAAGAGTTCACTCGCTTAATATTTTAAAATAATTAATTAAAAGCGATAGGTAGTTTATTCTATTAATGTCTAATATTCTATTAATACCCATAATCATAGCTATGATAAAGTGAGAGTCTATTTCACAGAGGTGCAAACCCTATTTCAGAGCAAATGATTTTGCTTATGCAGGGTGTAGGCCCAGGAATCTGCATTTTAAATTTGCGCCCCGCATGCTGCGCTGGCTTAGTGATGTTTGAGAACCACCACTGCAGTTAGAATGCTTCTCCACACTTTCGATGCATGGATAATTCCTTCCCATATTTAGAAATTCTAGAGAAAACATGATGTGTAGGGCTATCGAGGGGTCCTGCACGCCAACAGGAAATTGCAAGATTTTGCATGATCTATTACCTCTACAGAGCTGGCTCCCTGCACTGGTTGGGGTGGGGTGGGCCAGGGCAGAAGAGAGCTCCTCTCATCCAATCCGAGTGGTTAGATCATGTCAAACTAAGCTAATATAAATGTCAGTGTGCAGCTCTCGCATGTGAAATCTGAGTTGGTTGCAACACAGTTCATTTTCCCTCTCGCAGCTCCATGGATGCTATCAGCTGATGTGTCTGACAAGCATTTCCTAGGCCCAAATAAAAGCAATCTCAGCAGTTCTCGGATGAGCCTCCCTGCCTGAGTGTGCACACGTGGACTTGTGGCTGTTAGGTCACGTGCTCTTAACAGCCAGGATGAGCTCGTCTCCGTGGGCCTCCCAAACCACCAAGCAGGAAGGCCTGCAGCCAGGAGCCATCACGCCAGTTCATAATGACCACTAGAGTATGGAGTTATAGAGACATCCAGCGGAGGAATTAATTACAGGGAACACGAAGTCCCTCTAGGACTTGGCTGAGGACTGGACACTTCCCAGGTGCATTATCCTGCCACTAGAGCAAGGCAGCAGCTCATGGGCTCCAGACAGCAGGAGCCTGTTCTACATAACAATGGCCCATCAGGTACACCTGATTAACCCAACTGGGCTCTGGGGATGCCCTTGTCAGCCATGGGTTATCTTCGCCCAGATAGGAGCCAGATTGCAAGGCAGGCCAATCTTTGGTTGATTTTTCTTTACCATTTGTCACTGGTTTTATTCTCTCCTCCTTTTTTTTTTTTCTATTTTCTACATTTAACCTTATCTTGGTGGTGTCCTGGAGAAAATAAGCTCGTGTGCTCCTCTGCGTGGTGAATTACAATTCCCTAGACGCTCCTCACAGGAGTCAGGACCCACACTTAACTTGGCTTGTCAGATTCCCATCTAAATATTTTCAATAAAGGCAGCCAGGAGTGATTTAGGAGAACATCCTTCCAAGCCGCCATGTTGATTTTATTTCCAACACAGCTGCTCTCGTCTAAATGGAAGGTTGATCCATTTTGTGGGAAGCGAGGGAGATTCTCTGGGTCTCTCACGCTGCTCAGTTCAACCTGTTAATGACTCTTATAACCCTTGTCATGAATGGTGTCATTTTTAAATGTGAATTATTATTCTGTATCTTCCTGTTAAGAGAGAGACACATAGTGGAGCTAGATAAGCAGAAGTATGATTCAGAGGGGAGGGGGGAAGCGGAAGAAGTCAAGTAGGAAGGCAAAGTCCAAAGAACAGTCCAACACTATGGAAATTTCAGCAATGTTATAGCCAAGACTCAGCCAGCTTAATATTTGAGTAGTCACCTCTTAATAAAAATATGGGAAACAAAGTCTTCTAAAAGCCAGCCTCCCCAGTTTCAACATGATTAAATTAAATAAGGTTCTTCAGACAGAGATCTGGGTAAGTTTGACCAGAAACTGTTACAAGTGTCTCTTTAGGGCCTCCCTGGTGGCGCAAGGGGTTAAGCACAGCACTGTGAAACTATCCCCAACCTCCAAAGCATGAGTTCGATCCCCGGCAGGCCAGGGAGTCACCCACATGGCGCAGACTTCTCCTGGTTTGCCCGCTGCTCCCCTCAACAGTTTATGTCAGTCTGCCTGTTCTGTTCCCCACTCTGTCTCTGGTGAATCCTCTCACCCCCTGCACCTCTGGCCTGTACCCCAGTTCTTGTATGCATAAATAAATAAATCTTTAAAAGTGCCTCTTTATTAAAGGCAAATGTTGTTGTGTTTGTGGAGCCAGCCGGGAATTAAACATAAATGGGAATGAACACACAAGCACTCACGCACAGATTTTGCCCTCCATGCCCGCAGAATGTTCCAGCATCCCTCTTGTCCACACCATCCTCAGGACCTTCCCCAGCTCCAATCCTGCTGATGGAAACACAGTGACATTCGTGTGGGTGTGGGGACCACCTGTCTCACTGATGGGTCATGTCGAGCAGTAGAGCAGTGTCAGAATGAAACATCTGACACCCAGTTCACACACCTCCCAACCCCAAAGGTGCTGGGAAAGCACATTTCTTTCAGTGTTCGATGAGGTGTTTCTAAAACCACACAGCATCTCAACTGGCAGGCAGAGGCACGTGAAGAGCCCTTAAGATTCAGGGATTGATGGGAAAAACACAAGGCCTCTTTCATCATGATGAAGGTCAGATTGGAGGTGGCGGGTGGTGTTTGCAGGCCTCTGGGTGAGGTGTGCAATTGTGAGGGGGGTGATTTTAATGCTGCAGCTCACCCAGAATTTCTGGCATGGTTCCCACCATCACACTCAAGTCCTACCCTAAGTTTTGACCGTTCCTCCTGTTGTAACCACTGGCCTCTCCCTCAGCTCTAAATCTACCAATTATTTCCTTCAAGTGTCAGGAGTACTGCAGACACCCCGAGATATAACCTTTCCTCAAGTTGATGCTGTTAAACCGTTACTTGAAACTGAAGTCGTAGTTGTCAACTGTGACTTCAGTCACTAATAACTACTTCAGAAGTGCGAGTGGCGTCTGGGCTCTTAATGCTGTGGCCCAGGGCTCTGGGAATGTCTTTCCAGGTCATTTAGAACCATCCATCTGATCTGTGGCAAGATCAGTCAATCTTGCAGCCCAGTGCTCCCTCGTCCGCCCCTCCCTGCCAGGTCCTTTATTAGTTCTCTTAGGCCATATCGGGGATGATCTTAGGCAGCCGTATCGACCACTAGCTTGTAAAGACGCCGCTCAGGTCATTGCTCTACGATTGGATCCTGAATTCTGTCATTTGACTGGAGAATTTCCCCCCTCAGCATCTTTCTCCTCCATAGTTTCATTAGGCTCTTGTTTAAAAGGACTTTTAATCAGCTCTGCAGGCAAATCTAAGAAATAGATCCAGCTGTCACTTGACATGGTTCACCAAGTTGGTCTCAGCTTGGGAAGATTGCTGGTCTTCTAGGAAACATGGATTTAGAGAGCCCTTAACCTGTGCTTGTTCACTTCAGGGGATTTGGGGAATTTGAGCTAGACTCTGCACTTCAGAGTGATCTTGAGTTTTATTTTGCTGTGAAATTGACAATAATAATACCAGCTCACAGCTAAGGAATGTTGCTCTGCCATTGTCCTATCACTCTGCTTGCACACTTGCGCACACACGCAACTTCTCACAGCTGCCCAGTTTACAGGTGAAGGAACAGTGAGTTGCAGAGTAAGCTGCCCAGTATCACCCAGTTAGGGACTGGAAAAATGTGACTGTGAACTCGAGGGCTTTACACTTCCCACCTAACAGCACCCTGTACTATTCACTCCCATGAAGTGCCATCAGTCCCTGGTGCATGGGTGCATTGGTGAAGAACATTCTTTGGGGACTATGCCTGAGAGGGGTGGGTTAGCAAATATTGTTTATAAATGAACAATGGGGCCTCTCTGTTGGCACAAGGGGTTAAGCACCACACCATGAAGCAATCTGCAGCCTCTGCAGAATGAGCTAAATCCCCAGCCCGCCAGAGAGAAACCCACAAGGTGCAGCAGACCTCTCCTGGCTCACCCACTGCTCTCCCCTCAGCAGTGTGTTTCAGTCAGTCTGCCTCTTCTCCCCACTCTGTCTCTGGTGAATCCTCTCACCCCCTGCATCTCTGATCTGTACCCCAGCTCTTGTATGCATAAATAAATCTCTAAAATAAAAAAAGAACTGATGTAAAAAATAAAAAAATATATAAATTTTAAAAAAGTAGTCATCATTCCTTCATGGACTGAAATGCTGTCACAATCAGACTTTGATCTGATTGGTTACTTATAGTCACTGCAGCTCTGACAGTCCCATCTTTAGAGCATTTCTGAGCACCACCCTGCCACCGGATGGCAATACAGAGATAATATACTAGAATCACAAGATGCAACTTTAATGCAATATGGGTGCCTGCCAGAAAGGAAGTGGGTGCAGAAGCAGACAAAGAGGCCAAGAGAACTGATAAAGAAAGAGTACAATTGTATGGAGAATATATATGTGTGTGTATATATATATCTCTCTCTCAAAAAATAAATAAAAATATGAAAAAAGAAAGAAAGGTGCTCCTATGTCTGTCTGATTTCCTTTCTGGCTTCTCACCTTCTTAAAAGTCTCCCCACTTGGGCATCCCCTGGTGGCGCAGCAGTTGAGCGCTGGGCCGCAAGGCTGCCCACAGCATCTGCTGCGCCAGTTCGATCGCCGGCCACCGGCGAGGGTCCCACATGGCGCGCAGACCTCCCCTGCCGCCCGCTGCTCCCCTCAGCAGTGTACTTCGTCAGTCTGCCTGTTCTGTCCCCGCTCTGGCTCTGGTGAATCCTCTCACCCTCCCACGCTTCTGACTGTATCCAGTGCTTGCATGAATAAATAAATCTTTAAAAAAAAAAAGTCTCCCCACCTTGGCCGTCACCCCTCCATAGAATCTTTGCCGTCTCTGGATTGTTGCTGGTACCTGCATGTATTTAGGGAAAACTCCTCTACATCTTAATGTAGAAGTAATGATGTTCGCGCCAGCACTCAGCTCCACTGAAGGCAGGTAATTACGCTCTGTCTTTTCCAATTCCCTCTGCACTTTCTGTTTTCTCTACGTCCTATCCTAAACAGTTGTACCAGGTTGCTGGGCTGCTGTTCAACATCTGCCTCCCCCAAAGAACTCCACTTTATGAGGGAGCAAAAGGATTTCTCTTTTGTGAGCACTTTGCTGATAGGAGCCTGACGAATGGCAGGTGTGGGAGCACTCCTTTGATTTGGGTCAGGGGCCAGCTTGCAGTTAGTCTGGGGTCACTTGCGTTCCTTGCCTGGAACAAAGTCCACAAATGTTCTTTTAAAGAAAATGAGTCTTTATATTGGACGGCATGATTGACTGCCACCCTCCGACTTGGGTCAAGGCAGGCACTGACCTCAGAAGACGGGCTTGTCCGAAATGCCTTTGAGAGGACATCCAGGACCCGGCTTGGAGGGAACCCTCTGCAGATGATGGGGGCGCTGGTCCTGCTGTAGCCCACTGAGCTCAAGTGGGACTGGCCTTCAACTCCTGCCTTTTCACCAAGGACTTATTTTCATTTTTGAGCTCTCCTTTTGTTACAAGGCAGGGAGAGGGGCACCCCCAGACCCCCCAAACCTGCCTGCTCTAAATGAGTTCTGCCATCCGCTGCACCAACGCAAAACATATGAGACTTTAATGGGAAGGAACTTTAATACAATTAGGAAACAATACAGGAAAGGCAAAGAATCTAGTTTCTAATTCAAGCACCCAAAGATACCAGTCCCCTCGTGGGTAAAAGTCCACCCAAGCGGGATTGGCCCAGAGCAAGGCCCCAAAGACTGCCCCAAGTCTAAAGCATCTTCCAGTGGGGACCCCCAGAAAAGGATTAGAAACAACCAGACAAGCCTGGAGGGAAAAGAGCAAAATCAAAATCGACAAACACTGCCATTGTCACTTCCCCACGGGTCTCACCCACATCTGTGTCACCCAGTACATGACCAAAAGGCAAGTGCAGTTTCTCCACGTGTCTCTCACCTCTATGTGTCTCCTCCAGGTCTCCTTCTGGCTCCATCCTGCTTCTTCCTTCCTCAGTCTCCTCCGCAGCTTCTTCTCTCCTTTTGGGTGGGGCAGGAAACCTGAAAACTCTCCCTTTCCTGGGGACCACCCTGTTACAATCCTCTCTTTTAATTTTTATTCCACCATATCTATGGTGGCACAGATCTCAGGGCGTAGTCTTAGGAGACAGTCTTTTTTTTTTAAGGTTACAATGTATGTAAGAGAAACAACAATTAGCGGCAGCATTGTCCTTGAATGTCAGTATGACTGGAAAATAGTCCATTATCCAAGGCAAAAGAAAAAAAAAAATCTGGAGGCATTAGCCAAAATAAGACAGCAAATATATCAAAGTCACAGGGAAAAAAAAATCTTTAAATTGGTTCAACTTATGTAAAAAACAAGTTCTCTCAACCTTGATCCCAGATTGTTAACAGCATAGCAAAAGTTTGCAAACTAAATCTACTTTTAAACCATATTACCCATTTTTGCATAAGATCACAGGGCAGAATAACCGAACAACAATTTCAGCTGGCTTTGTTGGAATACTCCATATAGGATTGGAGCAAACCCTTGGCATCCGGTCCACGTAGGCTTGAAGAACAAAGTTGGTCTCATCAGACTCCACCCGGGCTTCCTCTACTCCAGGGCACCAGGGCTTTTTCATTTTCTGGGTTGTCCAGTCCTGCCAATGGAGGCAGCTTCCTCACCTTCTTTGGAGGTCTCTGGAATCCTACAAACAAGGCAGCAGGTTCTCTTCTTCTTGGTTCAGCTCTATTTAAACTTCCTGGAAGAACTCCATTGAAAGCCACACAATGAAATTCATCTCCAATTGTTTATGTTTTAAGCAGATGAAATCCCTATGGAAGTCATGCAAAAATAGACACTGACATGAGTAGTAAAAATTACTACCACTGTTTTCATACTGTGTTGGTATCAAGGGGAAAGAAAACGCAAACACAAGTTAGCTCTGCTGAAAAAAGAAAAAAAATAATAATTTCACATTGCTGCTGGTCAGTCAAAAGAAGAAAACTTTGTTGAATCAGAACAAAATGCAACAAAATTTCCAGTATTATGTCAAAACTTTGTAAAAATCAGGTGTATCTCCAACAGTCTGTTCAGACCTTTGTAGTAAAAATTTTTTAACCCATCAAAAGTTCCATCAATAGGAATCTGTTGAGGCCATTTCCCCCTATTTTTTCCAGAAACAATTTCTGTAGATATCAAACAATTAAAGTACACAATATTACAAGGCAACAATCACCACTGACAATTTACATACATATCAGGTACTGAGAGGTTGTATACACGTTTTAGAAAACCAATGTTAACATTTCTGTACATGTCAATGTTTCCCATTTTGCCAAGTGACAAAGCTTCCCTTCTAATTTTACTCTACTAGGTAAGCCAAATTGGACAAATTCATCTAATGCCTTTTCCAGGAGGAAAAGGAGAAACTTTGTGGAGGTCTCAGGAGCTCTACTGAGGTTCCTCAAGATTTCCTTAGATCAACCAAATGACAGACTACCAATTTTTTTACTTGAATTTATATTTCTGGGGAGATTTGCCATAAACATCAGAAAACAACAGCAACAACAATATTCAATCTCTATGAAGTACCGGCTTAGTTCAGTAGTACAATGTTGACAATCAAATCATAACCTTTAGTTTTTTCCTCATAATTGGAGACTTTCTTTTTCAATGTCTATAGGCACCATGTATACCAATTTTTCAACCTCTAGAAGCCAAGACAGTTAGACACAAGGACATACAGACATACAACATATAGACGGACAGTTTTTTTTTAGTTATGACATGGAATATATTACATAACTGCAGTTTTACTCCATAGGCTCATACAAAAATCTCAAACTCCAAAAAAATGTGGAGTGTTGCGGGCAGAAATCACAGATTCCAGTTGTTATCTTACAATCGTTAAGACTTTGTAAATGGGAAGAAACAGTTTTATTAATTACAAGAGTTACATGACCTTGTTTATCACTTAGGATTTTTAGTGTTTTAAGCCTTTTTATTGGAAGCCAATCCTAGGGTATCCTGTACAGTAGGATACCCTACTGTACAGTAGGATACCCTATCCTGTACAGTAGGATACCCTACAGTTTCAGCAAAAATCTCAAACTCCAAAAAAGAGCAAAATCAACAGTTAACTTTTAAGCAAAAGGAGTCATCTCTTGTTAGCCACCAAGCAGGCAATCCTTGGGTTTCCTGCAACAGAACCTGAAAAAGCAAAATTAAAGTATCAACAATTAACTTTCAATTAAAAGGAGTCATCTCCTTACTTCTGCTCGCCACTCTGGGACAGAAGCTGAAAGAGCAGATTCAACATCAAAGCACAGATTACACCTCCCCCACACTAGGGAGGGACAGCAACAACACAGGTATGGAAACCTGGTGCAGTTACATGATGCACCATGAAGAGTGTTTTCCACAACAGACCTTCCTCAGTAGGAAGCAGAAACTTAGAATCTTGTCTTCCAGCAGCAATTGAACAAATCCAGGATTGAAATGGCAAACATGCCCAAAACAAATTGTGTAGACAAAATTCACAGCAGCAAATCCTTTCAGACTCAGACAAAATCTTTTTAATTTTTTGATCCAGACTTTGCAAAAATTCAAGTTATCTCCAAGAATCCATCAAGGCTACCAGCAATTACCAGTTACTGCTTAAGGCTACTCTCTCCTTAACACCCAGGCATACATTTGCTAATTTAAACACCACTGCTCCACAGTTGGCTTGCAAAACCCCTCAGGCAGAGGTCAGGAAGTAGAAGTCAAAGCAACATATTACTGAAGAATCATTATTGCCTTTAGAAATGCTAATGAGACAGCAGAGATCACAAAAAGTAAAAAAAAAGGTCCAATGTCCTAGCAACAGGAACCTCCGAGTTTTATAAGAGCCCGCCAAGTGGCCTCAGCCGCCATCTTTGATCTGGCCATATGGTCCAAACTACTACCTAATCTTTTGAGTAAAACTGTTGCACAGAACAATTTCCACAACATCAAATCTCTTAGCAAGTCACTACAAACAAACTACACACAGACACACAGAATCTTCACAAAGCCCAAGCCAGTTTTTTCAACTGCAAATCTACATTTGAAACAAACACACTAGAAAAATAAAAAAATCACATTTGCGCTTATGGTAGCCAGTGTCATAGGGAAGTCCAAGGTCCCATAGGGTTGACTAACCACGGATGGCTCTGTCCTAAATCATGTTGGGCACCAAATCTGTTACAGGGCAGGGAGAGGGGCACCCCAGACTCCACAAACCTGCCTGCTCTAAATGGGTTCTGCCATCTGCCGCATCAACACAAAACACAGGAGACTTTAATGGGAAGGAACTTTAATACAATTAGGAAACAATACAGGAAAGGCAAAGAATCTAGTTTCTAAATCAAGCTCCCAAAGTTCCCCGTCCCCTCGTGGGTAAAAGTCCACCCAAGCAGGATTGGCCCAGAGCAAGGCCCCAAAGCCTGCCACAAGTCTAAAGCATCCTCCAGTGGGGACCCACAGAAAAGGGTCAGAAACAACCAGACAAGCCCGGAAGGAAAA
Source organism: Talpa occidentalis (assembly GCF_014898055.3). Taxonomy (NCBI): domain Eukaryota; kingdom Metazoa; phylum Chordata; class Mammalia; order Eulipotyphla; family Talpidae; genus Talpa; species Talpa occidentalis. The sequence goes on from NW_023601433.1 coordinate 7,701,759, forward strand.
GAGCAAAATCAACATCAGGATAAAAAGCTTCCATTGTCACTTCCCCACGGGTCTCACCCACATCTGTGTCACCCAGTCCACGACCACAAGGCAAGCGCAGTTTCTTCACGTGTCTCTAGGCTCCATGCGCCTCCTCCAGGTCTCCTTCTGGCTCCATCCTGCTTCTTCCTTCCTCAATCTCCTCTGCAGCTTCTTCTCTCCCTGCTCAGCTCCACCCTCCCTTGGGTGGGGCAGGGAACCTGGAACTTCCCCCTTTCCTGGGGACCCCCCTGTTACACTTTCTTGATAGAAGAACCCAAGCAAGAGAGGATTGTTTCAGTTTCCCTTCACTTCTTCCCCTTGCCTGGAGGTACCAACTGATGGCCTGCCCAGCACCCCCTCCCTAGAATTCCTCCTCAAGTCTTCTTATTTCAACAGGTCCTGAACAAGACCAGCCTCTTCCCCCACTTCCAAAGTGTGGTTCTTTCTCCACTCCCTTCCCAGTTCACCAGCTTTGCTACGAGATAGAATTTGATCACTGCACAATTCCTTATAACTAATCAAAATAAAAACGGGCAAAGAACGCTGGTCCTAAGTGTCATGTGTAAATAGTAGGTCAAACGATCTTGCATTAAATGTCTTCACATTAAACAGCAGGTGATTTCTGCAGGGAAAGTCCTTACCTAGCAAAGGAGGAAAAAAAGCTCAGAGTGAAGAAAAAAGAAAAGAAAAACTTGCCACAGAAGATGCAAAAATCCAGCAAGAATGCAATTATTTCACTTTACAGAAGGCTGGGAGACAAGTAAATCTATAATAATTCGCTTTATTCTTCACAAGTTTGCCTTCGGTGCATAGCAGTGGGGGGTGAAGGAAGCAAAACTGAAAAATAAATAAAACCAAAACCAAATCACAGGGGGGTTTCTGTTGGCTGGAAGAGAAAACGACCTGATCGATGGAATCATACCCTTCTGTACCAATAATTTGTCCGATAGATTTTCTGAAATTACCAGTTGCTGGCCCAAAGGGAAATAATGACCTTAAAATGTATTGATAACTATAGGTATCTCAAGTGCAAGCTTTAGATCTCACTGGGCAACCCAACTGAGTGCAGGGCCTTCCTAGCTCCAACCCAGACAAAGCAGGGGCTAGAACAATGGCCAGAAAGGGGACACCCTGACCCCTTACATGAGCATGGGGGGCGGGTCAAGGAAAAGATGTGCCATCCTGGAATTGAAATCAAAGTGGTTTTGACATGACATTTCCTAGAAGCAGGTTGAGAGGAAGGGTGATGAGGTAAATCCATGCACGCTTTTCAAGCATGCACTGAGAGACCGAAAGCTCGTCCTTCACAAACACTTCAGTCATTTAATGCTTTAAAGTTGTTTTTGCATGAATTAGAGGGTTTGGTGGAAGCGATGTCAGTTCCCAATACCACACTCTCGTCTCCATCTAATTTTGTCTTAGCAGCTCTTTTAAACTGCTAAATCTGGCTTTAAAGTATGATGATTTCGTTTTCTGATAGTGTTCAACAGCTGCTGCTTTGCGGAGGAGAAGCCCATTTTCCGTTTTATATCTGCAAGATGTTGGCTGCATCGGGCCAACGACACAGGCAGCTGAGGAGCATTTTGCTGCAGGCAGCAGTAAAGAGAGGACAAGGGGTCTCTCCCCCAGGCAGCTGTTTCTAAAAGCTAGGAATGGAGAGCAGACCCCCGCTGCCCAAGGCCACTCCTGCAGGCTAGGGTCATGCACTGGCCTTTACCATCGAGAGCACAGAGGTCGCTCTGCGGAGGATGAACTACGTGTAACTTGAGCACACTCGGGCGTGTTGTCCTTGAATAGAGAAGGAGTCGATGTACCTGGAAAAATCCAGCCTTAACTTGTCCTTACGAAACAGGAGGGTCCCCAGGAAAGGGGGAGGTTCCAGGTTCCCTGCCCCACCCAAGGGAGGGTGGAGCTGAGCAGGGAGAGAAGAGGCTGCAGAGGAGACTGAGGAAGGAAGGAAGCAGGATGGAGCCAGAAGGAGACCTGGAGGGGCACATGGAGCCGAGAGACATGTGAAGAAACTGCGCTTGCCTTTTGGTCGTGGACTGGGTGACACAGATGTGGGTGAGACCCGTGGGGAGGTGACAATGGTGGGTTTTGTCTTGATTTTGGTTTTTCTCTTTTCCTTTCAAACTTGTCTGGTTGTTTCTGACCCTTTTCTGTGGGTCCCCACTGGAAGGTGCTTTAGCCTTGTGGCAGGCTTTGGGGCCTTGCTCTGGGCCAGTCCCATTTGGATGGAGTTTTACCCACGAGGGGACGGGTAACTTTGGGTGCTTGATTTAAAAACTCTGTTCTTTGCCTTTCCTGTATTGTTTCCTAGTTGTATTAAAGTTACTTCCTATTAAAGTCTCCTGTGTTTTGTGTTGATGTGGCAGATGGCAGAACCTATTTAGAGCAGGCAGGTTTGGGGGGTCTGGGGTGCCCCTCTCCCTGCCCTGTAACACTTAAAGAACATCATCAGCCTTGGCGCTCCATGCAGTTTTTCTTAAGCCTGAAGGCACAAGTCGCCCATCCAGTTCAAAACTAGAAAATCTGAGTTTCTGATACAGGGTCAGGGGAAAATGCCCCCAGCCCTCTGGGTTCATCTCAGGCTGGTCAAGCAAACACACTACAGTCTGACAGATTAATAGGAGAAAAGAATAGATGGAGTTCCAAGTGCACGGAGTCAACGTAGCTGTAAATTCTAGAATCAGTGGCACAGACTGAGGCTTTATTTATTTATTTTTTAAAGACTTATTTATTTATGCATACAAGAACTGGGGTACAGGCCAGAGATGCGGGGGGTGAGAGGATTCACCAGAGACAGAGTGGGGAGCAGAATAGGCAGACTGACTGAAATACACCACTGAGGGGGGACGCAGGCGAATCAGAAGAAGTCTTCTGTGCCATGTGTGTAGCTCCCTGGCTGGGGATCGAACTCATGCTGCAGAGGCTGCGATTGCTTCATAGTGTGGTGCTTAATCCCTTGCGCCACCAGGGAGGCCCCAGGCTGAGGCTTTAGAGTTAAGCTAAGGAGGAGAGTAGGGGCCTGGACAATGGAGAATGAGGAGGGGGCCTCCCACATAGAGGGGTACCCTCCAATGGCTAAATCTTCCTCTCTATATTTTGCCCTGCCTTACAGTAGGTTTCGCCACTAAAAAAAAGTTTATTTCTGGAGACGACCCTAAAATTAGGGTCAGTCAGTTAATGGGAATTGCTTCTCCCAATGCCCACAGGGTCCCACAGGATTGACCTTAACTCCACAGCGATGGTGACATGGATTGGAAAAAGGCTGCGGTGGACATCTTGGGAAAAGCCCATCTGAACATTTTTGGGGGAGGCCAGTTCTATATGGCCCTGTTTTGGGACTAGGTGAGTCAACCCAGGATCTGTGTGTGTGTGTGTGTGTGTGTGTGTGTGTGTGTGTGTGTGTGTGTGGCTGGAGCGAAGATGAAGCTAGTCTCTCTGGGAGGAAACCACTTTCCAGGTCACCACCCTCTCCATCCAACCTGCCCCATCTCTGGGGGGACCCTTACCCAGCTCCTGCGGGTGCCTGCTCTGTCCCCCAGAGTAGGTGGTCTGTGTCAGACAGGGCTTGGCTCACTTGTGTGTCCTGCCTCACACACGCACCCTTGGCTCTATGAGGACCCTTCCCCTAGAGCTCTGAACCATCCCACTGTCAACGGGAAAAAGTCTCAGTGATCTTTAGACAAACAGATCAAAGCATGGAATTGTACCCAGGAGCAGCCTGACAAGGTGAATTCCAGAGCGAAGCCGTGGCCTTCGGCGAAACACCAGGCCAAGCTCACTTCTGGTCTGTGAAGCAGCCTGCGGCTACACCACCCTTTCCGCCCCCACTAACCACCAAGCAGCCAGATAAAGAAGTTCTCAAGGGGCCCTGGCCATCATGTCTCCACCCTGCATTCTTTAGAAATAAGGAATGATTCAGTCCCAGTGTTTGCCTCCTCAACACGTAGAAGAATTGACATTTCTTTAGGTCAAGATACCTTGAGAAATCGAAAAAATATAAATATGTAGATGAAAACCAGAGGTTCCCTGTGAGGAATGACTATGTTTTTTGACCTCAGTGCCTCGCCACTGCTTTCTTCTCTGACTCAGTCACAAGGTACATAACTGAATTTCAATTTGTGATTGAACAGGTCTCACGGAGTAAAATCTGTCAGGATGTTTCCTGGGTTCAAATCCTTACTTTGACTGTCAAATAGTCTCTTTGTCCAGCTGGCACTGAGACTTTTATTCCTGTCTGCTGGACCAATGAACTCTCCAGCCAATTAAAGGGGCGAGTTTGCAGTGTGGGGCTAAGTAAGGAGACGTGTATGGAGGATGTGCTCGTGGCTTGGTGGGTAGACACTGCCCATGGGTGGCCCAAGAATCATACCTCCCTCAAGATGGCAAATTATTGCTTCTCAACTCTACCCTCCCCAGCAGGCTGACCTGCCTCTGGGGACTGGTTATGCAACAGGGTGGTCCCCAGGAAAGGGGGAGGTTCCCTGCCCCACCCAAGGGAGGGTGGAGCTGAGCAGCAAAAGGAGAAGCTGCAGGAAGAGACTGAGGAAGGAAGCAGGATGGAGCCAGGAGACCTGGAGGAGACGCATGGAGCCTAGAAACACGTGAAGAAACTGCGCTTGTCTTTTGGGTTGTGGACTGGGTGACACAGATGTGGGTGAGACCCGTGGGGAGGTGACAATGGCAGCTTTTATCTGGATGTTGATTTTGTTCTTTTCCTTCCGGGCTTGTCCGGTTGTTTGTGACCCTTTTCTGTGGGTCCCCACTGGAAGATGTTTTAGACTTGTGGCAGGCTTTGGGGCCTTGCTCTGGGCCGACCCCATATGGATGGAGTTTTACCCACGAGGGGATGGGTAACTTTGGGTGCTTCATTTAGAAACTAGACTCTTTGCCTTACCTGTATTGTTTCCTAGTTTTTATTAAAGATCCTTCCCATTAAAGTGTCATATGTTTTGTGTTGATGCGGCAGATGGCAGAACCCATGTAGAATAGGCAGGTTTGTGGGGGTCTGGGGTGCCCCTCTCCCTGTCCTATAACAGTTACAATGGAACACAGCAGAGTGCCTCCAGGACCCTGTCTTCACATGGTGGCCAACACCAATTGAGCTCATTTGCTGTCTGTTCCCTATGGGTTGTTAGGTATTAAAATGGCCCCTGAGGATGAGTGAATGAAATCCCCTATTCCCTAGAGTCTGGCCAGGGTCTGGTAATGTCTCCCATTGGCTCCTACTCGCTCCCCAACCCCCCTCCCCCAGAGCCTGTTGCCACTCCTTGCTCACCATGTGTCTTGCTAAGATGCCTTCCTTTCCAGAAGTTACAGACAGTTGAACAGCAGTGGGCTAAACTATTATGGAGATTTTAAGCTGTTGGATCGTTAGAAGCTCAAATTGATTACATCTGAGCTCGAGGATTTCAAACAAGAGAACATGGCGCTTGAACATGGCTAGAAAATGTGGTGCTCAATAGGAGTGGGTTTGCACGGAGATGTCGGCTTTGCCCCATTTACTCCAGAATCATTCATTGTATCCAGGTGTAACAGGGTGGTCCCCAGGAAAGGGGGAGGTTCCCTGCCCCACCCAAGGGAGGGTGGAGCTGAGCAGGAAGAGGAGAAGCTGCAGAAGAGACTGAGGAAGGAAGCAGGATGGAGCCAGGAGACCTGGAGGAGGCACATGGAGCGTAGAGACACCTGAAGAAACTGCGCTTGTCTTTTGGTCGTGGACTAGGTGACACAGATGTGGGTGAGACCCGTGGGGAGGTGACAATGGCAGCTTTTATCTGGATGTTGATTTTGTTCTTTTCCTTCCGGGCTTGTCCAGTTGTTTGTGACCCTTTTCTGTGGGTCCCCACTGGAAGATGCTTTGGACTTGTGGCAGGCTTTGGGGCCTTGCTCTGGGCCAATCCCATTTGGATGGACTTTTACCCACGAGGGGACGGGTAACTTTGGGTGCTTGATCTAGAAACTAGACTCTTTGCCTTACCTGTATTGTTTCCTAGTTTTATTAAAGTTCCTTCCCATTAAAGTCTTATATGTTTGTGTTGATTGATGCGGCGGATGGCAGAACCCATGTAGAATAGGCAGGTTTGCGGGGTTTGGGCTGCCCCTCTCCCTGTCCTATAACACAGGGTAACATGAGTCCTGGCCATGGACTCCCCCTCCTTCTTTGAGGACATTAAAGAGATTTAATTGGGGGTGGGGCATTTTATTAAACTTTTCTAAGATGTTTGTTTTCCTTTTTACTAATTATATTTTCATGGTGATGAAGCAAAGCTTCTGAATTGACCGAACAGAAACGAAATCATTTGACTTAGAATGTTTGCATATTTTGCAGACACAGTTAGCATCTTATCAATTGAAAATAAGAGTGTACATTGGCACAAAAGTGATACTTTGGAATCCGCAGACTTAAGAGTGATTTTTTTTATTAGTTATTCTGGGTGATCTAAGAAAAGTCACTTTATTTATGTCTGAAGTTGTTGATCTATGTATTTTTTAAAGATTTTTTTATGCATACAAGAACTGGAGTGTAAGCCAGAGGTGGGGGTATGTGTGTGAGAGGATTCACCAGAGACAGAGTTGGGAGCAGAATAGGCAGACTGACTGAAAGACACTGCTGAGGGGAGCCGCGGGGAGACTGGAGAGGTCTGCTGAGCCATGTGGGTTGCTGCCTGGCTGGCGGGGGATCGAAGTTGTGCTGCAGAGGCTGCAGAGTGCTTTATTGTGCTATGCTTATCCCCTTGTGCCACCAGGGATGCCCTATTCATCTATGTATTAACAGGCCTGGACTGCACTAAACGATAATCTTTGCCTCCTACTAGCTCTAAGCTTGTAGGAGTCATTGATGCTATTTTCTTGTTCTAATAGTGGTAATGATTGGGCCTTATGTTTTTATACAACATATCCATTGAAACTTAGAGTCACTCTAACAGGTAGGAACAAGGAATGAAGTCTCCTTGCCAGCTTAGAGCTTGAAAAGAAAAAAAAACAACAACAACAACAAACAATTAGGGAATTCATGAATTACCCTTCTGAATTACCCACTCCAATTTCAAAAATTAAACATTGGTTTATGGAAGTCATTCTTTCTGCCTTCATCACAGGTGTTAGCATCTGAATATGTTGGCTGAGCTTGGCATCCTGGTGTGAATTGATAGTTATGCAGCTTGTTGTTAAACATATGTGTTTGCGTGTAAACATAAATATGTATATAAACACAGTGGGAGGTAGCAGGGGGTACTCAAGCAGCAGGATGAATCAGAGAAAGAACAGAATTACCCATTAGCTAGGAAAAGGAAGGAAAGACACCTCTCATTTATTCATTGCCCAACATGTGCTGCTCATGCTACCTTAATTAATCTTCACATCCATCCTATGTGAAGTACATGTTAACACCCATTCTGCAGATGCAGAAACCCAACTTCAGAGAAGTTCACTGAACAGGTCAAATATTTGAAGGTTGGAGTCTAAATTCTCAGCCTGGCCTGTCTTCCCACTGCATCCTTAAAGGATTCCTTCCTTTGTCCGTCGCCCATTCCTTTGGCACGTGTTTATGGAGCATGTAGTATGGTTTAGACAGTGAATCAAGCTTCACACCACTCTTTAGGATTATAAATCCAACATCCTGGAAAACGTGACTCCTGTGGAGGGAGGAGTAAGAACAAATGAAAGGTGAGGGGAGAGATGTTGGGGTGTGCTGGGGCATGTTTAACATCAAGGCCAGGATTTGTAGCAGTGACCATATGTACAAAGGCCAGAGAGAGCTTCTGCAATGATCAGCGTGTCCAGGCCACTTGTGGGAAGAGTCTCCTGAGAGACTGGGCAGTGCCAGCACCTTCTGTAGTGCAGCTGGGAGTAAAAAGTTGGAAAGGCCCTTCCGATCACTAAAATAAGGGTACCTGGGTCCCTTCAGATGCAATCATGTCTACTATTTGCTGAGAGCATGATGCTTTTCAAGATGTATTTCTCACACTGTGTTCATTTACCTTTTGTTCTCACAACCCCATGAAAAAGATGTTTTGCAGCTAAGGGAACTTTGCCTCCCGAGGCTGAACACTAGTGTCGTCCATCTGGAATGTGGAAGAATCATCTTCCAAACCCATGTCTGTCACCCTATACACTGGCTCAGAAGTCAAGCATGGCTACAAGGACCCCCTTTGTAAGTCTGCTTTAAGTCACTTGGTTGGTGCATAATAATGAGACGAATGCTCAGTTCTTCTTCTGGTTATTCCAGTTAATAAATACGCCCCTTAGGTTCCAGGCATCCTTGGTCAAGTGCAGGAATGCAAGCGTGTTAACAAGGCTGAACTTGAGGGCACGAACCCAACCATGCACCCACCAAAGTCTTCAATGGGGCAGCAGTACTGTGGCTTCCATATTCCAAAGCCATTGCTCATCCCACACAAGCAGGGATCCCCCTTTGGGAGAATCAATACCCCACACTCATGAAAAAATGAGCCACTAAAGCAATCACCTTCTCCTGCACCCACACAGACTGGGAGGAGATATACAGGCAGGAGAGAAAACACAGTCTCTTGTGAAATTAGCATCTCCAAACAGGCTTTTGGGGTGGCCATGTCGGGGGTCTCACAGGGCAGGACAAAGTGTGAGTGAACATAGGGTGGGTGCACAAGCAGGCAGACACACCCCACATCACAGGTGAGAGAAGAGAGCAGATCATTTTTTGCCCAAATAACAGAAAAAAGGTACAAGTAGTTGCCAAACAATGAGCGGCAGTCAGCATGGCTTACATTCTTGCTATTGCTAAGTTCTCTGCTAGTGACTACACAGGAGACAAAGGTATCTAAGTCTTGATTCTTCTCCTGCAAAAAAGGTCTAGAGAGATGGAAATAGAAGGACAGATTAATATAGATATGTAGGTTGAACTACTTTTTTAAGAAATTGGGTAAAAATAAATCTAACCTATATTTAAAAGATTCAGAATTTGAAGTATGATTTCTACTGAATGTGTGTCACCTCGGCACCATATAAAGTGGAAATATTGTGAAGTTAAATTAACCTAAGGGAAGGACAGGTGTAGTCCCCTGTTGATGGATATTATAGGTTCTCCAATCTGCTGCTATTAGAAACAAAATATATCTTTAGAATAAAGTTCTGGAGGGCCTCCCCAGTGGCGCAGCGGTTGAGCGCTGGGTTGCGAAGCTGCCCGCAGCCTCTGCAGCGCCGGTTCGATCCCCAGCTGCTCCCCGGTCACCGGAGGAGGGTCCCACATGGCGCGCAGACCTCTCCTGCCGACTGCTGCTCCCCTCAGCAGTGTCCTTCGGTCCTTCTGCCTGCTCTGCTCCCCGCTCTGGCTCTGGTGAATTCTCTCACCCTCCCGCGCTTCTGACTGTACCCAGTGCATGTATAAATAAATTAATAATCTTAAAAAAAAAGAATAAAGATCTGGAGTAGAGTATAATTTAAAAAAAGAGAAAAGAAGAAGGAGGGGACTCGAGAAAGGAGGAGAAAGAGGGGCGAGGGAAGGAAAGAGTGGGTAGGAAGGGAGGGAAAAAGAGGGTGCAGAAATCTCAGGAGCACGCCAGGCCCTTTCGGGCCTCAGTGGCTCCCAGAAGGATAGTGCTGTCTGGCTGAGACAGTCCTCATCTGCCATTCATCACCATCGGGTCCGGGGAAATCGCCTCCAGCTCTTCCTCCAGCCTCTTTTCTGTTGTAGCCACTTTGAAGAGCCTTAACACGTGTCTGCCACGGAGTGCCAATTGAGTTGATACTATTGCTGTCATTTTTACTCAAGGAAAGTAGGTGGAGTAGTGGTGAGGGGGACTGATGGAAATTAGAACAGATCAAATTGGAACCAAGGATAAAAGTCATAAATTTGGTGTGTTTTTTTAAGAGATGAAGACAGAGGTTAGTCTTTTTTTTTTTTTAAGATTTATTTATTTATGTATACAATTGCTGGGGGACAGGCCAGAGGAGTGGGGGGGTGAGAGGATTCACCAGAGAGAGTGGGGAACAGAACAGGCAGACTGACTGAAATCCACTGCTGAAGGGAGCAGCGGGCGAGTCAGGACAGGTCTGCTGCGCCATGTGGGTAGCTCCCTAGCCAGCCAGGGATCGAACTCATGCTGCAGAGGCTGCAGATAGCGTCATATGTTGCATCTTAACCCCTTTGTGCAACCAGGGAGGCCCAAAAGTCATTAATTTGTCAGGGAACTTTCATCGCTGAAGTTCCTTGCTTTTGTTTTGACTGAATTTAGGGTTACCCTGACTTGTCAGTCAAGATGTCAGGCAGCCAAGGTTGTGTTTAGAAGATCATGTATTCCAGGTACCTCCCTTTCCATATTTAAAAATATAAAGAAAATATATCCTGGTTGAATTGTTTTGACTTAAAGACAGATGAGATTGAATAATTTCTCTTTTGAAAGATCAAATGAATGCTGTCATCTTTATCATCTCTTGCTTTCACAAGGCACATTTTATTTATTTATTTATTTTTAAGATTTACTTATTTGTGCATACAAGAACTGGGTAAAGGCCAGAGGAGCAGGGGTATGAGCAGATTCACCAGAGACAAAGTGGGGAACAGAACAGGCAGACTGACTGAAATACTGCTGAGGGGAGCAGTGGGCAAGATAGGAGAGGTCTGCTGCGCCATGTGGGTAGCTCCCTGGTAGACCGGGAATTGAACTTGTGCTGAAGAGGCAGTGGATATATTCATAGTGCTGAGCTTAACCCCTTGCGCCTCCAGGAAGGCCCCACACATATTTTAATATCTCAGATAATTTTCTATATTTCCATCCCCTCCCTTCATGGCACCTTGGTGAAGTGCTAAGGCAGACAGGTCAGTTCTTACTGTCTTAGTTAATCTTCACAACTATATGAAGCACAATTTTCCATTGCACAGATAGAAGGACTGAGATTAGACAAGGGATAGCTTTAAACACTTTGTCTTGAGGTTGTTTTAATAGCATCATTTATGTTGCATGATTACCTCTGCATTTTTCCTCCATAACAATAGTTCCACTTATTGTATTTGATAGTCATTACTTTAATACATGAGTTAGCATAGCTTAGCCAGTGTTAGTCTTAGAAATATTTTTCCATTCAAATAATTGCCATACTATATAAAATATTGACTTGTGTTTAAGAATTGGATACACCCAGTACTCCTCTAAAATTCTTGTAATTTCTAAAATGGAAATGTGTTCACAGCAACAAGGGAAAGCAAATCACAGTTCCCAACATGAAGTTGAGCATATTCTTCTTTGGTAAAAGAACAAAGACATGGTAAAACTAAATAACATCATTAAACAGATTTCAGAATGTGTAATCTCTTGCTTCTCACTACGTATTTGAGTTTAATAAGAGTGTTTGTCAATCGCGCCACATTTTTAAATGAAGTTGATCTCTTGTTTCCCACATGGGAGCAGAATTTCTAGGTCAATAGGCCCTTAAATGTCATAAATTGAAATGTATATGGAAGATGACACTTGTCAAAGTTTCAGTGATCAATTTAGGTCCAAATCTGACTTGAGAACTGAAAGAATCAGAATCAAATTGATGTATGAGATCAAGTCCAGGTTTAGCGTGGTGACATGGTTAGCAGAATCTTTCAGGGGATAAAGCTTCAGGAACCCCTAAGACACTGACATTCCCAGGCCTTGTCATTTGTCACGGATGGATCACTTCTGTCCTCTTAGCCCTGTGTTCATTAGGCTTTTGATTAAGCAGCTGGGCAGAAAAAAGAGAAGTACTGACATTTCCTCCTTTAAATTTCTGCAACTTGGCCTTATGATGCAATTCTTCAAGAGTGGGAGGTCAGATGCCAGTGGAGACCAAGCAGCGGGTTACGTACAGAAGCAAATCTCCGGGCCATCTACAAGCAAAATGAGCCCCAATGCAGATGTAAACAAACAATTCTGGTAAACCCCCAATCACTGATATCCAACACTTAGGATGTTTAAGTCTTGAAAGAGAAGGTTGTAAAAATGACTTGAGTTTCTGGAATACAGGAGTGATATGGTCGTGTACCCCTGGACAGCACTGCAGGCAAAGATGGATCACACTTGCCTCTGTGGTTCAGTGGACTATGCCACTCAGCCTCAGGCTGTGGTAAGCTGTAGTAACTAGGTTCCTGTTATTACACTCTGTGCTATTCACACAAAAATTGCCTCACGACACAGTTCTCAACAGCTATCCCTGTTGTTAATGAAGCCATGACAGTATTCTCAAAGTAATAATAACTATCTTTAGGGTGTTTTCACTAGGTGGCACACATTTAATAAGACTTTTAATTATCACAAGGAAATGCACAGAGGCTCTCAGTTAGTTGTTGGCATTCCTTCCACTGGACAAGGTTGAGATCACGGCAGAGAAGGGCTGGGCTGTCTGACTCCACACTTTTTGCCATGCTCCCCACCCTCCACCTTCATGTGCCCCCTAGGACTTCATGCAGCCGGACATATAGAATTGAATTGGAAGAAATACATGAAACTTAGTACCTTCATATGTCATCAAAATCTAGCAAGATGATAAGGTCTTCCTCAGCAGAGTATTTCCAAGGAAATATCTTAGATTCACATGTCCTAGAATTGAAAAATAACTTTGCTGTGAGGTTCATTCATTTACTAGTGAATTAAAAATATGTGTAATTGGTGCCTACTCTGCCAGATTTGCTCTGGCATCTGGAGGTAACAGTGGTGAAAGAAACAGACAAGGTCCTTGTTTTTCATGGGCTTTAATTCCAGTGGGGAAGAAGGCAGCTGGTGTCAAGGACTATAAAGGAAATAGACAGACCTATGAAGTAGAGATTTATTTGGGGAAGTGTTTTTCAGTGGGGTATTCGGGGAAGATCTCTCTGCTTTGAGTGACACCTGAGTTGAGACCAAAACAACAAGAAAGAACCAGGCATGAGAAGAGCTAGGAAAAGCTTTCCAAATATAGAGGAAACAGGGAAAAGGCCCTTAGGCAGAAAGCACGTGGGTATGATCAAAGACTAGAAAAGAGGCCAAGTGGCTGGCATGTCCCAAATAAGGAAGCAGAGAGGCGGCAGGGACCACATCAGGCAGGACCCTGGGTCAGCAGTCTAGTGCTTTCTGAGCACAATACAAACCTTTGCAATATTTTAAGCAAGAAAATAACAATACCTGATGTGTAGGCTGCTGACAGAAATGTGATCACCTCATGAGAAGACATGGTTTTAAATAACAAATGCACACACATGCACACAGTCCAGGTTACAACCGCAGGGAGCCATCAAAATGGAGAGATTGGCAGAGTAAGGGATACAAATGTGAAATAATGGGAACCACTGTCCAGTGAAGAAAGAGGACACCCAAATAGAGCCTCAGGGGACTGTCTAGGAGAGCACACAGAAGGATGCAATGATCAGTTCTGGAAGTAAAGGAGTGCAGTTAGGAAAGAAACTTTCTAGAACGTCAAGGCAAGGTAGAGCACATTGTCCCGAGAAGGTAATCAGTAAATTCAGTGTCTCTAGAAATTCCACAACAAAGGAGTTCGTAAAATCGTTCAGAAGAACAGTTTTTTTATTTTTCAGGAACACTTAGTCACCTGATATATATTTTTTTTCAGTCACAACTTGGTTTATTTCAGTTATCTGACTTTTATTTGGACTTATTGTGGCTTATTTCACTCCATTCTTTTTGGTATGGCTGTGGTTGTCATGCATTAGCCTTTTGTTCAGTGGAAAAGATATGCAATACCATTACCACGCAGATCCCTTGCATCCCGAAGAAGCAGACTCTCCCTCCATCCGTGCGCTTTGTCCATGGCCCTCTGGTTGCTCCCCACCCCCACGGTCTCTCTCTGAGCAGCTCTGAGCCATTCCTGTCCCAATGCTGGCCCCCACAAAGTCTTAGCATCGTGTCTCTACAGTTTCACCAGAAAGGGCCCTGCAGGGGGGATTTGGATTTTCGGTTGCCTCTTGGAAGGCTCCCCAACAATGTCAGGGAAAGTGGATGCAGGGATAATGGGAGGAGGTGGGAGTGGAGGAAGCTTCTTAGATGACAGGTTGCTGCATCCGGAACCCTGACACTTGTGAAGTACTCTGTCAGGAACATTAAGTATCCAAAAGTGATAAAGCTTCAATTTGCTAGTCCATTAGACTAATTACTGCAATAATTAAGTAACTACTTGATTAGAACTAATGGGTACCTAATTATCCAGGAGAAAAGTATCAGGTGGCAATTATCAGGTGGCAATTAATAGACTGGAGTTAATGTCTTAGCAATGTCTTTGTATGAATTCATAAGCAAGGTAAAGAAAACAAACAATAGCTTATTAATATTTATTGGTGCCACAGTGTTTTTCAGCTTGTTTCATTTACATAGAACCAATTAGTGGAAAGCCCGTTAGAGTCACAGGATATAAAGAGAGGGAGGGAAGCAGAGTTAGCTTTTTAAAGGTACAGGAGCTCATTAGCAATAACCACTAACATTTAACCAGAATCAACCCTGATTTTAGCTTTGTTGCTGTAAATCTATGGAAAGGGGATCACACAGGTGAGAAATCAATAATCATGGTAAAATCTGCTGGAAATTGACTAATATATTGAACTCAAAGGGCTTATTAAAGATTTTCCTTGGTCCACTGGATATCTTTCATCTCTTTATTTGACTGCTACCTGTAAGGGGCTGGGGAGAGGCAGAGGGAAGAGATGTGAATTACTAACAAAGAAACTTTTCTTGTGACTACATAGCACGTAACAAACAGCCTTAGACTTCTCACCGTATGAAAGGTTCATCTCTTAGTCAGTGGGTGTCGAGCACTTACTAAGACTTGCTGCTGATAGCAGAAAATATTTGTCATCAAAATAAGATGTTTAAACAAGACTTCCCTCTGTGGCCATGTTCTTCTGTGGGGTAGAGACCTGCCTTGTACAAAACCACTTTGCTAGAAAGCATTAGACAGAGTTTGAAATTTATCACTCAAGTTTAGAAGAGAAAAACAAGTCAGCTATTTATTTATTTATTCTTTAATTCAGGAAAACATGTGGCCTGGTTGCAAGGCTTCCGGCAAACATAAGAAGAAGAACCAAACTGTAGGATCACACATGTGAAAAACCCTATCCCTCTGGAATATTCTGAATCCGGCATTTCAGCTGTGTCATGAAAATGATCACTACACATTTATTGTTTTCTTTTATTAATTCAGTGAAATCTTTTTTCCTGGACAACCACTTTTAAAAATTCAAGAGAGGTTTGGACCTGTGTTAAATTTATTAACATTTTAAAAGTCATATAATTAACCCTGTAGTAGAAGAAAACCCCATTTACTTTTATTTTATTTCCTTGCCCAGTATAAATAATTGAAATGGGTTTTAATCATATTTTCGGGAAAAAAAAAACAATCACCTTATATTAGAAAGCATACAATGACAAATGGAGATAAATCTAAAATTTATAGAAAGGGAGCATTTGCATAAACTGCAGAATCCAAACATATAGGGTATTAAGAGTAACAATTGTGGCGAGGGGCATGAAAAATTCAACTTTGGTTTTGTGGTAGGAAGCTGGATTCCTAACATGATTAAGATAATACATCATGCAACCTTCTCTTATTAAAGGCGTAATTGTCGTTAGGACCAGAAGAGGCGTCTCTGCTAATCTAGTTTTATATATGTACAAATATGAAGAGAAGTGAACTTGAAGACGCTTGCTTTTGGTGATCCATAGGCATTTTATTAATGTTTGAATAATAACCGCCTAGAGGGCCTGTTATAAATTAAAGGGACGGATGGAGATATAAATTTTTATGAGGACTAGTTATACATTTCCATTATGTGTTTAAAAATGAAGGAATTACTGTGAGCGCTGCAGCACTCACATTTATTTGAGGTGATTTGGACGGGACGGACGGTGGATGAGCGCCACGGTAAGGAAGATGTATCTGTCCCTCTGAACAGATACATCATATGTCACCGCAGACTCTGTTCTACCAAGACATTGCGCCACTGCCGAATCTGCATGATTATTTCTGTGACAATACAAGTGACGGTCGAGCTCGAGGTTCAGGCCGCTTCAGGGGGTTTCTTATGGTTAAATCCTGGAAGATTCCGCTATTATCTAGCTGCTAATGCAATATGGGGACTCAGAGATCATGGAGAGCGATTCTGATTTCTCTCTGGCTCCAGGGAGGCTTCCTAGGGTTTTTCAAGGGCCCAGATGCCTACAGTTGAGAAGCAGACCCCACTAAATGACAATCATCCTTTCTTCATGTCTTCCCGCGCCTTTCAACATTGTCCTAGGTTTTGTGGATGGAGTGGGTTTATGAATTGCCATCCTCTATGGACTCTCACTCCCAGGATTCAGGAAGATCCCTGGCAGATTTTTTTTTAATTTTATTTTTATAGTCCCCATACAATTGCAACCCCTTTATTTTGACCCCAATCCCTCTTTTCCCTCACCCCCCATAGTGTATCTCTGGTTCATAGTTGTTTGTTGATTTTGATTTTTTCTTTCTTATAGCTATTCTTTTTCCTGGTCCCTTATTTAGGTTTTCTAGATTCCTGCTATGAGTGAGACCATCCGGTATTTTTCTTTTTCTTTCTGGCTTATTTTGCTGAGCATGATCCCTTCCAGCGCCATCCATGTTGCTGCAAATGGCATGTGTTTATCTTTTTTGAATGCTGAGTAATATTCCATGGTGTATATGGACCACATCTTCTTGATCCAGTCATCTATTTTTGGGCATTTGGGTTGTTTCCAAAGCTTAGCTATTGTAAATAGTGCTGCTATAAACATAGAGGTGCAGGTGCTCTTTGGAATTGATGTTTCTGTGTCCATGGCAGATTTGTTCCTGGGCTCACATGATGACTCTCATGTGCACGTGCACACACACACATGCATGCACACACAAACACACAGTGCATATATACATGCACAGGTACACATGCATGCACACACCACATACCTGTACACCAACATATGTGATGCCTGTGTGTGCATATGCACATCCCACATATACACACCCATCTAAGTGCATGTACACACATGCTACACACACACATATACACACAAGCATAGACTTGTGGATGCAACCCAGACTCTAGGTGCACAAATGCACAGTATGATCAAATACTGCTCTCCCTATAGCGCCACCTGAATTTTAAAGTCAGGCAAGTCTACGGTTGCGCCCCAAACAGAATCTCTGAAGAGTGTGATTTGAGAGAGCTATTCAGTAAGTACCTTCAGTTTCCATATGTATAGAATAAAAAGTCCCTCTAGGGCCTCCCCTGGTGTTGCAGGTGGTTGAGTGCTGCGCTGTGAAGCTGTCCACAGCTTCTGCAGCACGGGTTCGATTCTGGCCAGCCAGCAAGGGTCCCACATGGCACGGCAGACCTCTCCAGTCGCACCTGCTTCTCCCCTCAGCAGTGTATTTCGTCAGTCTGCCTGTTCTGTTCCCCATTCTGTCTCTGGTGAATCTTCTCACCCTCCCACGCATCTGGCGTGTGCCCCGGTTCTTGTATAAAATAAATAAATAAATCTTTTTTTTTAAAAAGTCCTTCTAGGTACTGGGAAGACTAAATGTCATTTACTTTCAGTTGCCTATCCACAATAGGATCGTAATGTCTATTCTTTCGCCAGGGCTGCTGTGAACAAAGTGCCACAGACTAGGTGACTCACAGATATTGATTGTCTCACAGCTGTGGAACTGGGAGTCTCACATGAAGGTGTTGAGGGTTGGCTCCTTCTGAACCCCTTGGGGTCTGTTCTGTGCCTTTCTTCTTGGCATGTAAATGACTGTCCTGCCCACTCTGTCTCTGCATCGTCTTCCTTTTAAGGATGTTTCCGTGTCTAAATTTCCTTTTTCTAAAGGGCACCAGTCATTTTGGGAATAAGACTCATCCCAATGACCTGATTTTAACTGGTTAATCTCTGGACAGACCCAACCTCCAAATAAAGTCGCATTCTGAGTCCCAAGGTTTGGGACTTCAACATATGACTATCAGGATAGGGGACACGCGCACAATTCAATCTGTAACAAAACATTTGATGAATAAATACATCAACAAAAGAACAAAATCAATGATCTTGTGACGATGCAAGAAAAGGGGTGCTCTCATGCCCACACTTTATTCTCAAGTCATCATGCCCCTACTCAAGCTCATCTAGAGATCTGGGTAAAATTCAACTTTCCATATTGCTTAGGTTACCACTTCCTCTGGCATGGTGATGAGAAAATGGTGAATATTTTTTTCATTGCAGATTGACAAGAACCAGAGTTCTGTGAGAGAAACAGGGATGCAAGCTTCCGGGGGCTGGGCCACCCAGTGCCCTTCTTCAACATTTCCTTCCAGCCCTTCTGTGGCAGTCCCTAGTGAAAACGATCATTGCTGGAATGATTATAATGATGACCAAATAAAAGAAATATGTAGAAGAAAATCAGAGCTCTTGTTGTGCTGATTTTAAAATAGACCATACTATTCAAATGCATCTTTTCAAAACCCAGAAAACTCCCTAATCATAGGGCTATTTGAATTTAAATTCCAGAACATCAGCTCTTCACCAACATGCTGCTATTTCCCAATAGTAGTGATGTTGTTAAAGGATTACCTGAGGGCTGTGCAGGCTGCCTGGGGAGGCCTGGGAGTAGGGTGTGTGCGCTGGGGGTGTCATCGCTAGGTGGTTCATCAGGACCCAGGCTCTGGAGTTTTTTGTTTTTTGTTTTTTATCTTCAAATGGTTCTTATTATTGGGACACAAAGGAAATCACCCCATATCCTTCTCGGTTCTTCTTGGGCCGGACAAGTAATCAAACCAACATCGTGCCCGTTAACAGAGGAAAAGCAATCAATTTAATCCCATTCATGTGGAGCATTTACATGGCAGTAAGTTCTAAAGAAGCATGGAACTGACCAGGGATATTGATCTGGCATGTGAGGACTAGGGGCATCAAGGAGAGAGAGGGGACACCTCACCTGACAGTCAAGGATGGGGTGACCTCATCCCTACTCTGACAGTCAAGATGAGATTTTTTTTAAAGATTTATTTATTTATGCATACAAGAATTGGGGTGTAAGCCAGAGCTGTGTGGGGTGAGGATTCACCGGAGACAGAGTAACAGAACAGGCAGACTGACTGAAATACACTGCTGAGGGGAGCAGCAGAGGTCTGCTGTGCCACATGGGTAGCTCCTTGGCCAGCCATGGATGGAACTCGTGCAGGAGAGGCTGTGGATAGCCTCACAGTGTGGTGCTTAACCCCTTGTGCCACCAGGGAGGCCCTCAAGATGAGATTCTTAGACAGAGAGGACATGTTCACTGTTAACCTACACCTAGATGAAGCCCCCGCACTACATTCTTCTGGGTCATAAAAGGGAGGACACAGTGATTGCTTCTTCCATTAGGAGAAGGGCAAAGGATTCAGCCAAGGAGAAAAGCTCTCCTCGGCCATCAGGGCCCTCAGCACTCTCAACTCAATGCATCTGCATTCTCAAAGTGCTGGTAGAGACCTCTGCAGGCTTGTTGAGACTGAATAACCTCTAGTTCCCATACCAGGGGGCACTCACTGGAAAAAATCTACTCTGGGCCATTGAGAAAAGACTACCTGGCTCCTTCCAGGGACCAACTCCACATTATGGAAATCCACTTACATGAAATGACTCACAAATAGTTACGAACCTGGCGTTATTTTCATATACAGACCTGAGCTGGTGCCTAAACTGTCTCATAGCCCTGGAGACTGGGCTATGAGTCTCCAACAGACGTCCTCTAAATTTTATGTTCTAATTTCATCTTCAATTTCCAGCTGTGGTTCAGGGTGAGCTGTGTTGCAGCAGAGGTTCTCAGTGGGCACTGGATGGTGCTCTTGAAAGCAGAAGTGATGGCAGTTCCTGGGGGGCTGGTGGAAGAGTTGGAAGTTCATGAGTCAAAAGTGGGGTGCCGATCACAAAGAGAAGATTCCGGGGTTCACAGTGTGGGGTAGCGGGAAGGGACAGCCAGCCAGAGGCCATTACTTCTGCAAGCTGTTAGTGTGCAGTCTGAGGAACAGACCGAGGGGTAACTGGTACCCTTAAACTTACACCCTTTAGTTCATGTGCAGGATGATTACAGCCCAGAAGCTGGGAAGATGGGAGTTTGAACATGGACATGCATTTAACCACTTGGTTGCTGGAATTTTCAGGAATATAGCTACACTTGTAGATATCATCCATCCATTTATCTTTCATCTATTGATCTATTGATTTATCTATCTAGCTATCTAGCTATCAATCAGATTTACACATTTCTATATACTCAACTGTTTTTCTCTTTGGTGGTGTCTGCGCACAAAGGACATCATTCCAGATCCTCTAGGTTCTTCCAGGCTGGCAAATAAACAAACAGGCCTCCAACAGATTGATAAGAGAAAAATCCATAGGGAAGTTTAATAATAGTGTGACTACCTCCTGCATTCCTGGGAGAGACCCAGCAGGACTGAGGAACTCACCCAGGTAGTTTTAGACACCATCTTAAATAGCTTAACTAGGGCATGAAATGTTGGGTGAAGAAGATGAAATTCAGTTAGGGAGTTTACCAGGAAAAGGCAGGAATATATATTCAAGTTCCACCTTCTCCAAGGAAAAGAAACAAGATTAGGTCTTCTTGGGAGATCCCCTTACAGAGAGAAGTTACACATAAAAATCAGAAGCAACTTCCATCCAGTCTTCAGAGCCCTAACCATGAAACCATCCTCCTGCCAAAGACATGTTTTGGGGTGGCAGATCTGTGATCCCCAGAGTAGCATTTCTAATAGAATGGGCTTTTACTTTTTTCTAGTCTACAACTAACTCTAGAAGAAGCTTTGTCATTCCTACATCTTCTCTTCTCTGGATGTCAAAATGGGCAAAACTGGAACATCACGTGATGAGAAAAGATATGGCAAAGTTATTTTTTTCTTCTGAATTTTATTTGGCTTTGACTCAGGTGAAAGTTCACTTTGGTTCTTATTTTATCCAGACCCGTTGTCCATCCCTCATGAGAGTCTTAGATTTCTGGATTGTCTCTGTCACCCTATCTGTGTTAAGCGTCCTCTTTCTCATTCCTACAGACAGCCCTTGTCTTGCATTGTGATGGGTCTGGCCTAGCATAGCCAGCACGGCCTGCCTCATCTGTACCCTAGAAAAACAAAGGCACTTGGTTCTTTCCTGTTCAATACTTCCAAATCCATTGCCCCAAATTTCAATGTTGTTATTTCATTCTTGATGCAGCAGAGAGCAAGGCTGATATTTTACAAACTGGGTTTCTTTAATCCCATTGACACTGGCCTCCCCTTTCAGCTTAGTTACCCATTATTTTAATCAGCAAAGTAAGGAGATGAAGGGACTCTGCAGGGAGGTTAGGGAGAGGTGAGAGGAAAATTGGATATGAACTAAAAGGTTAATTCTCCTATGACTTTCCATATTTTGAATGAATAGTTGAAAATTTTATAGGAAATAAAGAAGACTATTATTAGTCTAAAAATGAGACTTGAACTACCTCAAATTCAGCAATCAGACTTTTCTTTATCGATGAAAATAATACAAAGAAAGAATTGTATTACCCACAGTGACAGAGGTGTGTACTAGAACCTGCCTACCCCTGGACGAGGGTCATGTGTGGATGTGTATCTGAGATAAGAAAGCATCTGTCATCATTTGACCCCACTGGTCTCTCCAATTAACCAACAGACACAGTCCAGAACCCCTGTGGGGAAAGAGGTGAAGAATCATGTACTTACTATAGCCGTTCAGCTTGAAAAAGTCCTATTGTTGACTCAAAGAGTCTAATCCACCATCATCAGCCCTCCTACTCCCCATTTCAACTCGCAACTTTCGATCAAGAAGTGACCAGGGCCTGGGGGAAGGAACCAAGCTCACAATTTCTCAGTCGCCCTCTTTGGAAGCTCAAAAGCATTTTTCCCTGAATAGATCATTTAATCTCCTTGTTCCACAGCTTCCTCTCTTGTGAGATGGAGGTCATAATACCAGCATATTTCAAAGGGTTATGGGGAATACTATCTGGTTAGCCATTATAAAGCATTTTACAAATACCAAATTTTTATACAGTCTAAGTAATTCTTGTAAGCATCAAATTTTATACAGTTATCAAGTATGATCAGTTTTTTCTTCCTATTTCCCTGGGTGTTTATCCTTTTCTCCTTTTCTACCTCTTCTTTCACATTATTATGTCAAGAAATACAATGCCTCTCCTTCCTCCAGTCTAAGGACTTGAAAGAGTCTTCAGGGCAGGGAAGAAACTTCTCAGAACGATTACTTGTCAATTCAAGTGCAAAAGTTTCAAGAGAATTGGCACCAACACATGACTCTGAATGTCTTTCTAGAAAAAAAGGATGTTGAAGGGAGAAGTTAGATTTTTAAAAGACACCAAAATATACTTCTTAGACCATAAAAACATCTGTCCAGGGAAGGCTGTTGCTGTCAGCATCTGAGGCTAAGGTATACATGTTTGCTCATCCATACCTATCGCTCACATATGGATACTACATGGAAGACTATGTTTCCTTGTTTCTTAGATGAAAGATCTGCCCACAGTTCCACAGGGAAGGGGAGAATGTGGACCTTTCTGGACCCCAAACCTGTTGTCTGTGCACACAGAGGCATGTCACCCTTCCAATAACCCTTCCAATTAACGCAAATTCAATTCAAATTCAACACTTCCAGTAACTCACAACTGAGTGGTACAGACAAACTAGCTGGACCCCAGTGATCTACTTTGTGATCAGGTTTCTGCTTTGTAGGTACAGGACTCCTCATTAACTTGTCAGAGCTCAGTGCAAAGAGCTGTACAATGCAGGAGGACAGTGAAAGAAACATTTTTATTTGTAACTTCTCAAAGTTTGAGCACATTGTTTCTTCCACTTTAGTAAATATTGGTTTTTTGAAATTTCTTTTAAATGATGACTAAATGATGATATAATTTGGGGCGCATAACTTCACACATCCTGATAGGAGTGTAGAAGAAACGGCACCATCTCAAAAAACAAAAAGGAAATGGTTTCCAAAGGAAGTTCTGAAATTTCCATAAAGAAGACCCAAGAAGCTTGCCTATATGAAAGTAAAATTAGAAATTATGATGATATAAAACTAAGATATGAGGGTTGTGGACTTATACAAATTAATGATAGAACTAAAATACCTCACAATAATTCTGCATACTGTGAGGGGGTTGGCCAGAGTTAAAATATTTTAAGGAAAAAGAAAAGGTGACTAAAATAGAGAGAAATCTAAAGGGAAGCACATCATTGAGAATTTGACATAGTTATGGGGAGGAATAGAAATTATTTTACCAGATGGAGTCATAACATGTTCAATTGGGATGTTTGCCTGAGGATTGTAGAATGACTGGTAAGTTAAAAGAGCTATTTTTTATGGATATTGTGGTCTCTATAAGTACTGCAAGCCTTCCTGCCTGTACAGCTATTATGAAATCATGGTATGGGAAAAGAAATGTTGAGCCATTAGAGAAAGAAAGCTTTTCTTAAATTCCAGTTTTAAACTTAGATATCAGAACATGTATGTATGCATAAATAGAATGGAATCTCCAGAGAATAATGTCCAAAATCAAAACATTTTGTTTATGAAAACATATTCAAAATTTACAATCAATTTCTAGTTATTTGAAGGGTTTTTGAAAAATATTACCCTACTAACTCATCAGTTGTTATCTTTGTGTTAAACAAATTCAATATGAAATACCTTGAATTATTTCCATATCGTTAGGAGAACTTATTTATTAGTTATTAGTCTTAATAGTCATTAGTCATTATTATTAGTCTTTTATTTCTTAAGTCATCCAATAACCTTTGAAAATCGATCCTATTTCTGTAACTATAAGTAAACATTACCATTGGCCCTACAAAGTGGTAGCTGATCCTGCTGCATGGTATGGAAACCCGAGGTTTTCAATTCCTTATGCACCCTAATAGAATTAATCAAGGCAGCACAACTTACTTAAAAGGAACAGATGATTAATCTTGACAATAGTAATGTAAACAGAACTCTAATTCATGAATTGGTGGTTACCCTCCCCCACCCCCCACTGGGGTATTAGCTCTTTGTTTGAGATTTACCCTGTGCCATGTACATATTAGAAGAACAAAAGTGAGTTCTTTATCTTTAAAAATATCCATTCAGTTCAGCTTACAGAACAGGGGAAAAATTGCTGTATTTATCAAGGTTGATTTTGTTTTCCAAGTCTCTAATTCAAAACTGAAGAATGCAAGACTACATACATCAGGTGTTTCTAGCAAAATAGCAGCAGCAGCAGCAAATCATAGACATTTGTCATTCCTTAGAGCTGTCTGACAGTTCTGACAATTCATTAGGCTGAGCTGAAAAGAGGTTTAGAAAGCGAAGAACGAATCGCAGGTAGGAGAGTTGCTTTTGCATGATCCAGTAATGGCTGATTTGTATCATTTTGGGTGATGGATACACCATTCAGATTAAACTCAGCAGGGTTTTCTCCCCTCTCTTTCTTTCTTTGATTTCCCCCCACCCCCTCAGCTTCTTCTCTAGAAGCCCCCAGGACATTGGGGATAGGCTAAATCATCAGCTGCATTTCATCCTTAAAGGTATGTTCATACCTGTACAAGGAAATGCCTCCTCCCAAAAGCTGCTTCTGAGGCAGTGGGAGTCCATGAGAATATGGGGTGATGATACCTTGCCTCGCTTCCAGTTTCCACCTGCTGTATGAGGTGGTCCCTC
This sequence comes from Talpa occidentalis, assembly GCF_014898055.3. Classification (NCBI taxonomy): domain Eukaryota; kingdom Metazoa; phylum Chordata; class Mammalia; order Eulipotyphla; family Talpidae; genus Talpa; species Talpa occidentalis. The sequence continues at coordinate 7,726,442 of NW_023601433.1, forward strand.
AGCTTGGGCCAATCAAGGTATCTATGCATCCAACTTCTAGTCCCTGACGCAGGAGCCTCTATTGTGCCAGCTGCTGATCCTGCCCCAGACTATCCTGTGGCCACAAGCTTCTATGTAAATGGAAATTAAAGGTCCTTGGTCACCAGTCATATGCTTATTCCGTGGGTAGGATTGGAATTCGTTTCAGGCATCATGTTTTTTTATAACATTTTGTGCACCCAGGTTAGGAAACTTCTCATTTTTAATCTTGGCAAACAGCAACTACAGTGAATAAGGGTTTTAAATGATCCATTCCTTTTACTATATTACAAAGACTTCTAATCCTGTAACTGGTGGTCACAATACGGATTATCCAAATGAAGATGACAAGAATTCAATTCGTCAAAATTGGTGTTTATTAAGACCAGTCTTGTGTGCAACGCCTTGAGGAGAATAAACAGAGTAGACACTGGCTTTAGGGTTGATATACATGCAAAGTTTAAGCTAATCAATATTTTTTTTAAATCCAAACACCACAACAGACTACATCCCTCCACTAAGCTTTCAAATGTTTCTCTGTCACTTTCTAATAATCCAGGAATTTCCCACTAATTGGAGATTATCTGAGTAAAAATTAAAGTTAATGTGCATGTGCTCAGTTTTAACATGCTACATATGGTCCATCAACACGTAAAGTTAAAAGTTAAGTAAAAATTGTGTATTGAGATTAATGTGTTAACATAATAAAATAATAGAAAATTTCTGAAAAAAAGGTGGTGTTATATATGGAATGTTTATGTCCTCTCCTTCCTCACACAACTCATACTTTGAAGCCTTAAGCCCCTAAATGATGGTATTTGAAGTGAGATCTTTGGAAAGTGATTAGGGTTAGATTAGGGAGTAAGGGTGGAAAGCTAATAATGACATTATTGTCCCTAGAAGAAGAGGAGGAGACAGAAAAAACTGTTAGCATGTAGAAGAAGATAATCATTTACAAGCCAGAAGAAAGATCTCCTCAGGAACCAGTCTTAGACTTCCAGCCTCCAGAAGTATGAGAAATAAATGTCTGCTGCTTAAGTTCCCCCCAGATTATGACATTTTGTTACAGCAGCACAAGGTGACTAAGCCATGTGTGGTTCCTGGCTAAGAAGGGGAGTCATCTCTGAGGATGGACTAGCTCACATGAGCATGAGTATGCCGGGCAGTGACACTCCAGGAAAAGAAATTTCCATTTCCTCGTCTCTTCTGAGGAAATGAAGGCGACAATTATCTTGAATGAAGTGAGTGAAATTCTGTGATTGTTGGGATCTTTCTTTTTTCACAGCTATATTCTCCATGGTCAGAAAGTGCATGGTCCATAATATAGCCTCAGTGTCCTCAATGAAGGTTTAATAGAACTACGGTTGTTGACAGACCTGTCCATAGAATTTTCCACAGTGAACTGGAACTACCTCCTCACCAAGGGTGTTCTGTAACCCTCCCAAGAGTTCCCCACTGACTAAATGGCAACTCAGCCCTCTTGACTTAAGAGATACCATTCTGCAGTGGGATTTATGCTCCAGAGAACCCAGTAGATTACACCAAGACAAGACAATAAGACCATGTTTTACTTGGTCCTTTGCCATTTCCATTTTTGCTTCATTATCTACTCCATATATATATATATTTTTTTCTTTTGTCCAAAGATCACCTCCTCAATACATTGAAACCCCTACGTCTACTCTATGTCTAAGGTAAATCTAATCTCAGATAACTCAAATGGGCTACATAAGATAAATCATTGGGATACACAGATGCCACATGGAACCAAACCAGAATTCAAGAAGATGAAACCAGACTTCAAACTAAAAAATTATCAGTAAAGTGTAGGCTTAATCAGGAAGGAGGTTTATTATTAGAAATAAAATAGGACAGAATTTTGGTGTCAAAAATAATATGCAACTAATTTTTTTTTTAAGAGAAAGTCATTCTTTTACTTGAGAAATAGAGAAATAGGATGATCGAGGAAGAACGGGAAGAAATGCATGTATGGGCATGTGTATATATGTTACTCATATAATAAGAAGCTTACAGCATTCACATTACAAGGGAATCCTCTTCCAAAAAGTGTTTCCAAGATCACATTTGGAAAAATTCTAATTAACATTTGTTTGACTCTGAAAATAAATCATAAGAGATAAATTCTCACCAAATAACCAAGTATGTGGCCTTTTAAAGTCAGTGTTACTGTGAGAAAAAAATGACAAGACTAAGTAGCACACCAACTACAGAACATGTCATCTTGTTATCAACTTAATTGAAGTCATTCTGTCATGAGTGACAACCCATCAGATACTCTGCCAGTCAGTGTTTCATGACATTATACGTAATGAGAGGTCTCCTAAAACCCAAAGGGAAAATCTCCTCATTTTTTATGACTTTACTTTTACTTTTTGAATCATCTTGGTACTGGTATAAAATGCGTGCAGCCTATTAAAACTGTGAAAGTGTGGTTTACTCAGAATTCAAAATAGGGGCATGTATTTTCTTAAGACATGTTTTATCTTTTCAAAAGTGCAAAGCTATTTTCATATTGTTAAATCATTTTATCTTCACTAATATTTTATCAGATACCCCATTATATTTGTTCCTTGGATAATTTAAGAAGCAAAGACACCATGGCACAAGAATACATGGTACATGGTGGGGAGAAAGTTGATGAAAAATAAGTGGAATATTTCATAATTTAAAAGTGAAAGCTTTGACAGTTTCTGCTTTCAGCTGCGGTAGTGTAGTTTGAGGCATACCATCATCCTTATTCAAAACAACTAGTAATTCTATATAAAATATCAAAAATAATTCATTTTGGGGAATCAGAGACATTTCAAAGCCAGGTAATACTCGAGACACCAATATTTTGGAGAAATGCAAAACTCATTACATTGAATGCAGTGTTGTACATACCAATTTCTGCTCAGGGCATCTGTTAGTTTTTAAGTCATGCAAGAGATGATTCTGAGAAGCTGGCTAGTGGGGCATTGCTGAAAGCATCCAGCAGAATTCTCCACAGTCTCACAGGGCTGAAGATAAAAAGTCCAGTCCAGGTTTGCTAAGGCAGCCAGAACTTAAGAGTCATGATTCCAGAAATGTGAGATGCAGTGAAGGGAGTTTGCTGCTATTTTTTTTTCCCATGAAGAATGTGCCAATTTCAAATTGGTACAAGGTGTCTATAAGTCAGGGGACTGACATCTAGTCAGTGCCTAGAAGTCAGAAAAGACAACTAAAAATTTGAATGGAATTTTCATAGTACTGAAGAGATAAAAATTAGAGTCTAGGATGAAGCAAGGAGAAATGTGCTAAAAAGTTACCTTAGACTCTAAGTCATATTATCTAAGAATTATACCCATGTACCAGGGATAAATCAGAGTGAGAGAGACCAAATCTTACAAAACTCTTAAAACTTGACTTAAAATATCTTAATGGAATGATTCAATATGCTCTTCTAGTACTGTCTGCCAAAAGATAGGGTGGAAACTCATTAGAAATAAGAAATAGCATCCTTAGTTTCTAAAGTCTTTGTGTACATTGCCTGGAATTTAATAAACATTTACCAGAGCTAGCAAGAGACAGGACAAGGAATAAAAAGTGAACATAGGAAAAGATAGATGTTATAGACATTAGAATTATCAAGTACAAGGTTTAAAATGATGTGCTGAAGATTACTATTTTTCTCAACTTAAAAGCTTAATATGTGGGTTTAATAGCAGACTGAACCTAGCTGAATCAGTATTCACATCTGTAAAATATACCTACACTAAAGTTTGGAGAAGTAGTGTAATGGGAAATGATGGGAGAAGTGTAAGACATATATTAGGTATAGTGAAAAGTCATAAAATACTTGCAAGTGAAGTTTCCATAATGAAAAGAAAGGGAAAATAAGTCAGAAGCAATTATCTAAATAAAAAATTGCCATGAATTCTCCCAGACTGATGAAAGACATCAAACCACAAATATAAGAAGTACAGAAATTATCTCTGGAGACTCATGCTTTAGGAGAAGAATTTAAATTGTGGTCTAAACAAAATCTAATCTATGAGCCAAAAACTAAATATTAACAGAATCCCAACTCAATTTCAGCCCAACCAGTCTCTGATTTAATTAAGGTATTCCATTTCCCCAATTTTTCTGAATAGAAGAAAATATTGTTCTAAATCATAGTTTTACTATGAACTAGTTTTACATAGTTTTTTTTTATTTATGCGTGCAAGAACTAAGGTATAGGCCAGAGGTGTGGAGGGTGAGAGGATTCACCAGAGACAGAGTGGGGAGCAGAACAGGCAGATCAACTGAAATACACTGCTGAGGGGAGCAACGAGTGAATCAGAAGAGGTCTGCTGCACCATGCTGGTAGCTCCCTGGCTGGGATAGAACTCATGCTGCAGTGGCTGCAGATTGCTTTGTAGGTTGCATCTTAACCTCTTGCATCACCAGGAAGATGCAAAGAAAATACGATTGATGCCACCCTCCTGAAAATGTCATTATTCGGGGTGTGTGTGTGTGTTCCAGAAAATATCTAAGGCTAAAAACCAAAGATGTAAGTACCCATTTCAACAATTTCAGAAGCAAATAATAAATTATACCACAGTAAGTAAAAAAGAAACTGAGTAAGATGATAGAAGAAATTCATAAGAAAAATATCACAAAGTCAATTGTTGAAAAGGTTAAGTAATATACTGTTATAAAGACTAGAAAAAATCAGAACAAATGAGAAGGTAGAAGTTACCAATATCAGGAAAGTTAAAAATATCAGTGTTTAGTGCAAAACACTAAAGATTCTACAGACATAATCAAGAGAACACAAGAATATTATACCCAATTTTATGCTAATTAATTTGGGAATTTAGATGAAATATAGAAATTATTGAAAAACATTACCCACTAATGCTAACTGCCACAAAAAGAAATAAAACTAAGTAGTAATATAGCTGTTATATAACTTAAACTTGTAAAACTTCACTACTCACAAAATTTTGACACAGATGCTTTCTTTAGTGAAATCCATAGTGGGATATAAATAATATCATTTTTATACAAATTCTTAGTCGTTAATAGACAAAAGAAAGCATTCCTCAATTTGTTGTATTGGGTAGCATAATTTTGATAATCAAACATGATGTAGGCATTTCAAGAAAGAAAAAAATATGGATGAATTGTTCTCCTAACAGAGATAAAGAGATACAACATTTTAATTGAAATATTTTCAAATTGAACCTATCCAATATATTTAAAGATGATACAGTAAACCATGTTGATTTTATTTCAGAAATGCAAAATGTTTCGATTAAGGAACTAAAGAATGTAATTTTCCACATTAGCATAAATAAGGGGAAATATGAGCATCTTATACTTAATAAAATTCTGCATTTGATAATTTCAATATACATTCATGATTAAAAATGCCAGTTAGGTATAAATCTGTAACTGGAAGGGAACTTGGTGACTCTGGGAAAGAATGCTCATAAAAATTTATAGCAAAGGTTGCAATTCATAACACAATGAAATAATTGTATACTGAATGAAGTATTGAAAACTCTTCCCCTAGATTGCAAAAAAGGATGTCTTCTATAAACATTTTTATTCAAAACTATTCTGGAGAAACTAGATAATATAATAAGGCAAGAATAAAAATTGTCAAGATTTATAATTATAAAAACTCATAAGGTACATAGAAAACCCATGGAATTTACAAAAAATAAAACTACTAAATCAATTCAACAATGTCATTAGATACATTTCAATATGTAAAAATCAATTTTTAGTCAAAATACATATTATCACATTTATTTGAAAATTGAATTTAAGAACTAGTGTTATAATAACATCAAAAATTAGGAATAAACACACAATAATGTATGAAAAGCAATTAAATGAAACTAAAATATTCTAAGAAATAGAGAAATATAGAAATGTAGATAAACCTGCACACTATAGAGATATCACCTTTTGACAAATTGATCTATAAATTCAAGACCATCCCAGGAAAAATCATAAAAAGGTACTTTGTGGAAATTGAGAAGTTTTACAACAAATGTAGGTATTAATTTAGAAGTTTGAGAATGGCAAGATAATCTTAAAAGGAATATAGTTGGAAGAGTGACACTATCAGAATTCATGATATTATACAATTTCATAATTAAAAAAATACTGTGTTCTCACAAGGGTGGGCTACTAAAAAAGGAACAAAAAGAAGAGTCAGCAACATCATAAATCATATATTGACTTCATTTATGACAACTGACATGGTAGTATATTGGGTGAAAAGAAGGCCTTTTCAACAAATGATGCGGGAGCAACTGGAAGTTCTTAGAGAAAAAAAAAATCCAATCTCTATCTCACATCAACTCCAGGTGAACTGAAAATCTAAAGATGTAAACTAAAATGAAGATGCTTCTAGAAGATATTTAAAACTATGTACCATATTCACACCCTGTGGCTCAATGATTCTACTGTAGATACAGTTTTAATAAGTATATACAAATGTGTACTAATAAACAGGTCTGAGGATGAATATGATAATATTTGCAATTAAAATTAGAGGAAAAAAGTTCATCAACTGTAGAGCATATAAAAAAAATCATGGTCTAATCGATCAATGGAATACTATGCAGGCATGAAAATGAACCTCTGCTGAACACAGCAGCATAGATATATTGTACGAATTTAATGATGAGTGAAAGGAAACAAGACATAGAAGAAGACAGACATTAGGATTCCAGATATATATTTCAAAGCAGACAACACTATTTGCCAGGCATGAGTGAAGCCAGTGACTGGCAGGAGGAAGAGGGATTTAAAGGATTCTGGTGCTGGTGATACTCTGGTTCTTTATCAGCCTGACAATACTACACTTGTGTTAGCTATGAAAATTCATCTGACTTTATGCTGATGATCTGTTCACTTTTCTCTCTATATTTTATTATTCAGTAAAAAAGATGACTTTAAAAATTGGGAACTTTAAGAAATGGAAACAATTTTTAGATGTATATCCGTATTTTCAAAGCAATTTCTCACAGATGGGGAAACTGCCATGCTCTAGCTATGTACGATATTTTTTCCCTCTTCTGTGAGATGTGAAAATTTTAAGAGAGAACAAAAATAATTCAGTTTTGCCAAAGGCAAATATATAAAAATTCTTGGGGCAAAATCACTGAAAGTGAAGTGTTTATTTTTACCACATAATCCCAATAAAAGGGAGGGGGGTTGTTTCTTCTTGAAGCTGGCTGAAATTTTTATTTTACACTCTTATGACACAATGATGCTATGACACTGTCACTCACTGAAGTGCAGCATCAAAATGATTTAAAGAAGAAACAAAAAGATTTGTCTCTATGATTCTATTTATTCTATGTCATTCCTGAAAACACATACACACACACACCCCTTACATGGAGCTTCTTTTCCTCCCTTATAACAGAAAAATTGATGTTTTGTTATTTGCTTTATTTATAATTTTGACTTCTTTAAGTGGATACATATACACATACATATTTGGAGTTGTGAAGTTTTCATAAGTTCTGCAAACCCAACTCAGCAAATATTGATCACTTTCTTGGCAATACCGAGCATTCTGGAATTCTAATAAGCTGAGGACCAGCTAATTTAATTTCTCCATCTCCACTCACATGTGTGATGAGCGGCACACATGCATATTACACTCTTGTTTCAATGCAACCGGGCAGTTTATCTTGAATAATTCATTGTTTGTGGAGCTGATCACCGGAATTAAATTTAAGCTCCATCTTAGGCAGCAATGAACAGTATTTGAAAATAGAAAGCTGAACACGTGAAAGTATTGTTTCCCCGGCAGGATGTCACCAGGCCTGTCCACTGGCAGGCGGCATCAGCAAGAGTGTCACCACCGAGGACAACTGAAACGCTGACAGGGACTTGCAGGCACAGCCCTGATGAGGTCAAATCCCCCTAAACCTGCCTTGTTTGCTGATCTTTTAATCGGATTCAACTCGACTGTGGCCACAGCACAAGACTTTCTGACAGTGTGTGACAGCATGTGACAGCAAAATATTTTGATTTTTCACCATTTGATGATATTTCAGATCTCTCGCATCCCTCCATAAACTAGCACAGTGTTTTTATATTAAAATAAAAAAAAGGTGCAGGTAAGTAATTACTTGGGTATTTGCATCCTCTCTTGCTTTTCAGCTGAGCCCTAAGTTAGTGAATGAGTCTCACAATTGGAGAGTCACAGGCTGCATAAGCTGACAGTGGCCCCAAGAACTTCTTTTTAGAATAGCAGACAAGCATAAACTTGCATTCCAGCTTCCAGAATTGTCAAGGGCTCTGGAAACATCTTCCTTTCACCTTTTTCAGTCCCTGCTCCCCCACCCCCAACTGCAGAAAGTGACTTCTTGGGTATAAAAACAAAATATGGTGCTACTTAAAACCTTTCATGTAAATTATTTTTACCTTTCTTCTTATGCTAATCTCTCCCCAAAGTCCTGGGTGATGCAACTAACAATAATTGAGGCAGAAGGAGCATACTGAGAGAGAAAAAAAATCCACTAGAAAACTATTTTTAATAGGCTCACCACGAACACCTATATATTTCCACCAAGTCTTTTCCCATCAGTTATTTACAGGATTTAAAACCTAAACAAAACAAAATTAAAATTGCATTAAAGTTTCATTATCATGGAAATTATTTTCTAATTTAAATTCCTATCCTTTTGATGTTGATATTTTTAATTGTTCTGTAATAAAACAGATGTATCCTTGGTGGCTTCCTACCGAGCTTAGAATAACGTCCAAGGTCCACCTTTGGCACCATCTTGTGCTGCTCATTTTGCTCAGTCCTGCTGAGTCCACCGACTTCTATGCCTGGAACACACCTGTCTGCGGAAGGGCTCTGGCCTTGCGCTGCTGACCTCACTGATTCCTCACAGTCCTGACTTCAGCAGACTTGCCTCTTTGCCTCTACACCTCCCTCCCTGCCCACACCAATGGAAGTTCCCTCCTCCCTAGCACCAGGCACTTCCTGGACGCCATTTTCTTTCTTGTGTTGTGCTTCCTGATGTCTCTCCCCAAGTAGGGTGTAAACCTTTTGGCACCCAGGATTGTGTCTGTCTTCTTGACTCCTCTGTCAGCAGTACCCACACCATCTGGGTGTATCATGTGTTCAGTAACTCCTATTGATTGGGGTGAACATCTAAAGATTCATGACCAAACAAAGTCTCAAGATGGAAGAGACTGCAACCTAGGTGTCTGCAGGGACAGATAATAATGAAAAAATGAAATTTACTTTATGGACTCATGGAAAAGCTAAGAAGTAGGAGTATTATATACTGAAAAAAAATCAAGAACATAAAATGTAAATAAAAGAAGAGGAGAATAAAATATGTAGAATTATGTTTACCACAAGAAGAGACTTTTTCTCAGGGAGAGACATATGGAAACTTCAATTGTTCTAGTAATATTTTATTTATGTTTAGTGGTATCCTGTATAATTCCTTATACAGTGTGTGTATGTATATATATATATATATATATATCCGTATATGTATGTAATAATCTGTATACAGATAATTGACAGATAAATGACTATAATTTTATGTTTAGTAAAATTGTAACATTGTATTAACTAAGAAGAAAAAAAAACAAAGTCCCAAGAGACAAAAGGGAATGAAAATGATTTGTCCTGAGTCAGATTAAAATGATGATCCACTATAAATGCCACTTTCAGGTCTATAGTCTTAGGTGGATGTAAGCATGTGGGTAGTTGCTGAATTCATACTTCATGCTATTTTCCGATATCTGAAATATCAGGAGATGAATATCAGCCCACATCATTCACATACCATAATAAAGGCATTTTCAAGTATGCAATAGCTAATAAGTGATGCCTTAGCACTTTGTGGGATGAATTTACATTACTACAAATTTAGGGGGAATGCACAAAAGCAGAATAGAATTATCTAATTTAGAGACAGAATATTTAAACTAATTTTCATGATCCCATGAAGAAGCCTTAATGACCACAACCCTGTGGTCTCCTGATTGGCCTTTGTTCTAGCCCCCTGTAGCCAGAAGCTTCTTAGAAGTACTCTCCACAGCACCAATCAAATGTGAAATGGAGTTACTGATATAGAAGAGTAGAAAAGAAAATGACCTTTATGACTTGATATTTAGAAAACAGAAAGTACCTGGAAGCAGAACATGACAGTGCATGGAGCTCATCACAGTGTCTGGGGGTAAAGCACAAGGATCAGTTAGAGACCAACTATTTCTGGGCTCAAGAAGATAATTTTTCTTTCTCTGTTGTCATTCTCTCCTCCATAACCTGAAAAGAGCAGTCTAACCCAGTGAAAGAAATGATAGAAAGCTGATCTAGCATGGAATGCTTCTTACCACTTAAGGGTGTCAGGAGGGATGAATATAACAGCAAGTACAGTCCAATTGTTGCCTAAGGACCTTCCCAGAGAGACTTAAGTATTTTTTGGTCAATGGAGCTGACGCCATTGTTGAAATGCCATACTCATCCCAATGAGTTGGCCGTGGGTCTATAACCTTATGGTAATAGCAATTTACTGGTGATCCTAGTTCTCTGTACTTTAACTTCTTATTCTATGAAACTGGAATCAAAGTGTCCATTAATGAAGTTGATGTGGCTGACCTACTGAAAACAACCAGAAGATCCCAGGACAGGTAAATATCAACTAAATATTCTCTATTATTATACTTTTGAGATAAGGAAAATTATTAGTACTTCAGCATGTTTTCTATCTGCACCAAACTGAGCAAGAACAAGGGAAATAGGACTGGTGTATATTTCTAATAGGATCAATAAAACCGCATCCTAAGGCGGAGCAACATGGCGGCGAGGAGACGCTGCGAGTAAGATCTCCCATTAAAAAAAGTTAATAGGGAGGAAAAGCGGCAGGTCCCAGTGAGAACTGGGACACGGAAGATAAACGGGTGACTCCAGCAAACTGCCCGAAGAAGAAAGTTGCCATAAAAGAGGACTAGAAGGGAGGGAAGCGCAGCAGAACCCTGCTCCCCTCCCCCGCCCACAGAGGCGGCACTCTCTGACCCGCAGAGAAAACAACAAACTAAAACAACCCACAAGAAGAAACGACGCAGCAAGCGGGACTGTGAGTGGAAAGGAACTATTTCAGCCACCACACCCCGTGAACGGGAGCTGTGGAGAACCCTGCAGGATCAACCGCGGAGGTGAGCTCCAGGCGCCATTGAAGAGAGACCCCGCCCAGGAGGAGCCCAGCCCAGCACACAGCCCCGGGCCGCCCGGTAAGCTTGCGCGGAAAGCAGCGCGCTGGAAAAGCAGGCGCGGAGCGCGGTCAGGATTGCGCTGAAAAGCAGTGCGGTTGAAAAGCAAACGCGGATCCAGATCGGATGGCAGCTGCCCAGGTCCCCGCGCCTGTGACCTAGGCTTGCGGGGAGACGCGCGGAGGCCCTCCCTGAGTGAGCAGGAACCAGGCGCCCAGGCACGGGAGCGGGATTCAAAAGGCGCCATTCCCGCGCCACTGATCTGGGCTACAGCCCGCGTCCTGGAACTGAGGGCTTTGGAACTGAGACCCGGGGCACGAAATTAGGGGCGTGGGTTCCCCACGACGGTGGGGCACAAGGCAGACACAGCACCCCAAAGTCGTTGAGGTGTACCCTACCATCCCCGCTCTGCTCCCTGTCCCACGGGGTGGAAAATCAGCTCCCCAAGGGCTCTAGGAGAGATCTCTGGCGCCACCTAGCGACTTGAAGCCAGCACAGGCTCCTGAAGGAGCTAGTGGCCAGCTGGGGAGTTAGCCCACGCTGGGCCCCTTCCGAACAAGTAGTCTGAGCCCACAGGGAGAGTGAGCACCCACAGCCGGGGCAGACCAGGCGCGCAGAAGAGTGTGCCTGAGACTGGACGCGCAGGGAGTGTGTCCCACATCACCATTTTAGAACAGGGACATTTCTTCAGTAAAGACTACCTGCAGAAGGCTTCCTCAGGAGCCAGAGGTGAGCGGGGGAAGTTCGCCCACGCCAGACCCCCTCTGGCCTGCAGTCCAAGCCCAGAGGGGGAGCAGGAACCCACCGCCGGGGCAGACCAGGCGCACAGGGGAGTGTGTCCCCACATCGGCATTTTAGAACAGGGACCTTTCTCCAGTAAAGACTGCTTGAAACTGACAGATGACTCCTGGAGGAACCAGAGGGGAGCAGAGAAGCCCACCCAAGATGCCGGCCAGTCCCAACAACACAGTGTCCCAACGCATACGGCAAATTAGAAAACAGACAGTAGGGAGGAGGAGAACCACACGCAACCTAGCAACTCTCCAGAGAAAAAGCACACCACAAAAAGAAAACCAGCCCCCAGATTGCAACGACAGTAACTTGGAAAAACTTCTGAGCCTTCCAGAAAGAGAATTTAAAATTGCCGTGATTAAAAAACTGACAGAAGTCATAAAGGAAAACAATGATAAGGGAAAAATAATCAATGATCAGAAGAATGAAATTGAGTCCCTAAAGAGGGAAGTAAAAGAAATGCAGGAGATCAAAGAATTAATGGAAGAACTAAAGAATTCTGGGAAAAGCAATGAAAGCAGAATTGATGAAATGGAAGAACGAATAAGTACTCTTGAAGACACAGAAATAAAAAGAACCAAAACAGAAAAGGAAAGAGAAGTACGAAGGAAAAAGAATGAAGAAAGACTTCGGGAACTATCTGACTCCATGAGGAAAGGAAATATAAGAGTTATAGGAATACCAGAAGGAGAGGAGAGAGAAGTAGGAACAGAGAAAATATTCAAAGAGATAATTGAAGAGAACTTCCAAATGTGAAGGAGGAGCTGAAAATTGATATACAAGAAGCAAGAAGAACACCAAACTTCCACGATGAAAGGAAAAATACAGCAAGACACTTAATAGTAAAGCTCCCAAGAATCCAGGACAAGGAAAAAATAATGAAGCTGGCAAGAGGGAAGAAACAGATAACATTCAAAGGAAAGCCAATCAGGCTGACATCAGACTTCTCCGAAGAAACACTACGGGCAAGGAGAGAGTGGAGGGACATAGTCAACAGACTCCAAGAAAACAGATGCCAACCAAGAATACTCTATCCCGCAAAGCTCTCCTTCCTCTTTGAAGAAAGAATATGGACTTTCCCAGACAAACAGAAACTCCGGAATTTCATTGCAACTAAACCCCCACTCCAAAAAATACTACAAGGAGTCCTAAAGCCAGAACCTCAGAGGGACGAATAACAATGAAAGAAGGCCAAAAAAAAAAATAAAAGTTATTAAAAGAATAAATAAATAAAATCAAAGGAAAGACAAACACAATGGCAAATACAGATGTTAACATATCAATATTAACTCTAAATGTAAATGGACTAAACTCTTCAATAAAAAGACACAGAGTTGCAGCCTGGATTAAGAAACAAAACCCAACCTTTTGCTGTCTCCAGGAAACACATTTAGCTACAAAAGATAAAAATAGGCTCAAAGTTAAAGGATGGAAAACAATCCTACAAGCAAATGGACCAAAAAAGAAAGCAGGAACAGCTATACTTATATCAGATAAAACAGATTTCAAACTCAAAAAGATAAAAAGAGACCCCAATGGTCACTACATTATGATCAAGGGGACAATACTTCAAGAAGAAATAACACTCATTAACATATACTCACCAAACGAAGGAGCACCAAAATATATCAGACAACTGTTGTCCTCTCTGAAAACAGACATCAGAGAAAACACATACGTAGTGGGAGACTTCAACACACCACTATCAACAATGGATAGATCAACAAGACAAAAAATAAGTAAAGAAACCAAAGCTCTAAATAAGGACCTAGAGCAATTGGGCTTAACAGACATCTATAGAACACTAAACCCCAAAAAAACGGAGTACACATTTTTCTCAAGCGCACACGGATCATTCTCCAGGATCGATCACATACTGGGGCACAAGACAAACATCAACAGATACACCAAGACTGAAATCATATCAACCATCTTTTCTGACCATGAAGGCATCAAACTAGAAATAAACCATAAAAAGAAGGCAAGGAACTTTCCTACCTCATGGAGATTAAAAACCACACTACTGGAAGACCACTGGACTAATGAGGAGATGAAAGAAGAAATTAAAAAAATTTTTGAATTGAACGACAAGGAGGACACCAATATCCTAAATGTATGGGATGCAGCAAAAGCAGTAATAAGAGGAAAATATATAGCAATAGAAGCTCACATCAAGAAACAAGAAAGAACTCAAAGAAACAACCTAATCTCGAAGCTCAAAGATCTAGAAAAAGAACAACAAAAAAACCCCAAAACCAGTAGAAGAAAAGAAATAATAAAAACCAAAGCAGAAATAAATGAAATTGAAACTAAAAAAAAATCCAAAAGATCAATGAAACCAAGAGCTGGTTCTTTGAAAAAATCAATAAAATAGACAAACCCTAGCCAGGCTCACAAAGGAAAAAGGGAGAAAGCACAAATAAACAGGATCATCAATGAAAGAGGAGAAATCACAACGGACACAGCAGAAATCAAAAGAATAATCAGTAACTACTATGAACAGTTATATGGAAACAAGTTCAACAATCTAGAGGAGATGGACAAATTCCTACAACTCTACAATCACCCAAAGCTAGATAAAGAAGAAATAGAACACCTAAACAGACCAATTACAAGCAGCGAAATTGAAATGGTAATCAAAAACCTCCCCAAAAACAAAAGCCCAGGACCTGATGGATTTACAAATGAATTCTACCAAACATTCAGAGACGAATTAGTGCCTATCCTTCACAAACTCTTCCAAAAAATTGAGAAGGAAGGGACAATACCAAACACGTTCTATGAAGCCAACATTACACTAATACCAAAACCGAACAAGGACAACACAAAAAAGGAAAACTACAGGCCAATCTCCCTAATGAACACTGATGCAAAAATCCTCAATAAAATTTTAGCCATCAGAATCCAACAATGTATCCATAAGATAATTCACCGTGACCAAGTAGGATTCATTCCAGGGGCACAAGGATGGTTTAACATCCGAAAATCAATCAACGTTATCCAACACATCAACAAAAAGAAATATAAAAACCATATGATAATATCAATAGATGCTGAGAAAGCTTTCGACAAAGTGCAACACCCATTCATGATAAAAGCCCTTGAAATTCTTGGGATACAAGGAACATACCTTAACATCATAAAGGCCATCTATGACAAGCCAACAGCCAGTATCATTCTCAATGGTGAAAAGCTGAAAGCAATTCCATTAAGATCTGGAACAAGACAAGGATGTCCACTCTCACCACTGCTTTTCAATATAATACTGGAAGTCCTAGCCAGGGCAATAAGACAAGATAAAGACATCCAAGGAATCCAAATAGGAAAAGAAGAAGTCAAACTATCACTATTTGCAGATGATATGATATTATACATAGAGAACCCCAAAAACTCCACAGAAAAGCTAATTCAACTCATCAATCAGTTTAGTAAAGTGGCAGGATACAAAATCAACACGCAAAAGTCAGTAGCCTTCCTATACACAAACAATAAATCTGAAGAAGAAGAAATCAAAAAAACCATCCCTTTCGTTATTGAAACAAAAAAAATCAAATATTTGGGAATAAATCTAACAAAAGAGGTAAAGGACCTATACAAAGAAAACTATAAAACACTGTTAAAAGAAATAGAAGAAGACACAAAGAAATGGAAAGACATCCCCTGCTCATGGATTGGAAGAATAAACATTATTAAAATGGCCATCCTTCCGAAAGCAATATACAGATTCAATGCTATTCCAATCAAAATTTCAATGTCATTCTTCAAAGAAATAGAACAATTATTGATGAAATTCATATGGAATCACAAAAAACCCCGAATAGCCAAAGCTCTCCTGAAAAAAAAGAAGGGAATGGAGGCATCACACTCCCAGACTTCAAACTATACTACAAAGCCATAATCATCAAAACTGCATGGTATTGGAACAAGAACAGACATACAGACCAATGGAATCGAATAGAAAATCCAGGAATAAACCCACAGATTTATGGTCAACTAATCTTTGACAAAGGAGCAAAGACTATGCATTGGAGCAAAGAAAGTTTGTTCAATAAATGGTGCTGGGAAAACTGGGTCGCTACATGCAAAAGAATGAAGCTTGACCACTACCTCACACCATACACAAAAATCAACTCAAAATGGATTAAAGAATTAGACATAAGACCTGAAACCATAAAATATATAGAAGGAAATATAGGTGAAACACTACGTGATTTGCACATCAAAGACATCTTTACAGACACATCACCCAAAGCAGTGATAGTGAAGGCAAAGATCAACAGCTGGGACTACATCAAATTAAAGAGCTTCTGCACAGCAAAAGAGACAATAACAAAAACAAAGAGAAACCCCACCAACTGGGAGAACATTTTTGCACCCAACACTAATGATAAAGGACTGATCACAAAAATCTGCAAAGAGCTGATGAGACTCAACAACAACAAAGAAAATAATCCAGTCAAAAAATGGGCAGAAGAGCTAAAAAGAAACTTCTCTGAAGAGGAAATGCAAATGGCCAACAGACATATGAAAAAATGTTCAACATCACTTGTCATCAGGGAAATGCAAATCAAAACTACCATGAGATACCATCTTACACCAGTGAGAATGGCACATATTAAAAAAACTAGCAACAACAAATGTTGGCGAGGGTGTGGAGAAAAAGGAACTCTTCTGCACTGTTGGTGGGAGTGCAAACTGGTCCAACCACTGTGGACAGCTGTGTGGAGATTTCTGGACCTACTAAACATAGAGCTTCCATAGGATCCAGCAATTCCACTCCTAGGTATTTACCCAAAGGACACAGAAACATCAATTCCAAAGAACACCTGCACCCCTATGTTTATAGCAGCACTGTTTACAATAGCTAAGCTTTGGAAACAACCCAAATGCCCAAAAATAGATGACTGGATCAAGAAGATGTGGTACATATATACCATGGAATATTACTGAGCATTCAAAAAAGATAAACACATGCAATTTGCAGCAACATGGATGGCGCTGGAAGGGATCATGCTCAGCGAAATAAGCCAAAAAGAAAAAGAAAAATACCGGATGGTCTCACTCATAGCAGGAATCTAGAAAACTTAAATAAGGGACCAGGAAAATGAATAACTATAAGAAAGTGAAAATCAAAATCAACAAAAAACTATGAACCAGAGACACTTTTAGGGGGGCAGGGGCGGGAGGGGAGGGATTGGGGTCAGAATGGGGGGGCTGCAATTGTATGGGGAATATAACAATAAAATTTATTATTTAATAAAAAAAAAGAAATTGAATCATAGAGCCAAGATAGGTATGTAATTAAAAAATTGAAAAGTAGTAATAAATTTTGTTTCCAAAATGTTGTATCAACTTGTACTCCAATCAAAAGGACATGGGGAGTACATTTCCTTACACCTTTGCCAAAACCGCATTTCAAACTTCTAAGTCATGGCCAATCTGACATAGGAGAAATAGTAGTTTAAACTGCATTCCTTTAAATAAACTTGAGTATCTTTCCATAAAAAAAAAAAAAAAAAAAAAAAAAAAAAAACGCATCCTAGAGAGAGCAACATTTTATAGCCAATGCTGTAGAATTCAAATCTTAGCCTTGAATATTTAATGTAGTTTTGTGAACTTTTGAAAGTTTTGTCTTCTGAGTCTTGATTTTCTCTACTTACGAAACATAGATATCAACCAAATAAAGATAATGATGTTCACTTTATGCTTTGCATGTTGTGAATAGCATATATATAGTACATAGTATGCTTCATGGTACCTAGAAAAATACACTAGCTATTAGTTATACAATCATAATAGTTATCATTTTCTGAATGGAATTTAAATGAGCAGAATCACACTTCCCTTTTAAAGGTCTACTCAGGCCAAATGAGATAAATAATTCAGTACTTCAAAAATATTGTGTCCATGTCTACAAATGATTTTCTGTACACTTGAGCTCATCAGAGTCTATGGATTTTTTTTAATTTTATATATTTTTTACATCATTTTTCATTTTTGTATGATGTATGCATTTTCATCTTGGTTATAGTCTCCATATAATTCCCAACACCCTTGTTTTGATCCTACCCTCTTCCCCCACCCCACTGTGTCTCTGGTTTACAGTTGCCTGTTGATTTTGATTTTCACTTTATTATAGCTAGTCTTTTTCCTGGTCCTTATTTAGGTTTTCTAAATTCCTGCTATGAGTGAGATCATCTGGTAGTTTTCTTTTTCTTTCTGGCTTATTTCGCTGAGCATGATCGCTTCCAGCTCCATCCATGTTGGTGCAAATTATGTGAGCTTATCTTTTTGATTGCTGAGTAATATTCCATGGTGTATATGTGCCACAAATTCTTGATCCAGTCATCTATTTTGGGGCATTTGGGTTGTTTCCTTAGCTTACCTATTGTGAATAGTGCTGCTATAAACATAGGGGTGCAGGTGTCCTTCTGAATTAATGTTTCTGTGTCCTTTGGGTAAATACCTAGGAGTGGAATTGCTAGATCATATGGAAGCCCAATCTTTAGCAGACTGAGGAATCTCCACACAGCTCTCCACAGTGGTTAGACCAATTACAAGCAGTGAAACTGAAATGGTCATCAAAACCCTCCCCAAAAACAAAAGCCCAGGACCAGATAGAATTACAAATGAATTCTACCAAACATTCAGAAATGAACTAGTTCCTATCTTTCACAAACTCTTCCAAAAAATTGAGAAGGAAAGAATAATACCAAACACATTCTATGAAGCCAACATTACATAATACCAAAACTGAATAAGGACAACACACACAAAAAAAACTATAGGCCAATGTTTCTAATGAACACTGATGCAAAAATCCTCAAGTCTATTGATTTTTAACTTTTCTCTTGAAAGTATTGATTCTTCCATATCGTGTATTTCTAGAGTTTCATATGTCCTAATAGTGCACTTAATTTTTATTGGCACAGGTATTCCTAACATTCTGTTCTGCCCTTCGTTAATGTTTAATGAATACCAGGTAGGTGCTATGAGGAAATAAATACATAGTAACATGTACTTACAAACAGACATGAACAGCTAAGTGATAAGCTGAGTGATAAGAGAAGTGGAAAAAAATATTAGATTAAAAATAACAACATAAGAGCTGTCCATGGTCAAGGCAAGAACCTAATGTGTAGTGGAGAAAAAGAGTGGAAAATCAGGTGACTTGTTTCCTTGAGTGAGCTGACAAGGGCTTCTTAGAGGACTATGAGCTGAGCTCCAAGCATGAGGTGTGTGGATCTGGAGGGAAACTCAGTAGACAGTAGACTGGTGTCAGCCACACCGAGAGCTGTGAAAACCCAAGGTGTGATGCAGAGCAATGGCTTTGGAGTAAATGTGTTGGAGGTGAATGGGAGAAAAACATCTTTTTTTTTTTAAAGATTTATTTATTTATTTTACACAAGAACTGGGGTGCAGGCAAGATACATGGGAGGGTGAGAGGATTCAACAGAGTCAGAGTCGGGAGCAGAACAGGCAGAATGACGAAATACACTGTTGAGGGGAGCAGCGAGCGTGACAGGAGAGGTCTGCTGTACCATGTGGGATCCTCGCCGGCTGGCTGGGATCAAACTGGCGCTGCCGAGGCTGTGGCCAGTTTCACAGCACTGCGTTTAACCACCTGTGCCACCAAGGGAGGCCCGGGAGAAAGACATCTTATTGGGAATTGCTGTGCATCTTAGATTGAGAGGTTTAAATTTTTAGTCAAGTACAGAGAAGTCAATCAATGTTTGGGACAGTATGACATGGACTAAGCAGTCTTCTTTTCTTGTCCTTCCTTAGTTATTCCCCCACTAAAAAAGTATTATTAATGGCAAAAATCTGAAAAAGAAAAAATAAAGGAGGCTACAACATAATAAAGTTTGAGGGGACTATTCACTACCATAGAGGGGTTTAGAAAAAAGAGAAGAAACAATTTCTCTATGACAGAAGAAAATGAATCAAGAATAGCTCCAGAGAGATGGTGGTTAAAGAAAGAGATTTATCAGATGTAATCTCTAATATATTCAATAATGAATTAGGTGATAATGAAGGTTTGTCAATGCTCCTGGAAGTGTTATGGATTAATCTCAGTAGAAGTTACCCATTAGTGGAGGTCCATGCTGTGCTGATTATCTGAGAGCACTGCCAGCTCCTGTCTCTGAAGCCCAGCCCAAAGTAGACAGCATGTCTGGAACAGCAGCCGGTGTATCTCCCTCAAACACTGTAAAGCCAATAACGCTCATAGCCCTGGACCATGATTTCAATCAAAAGTCATGGAAACTGGGCCTCCCCTGGTGGCGCAGGTGGTTGACCGCAGTGCTGTGAAGCTGTCCGCAGCCTCTGCAGCGCCGGTTCAATCCCAGCTGGCCGGCGAGGATCCCACATGGTGCAGCAGACCTCTCCTGTCTCGCCCACTGCTCCCCTCAGCAGTGTATTTCTTCAGTCTGCCTGTTCTGTTCCCCACTCTGTCTCTGGTGAATCCTCTCACCCTCCCACACATCTGGTCTGTACCCTGGTTCTTGTATAAATAAATAAATTAATTGAAAAAAAATGTCATGGAAACTTTGGGAATGAATGCAATCTAGCCTGGGTTAGCACTAGTGGTAATTGGAAAGACATTATGCTGTATGGATTGGCAAACCAGTAGTGACAACAGCCAAGTCTTACAGCCTTTACTTGTTTGTCAAAGGCCATTCATCACACATTGAATTAGAATATATATATATATATATATGTGTGTGTATATCTATCTATATATATATATATAGTTAAAGATTTATTTTTATTTATGCATAAAAGAACTGGGGTATAGGCCAGAGGTGTGGGGGTGAAGAGGATTCACTAGAGACAGAGTGGGGAGCAGAACAGGCAGATCTACTGAAATACACTGCTGAGGGGAGCAGCGGGTGAGACAGGAGAGGTCTGCTGTGCCATATAGGTAGCTCCCTGGCCAGGGATCAAAATTGTGCTGCAGTGGCTGGCGATAGCTTCATAGTGCTGAGACTTAACCCCTGCACCGCAAGGGAAGCCTGAGTATATTTTTATTTTATACAAGCCTTACTATAGAAGCTGGGTAGCAACATGTCATCAGCCAGGGAAGCAGAGCAAAGAGGGAGGTTGGTTAGTTCTGTGTAATCAAGTTCCAAGAGGGCAACAGTGAATGAGGATAAAAGAAAGAGACAAAAGAGGCTGGAGTTAAACCCAAGAAACTCAACCAGGCCAATGGAGGTGGGAAGGTGAGCTTGATCTCACAGGTGTGAGATGACTTGGACTCAGCACTTCGTGTTGGCATCTGAGATAAAGACTTAGGGCTCTCTGCAAAAGGTGTGTGGACCAGAAGTCAGACTCTTAGAGAACAAACCCACAGTGATGGGCCTCAGGAGCTCCACAGGCACCCCTCAACCAGCTCAGACCTGAATAGCCTCAATGTCAACAAAAACAGCACCTACAAGAATAATGCTTCAAGCTTACGAAGTGCCAGTCACGTATATCAGAGTTCATACTCTGATGTAAAGTCACTGTCACAAAGTAAATTTGTTCAGAGAAGATTAGGACCCCAGGACTCCTAATTTATTCATCTATTAATCCATTTATTCCATCAATGTAATTTTCCACAACTTTGTACCTAAGGGCGTGGTAAGCCTCTGGGTTCTGATCTAAGAGTGGACTGAGCAATCTGTGAAGCAGCAAGTTTGGTCCACTTGGCTGGTGGGAACAGGAGATGTGAGGCAAGGACAGAGCTCACCCTATTCTATGTTTCTGACTCTCATTTATGCAGGCTTAGCTCTTTGTTTCTGTTTAAGAGTCATTTTTAAGATTTAGTAACTCCCACAGCTCAACAGTAAACTTGAGCCTAAGCCATACAGACTTTGGATGTCTCTAACTTTATAAACATATTAAATATGTTACAAATTCCCCCTGGAGTGGATTTCCTCTTTTCTCTGAAACCACATAGAATGGAAAGGACCATGTTCTCTGTAAGTTACATCAAACTGTCTGTTGTTATAATTCTGTAGGCATCACGCTTGCTCTGGTAAAGTGATGTATGGAGCCATCGTCTGGTAGGGGCTGATGGGATGTAAATGAAACTAATTAAGGAAATGTCAAACATAATTAATAAAACAGGTTTAAGTTGCAAAAGCCCTGTCAGCGGAATGAATGGAGGAGAGCAGCGCTGGCCCATTGTCCCACTGCCGGGGTGCTCTCTCCTCTCCCCACACCTCTCCAGGCTTTATTTAGCGCTGTTCAATTAGATCCCAGAAAGCTACTTGAAGCTGACTTTTCCACCTCACCTTCTCTTAGCTTGATTCCATGGAGAGGGAGGAATATAAATTTGCCTGTCGGCCTACAGCTTGGAAAAAATTAATTGCCAACTCCTCATCTTTTCCAAGTACTACAGGGCATTAACATAACCAATTTGCTCCAACTCCTCACTGGCTGTCTAATAGAGCGTCCGACCAGCTGATAAAGCCAGGGTGCTACTGACGCCACCTTATTATTATGAGCTTTTTCATAATATCCAAATATTACAGCAGTGTGATTCACAGGCTCCATTTATTATTGATAACAATAAAAAAGGGGGGCGGGATTGAAAATAACAAAGCGGGTGAGTGACCCATAATTATGGCAAGCAAATTAGGGGATGCTGGAGAGTCAGTTACATTTGCCTAGCAGTAATGATGCCCGAGACCTTTTCCTTCCCCCGGGATGGGAGAAATAATGGATTCCCTTGCAGCTGCAGATGGGGTAGGAGAATACTGTCATTGGGACAATGTTTACAGAAGTTAGGCCAAGCGTGGGCTAGGAGGCCTGCCTGGAGTGCTCCAGTCAGCTCCAATCATCTCAGCCACTGAAGCAGAAGTCGCTCAAACACCCGCTGGTTCTGGGAGGGGTGGCGAACAGCACAGGAGGCTGGACAAGAGTCCCGCTTGAGAGTCAACCACTGCATTGGTGAGGACCATTTCAGGCCCTTCCGATTCTCAGGCAAGGGTGATAACCTTGAAGACCAGAGGCCAATCAGCTCTTAACTGGAGAGAGAATAATGAAATGTGGTTTCTGCTCACTTATAGGCCTCTGCCTAGCCTTATTCCAGGTTATTTCACTTCAGTTCGTGCACACTCACACACACACACTGTCGTGCACACACACACTTGTGCATAAACACACACACACACACACACACACATGCCTGATCTTTAATGCTATTTGACACACATTATATTCGCCAGACTCAGTAGAAGGAAGAAGTCAGATACTTCAAGGGCTCAGGAAGCTGAAAGTGTCCATTTTGAATCCAAATTAGGTAAAACAAACACAGATCTTATGTGGAAACAAATTTCTCTTTTAAAAAATCTTCTGTGATAGATACATGGAAGCTGGATTTGTGCCCACCAAATCCAAAGATGATTTCCAAACTGACAACACATTAGCAAACACTGGTAACATCATCAAAGGTGTGAACTTGATTTCAATAAAAAGTTTGTGGGCCTCCCTGGTGGTGCAGGGGTTAAAGTCTCAGCACTACCAAACTATCACCAGCCACTTTGGCATGAGTTTGAACCCCTGCCAGGGAGCTACCCACATGGCACAGCAGACCTCTCCTGCCATGCCCGCTGCTCCCCTCAGCAGTGTATTTCAGTCGATCTGCCTGTTCTGCTCCCCACTCTGTCTCTGGTGAGTCCTCTCACCTCCCAAGCCCCGCATGTGTGGTCTATACCCCAGTTCTTGTATGCATAAATAAATAAATAAAAAGAAATCTTTAAAAAGAAAAGTTTGTAGTCAAAATGTGCTCTATGACAGGGTATCCTGGCAGGAAGCAAAGAAATGCTCAGATACTGATGGAATCAATTAAAAGACCCCAAGAGGAGCTGCCTCTGGCCAAATTTGAAGCTGTAATGATGGTAATAAACTTAAAATATTTTAATAAAAATCCAAAGTGGTTACAGAGAGGCAGACTATCCACAAATATTAATTATGTGGAGGTTAAACATGTATGTTTTATTATTCTTTCAGCTTTTCTCTAAGTTTGAAATTTTCTAAAATACAAAATCTGGAGGGAACTCCCATTGTTTCTGAAGTATGCGAGGTAAGGAAAATACAAATTGGTAATAATTACATCAGAGACAAGTTACTCAAGGTCTATTTTGATTTGATGTGAATGTGAATCTAGGGGCCTAGACTTTGCTGCTAAGATTTGGACCACTTCATTTTTATCAAATATTGAAAAGAATGAAAAAAAAAAAATAGGGGCCTTGTAGGGTAAATGGTTTGCAGGCTTTTTTGCCCACCTGCCCTTAGGGTTGCCCTGCATGATGGAGCACCTGCATTGTTATACTTGTGTTGTTTACTTCTGTGGGCCATGGCTGCAGTATTGAGATATTAGCCAGGAGAAGCAGAGGCGGTAGAAAGAGGCAGGAGAGAGAGAAGGGGAGAAAGAAGCCAGAAAAGCCCAGAGTGAAGACTTGCAGGGGTCTTGGAGGCCTGCCGGACTCCTGCCCAGCACCCCCCACCACCCCGCACCCCTGCCTGCCATGTACCTGGTTGCTGCACTACGTGTAAAAGCTCAATAAAAGCCTGAGAAAGCCACCCAAGTTCCTTTACCCTTCTGCCAGATCATTGAACCAGCTCTGTGCCCTTCCTGGCACTACAGGCATGATGGTGTAAGGAGAAATAGAACATTAGAACATTATTATCTTCAAGTCTCTTTTATAGCTGGTTAGCATTTGGTATTATCAGACTCTTTAAATTTTGGTTAATCTGATATGAAGAGAATCTCATTATGATTAAAATTTCCATTTATTTACCCATGATGTTGAATATTGTGTCAAGCATGTACTGACATTTCAAATTAAATCTTTTCCAAAATTGTATTTGTCTCCCTAGCTATTTGTATTTAACTTATTGATTTGGAGGAATTGCTACATATTCTAGGTATCAGTGCTTGATTGGTTGCATTTATGAAAAAATATCTGCTTGTGGCTTGCCTTTTTAATCTCTGTACTGTTGGATAAACTAATATTTTTCATTTTAATAAGATCAAATCATCAATCTTTTATAGCTTGCGCATTCGAGATGTTTAAAAATCTTGTTTCACCTTGAAGACACAAACATCTTTCTGTTTTTTAAACAGAAAGTAGTTATTTTATTTTATTTGTTTTAATCATCAGTTTTTCCTGTAGCATTTCTTGGCAAGTGCATTTAATTTGGACTTTATTTGACTAATTTCTCATATCATCCCTGTCATTCATCATCATTACCATAGATGTGTGTGTGTTTGTGTGTGTTTGTGTGTGTGTGTGTCCTGCTGACTGTCTTCTAGATTTCTTATTCTCCTTACTTGTCAATTTATTCATCATTGTGCCAATATCATATTAATTACCATAATTTAAAATAATTCTTTCACAAGGGTACCAAGATTTTTCAAATTTTGGTGAAACAACCGTATAGCCACAATCAAAAGAATGATTTTGGCCTCTAGCTTACACCTTGTACAAATGGAATTCAAAATGATAAAACACTGAAATCTAAGAGCGAGAACCGTGAAACTCTTAATATAAAACACAGACATAAATCTTTACAACTTTGAATTAGTTAAAAGTTTTTTGGAAATGATGTCTAAAACACAAGAAACCAAAGAAAAATAGATGAATCGGACTTTATCAAAATTATTTCTGTCAGAAAATTTTGAGAAATTAAAAAGAAAATCACAAAATGACAGAAATTATTTACTGTCAAATATCTGTGAGACCTTTTGTCATTCATATTTAACATCTCAAAGTGCAAATTCATCTATATATTTAATTTTTTCACAAAACAATTAAAAAATCTTGAGAGTTTAACTTACATCTCTTTCCTTTTAGCTCTAATGCAATCTTGTTTTTTAACTCCCTAATTTATAAATCATTATTTTTGTTTTATACAACTAATATTTATTTAGATTATACTAAATTGTGTATATTATAAGCATTATATAAGCCTATTATTTCTTTTTGCGTTTAGAATTTCCTTCTGAAACCGTTTTTTTCCAACCTGAAGAAATTCATCCTTTAGTATCTTCTCTTGTGCTTCCAGCTTACAATTGGGTTAAGAAGTTAGTTGCAAGACTTACTGCTTCTCTTTTAAAAGTGATCTCTCTTTCCTCTGTGGGTGTATTTAAGATTTTAACTGTTTTTGTTGTTTTCGAGTTTCACTAACATGTGTCTAACTTGAATTTCATGTATCATTTTATCTCTAGGCTTCATGAATGTGTTGGCATCTTTCACCAGTTCTAGAAAATCATCAGACTTGTTTTTTTAGACATTTCCTTGCCTTTATTCTTCCTCTCCTTTTCTTCCAGCACTTACATTGCATATTCATTAGACCCTTTTATTCTTTCTTCCATGTTTTAAAATCCCCTTTTTATAGCCTCCCTCTTCTTTATTTCTCAATACTCCATTCTGGATGGTATTTTCAGTTTTCTTTTTAGTAAATCTC
The DNA here is from genome assembly GCF_014898055.3 of Talpa occidentalis. NCBI lineage: Eukaryota > Metazoa > Chordata > Mammalia > Eulipotyphla > Talpidae > Talpa > Talpa occidentalis. Next base: position 7,752,947 of record NW_023601433.1, read on the forward strand.
TCTTTAGCTGTGTCTTATCTGATGTTAAACTTGTCCATGGAATTTTAATTTTCCTTGTTATATATTAGATGTTAATAGTACTATCTAGTTATTTTTCAAAAATGCAAATGTGTGTTATATTTTTGTCTGCTTCTATGTTCAGTCTCTTATTTCTTTACTGTTACACACATTTATTTTCTATATTTGACTGATGGTTCTAAAATCAGAAGCCTTATTCAGTCCTGGTGCCTTTGTAGCCTATGTTCTTTGTGGTTTCTGATTGCAACAGAAAAGTTTTTGGAACTTTATCAAATGGCAACTCTTTGAGACCTCCTTTGACAGTGGGGTCTTCAAGGGGGTGGTTTTATTGTTGGGCTTGGCTGTGGTTTCAGCGTGCCTAAGGGCATCACCCAGTCAGAAGTACATTAAAATGAATTCCCAGCCTGCAATTTTTCAAATTATTTGGAGCTCATGAATTCAGGATTCAAATGCATAGGAGCGTTATGTTATAGCTACAGATCTGTGAAGGGATTATTTTTCTCTTTTAGTGCTGAGATTTGGCAAGAGATTTTCCCGATCACATAAGGGGTCTTTATGTACGATTGTACTTCTCACTCATCTTAATAGTAAAATGCAAGCCCCTCAAATCTCAGCTTGATATGTGAGTGTCTTATTAGGCTACCCTCCTTAGCTGGGCTCTAAGATTTGTCTTTTGTTCCCAGACCCAATGAATCCCTGTAATTTTGAATTTAAACTGACTTGGTTTTGTACAACTCTGAAAGTGGAAAACCTGAACAGAACTTTCTTTTTGTGGACTTCAGTTAAAATTTAGCTTCTGAATATTTTTATTTTTCATTTTCTTTTTAGTTTATAAAAGCATCTACAGGGATGAACGAATTGAAAGAATTGTGTGGGGACTATAACTAAAAAATGCATACATTGTGCAAAAATGAAAAATGATGTAAGAATTATATAAAATAAAATATTAAAAAAGAAAGCAAATGTGTGTTTGTGTTTGCAATATTTCATAAAGTATTTTGCATATTTTATATGACATAATAACAAAACAATATATTTTATATATTATATATTACAGAAATATCACAAATCATATCTTAATTTTAAATCCAGAAATTTTAGCTGTGTGAAAAACTGTTAGAAATACCCGTTAATGAAACTTCCTTGGTTTTTATCTCATCCTCTATAAATTTATGATTTCTAAATTTAAAAAGGAAGAAAAGCCTGCATACCTATTTTAATATAACAAAGCTTTTATTAAAATCAGGAAATTTTAATGATAGATAAAAATTTAGAAACTAAAATACAAAAAGAAGCTCACATTTGTCTTGGTACGTGCAGGAACTGACAGAGCAGAGATGATATCTGTCACCATTGCTCCACATTTCATTGCCTTGACTCCTGATGTCCCAGTTCAATTTATGAGTCCAAGAAATAAATTTTCTGATTAACTATACATGCTATATAGACACAATGAAAGATTACTAATTTTAGAAAATTAGGAAATTTTGCCATTTGTGACAACATGGATGGACCCAGAAGGTATCAGGATAAGTGAAATTAACCAAAGACAAATCTTGCATGATTTCACTCATATGTGGAAGATAAATGAATAGAAAAATATAAAATAAAACAAACTCTTAGATTATAAAAACAAAATTGGAGTTACCGTAGGGAAAGAAGATGGAGGTAGGAGAAAAGGGATCGATTATGTGGTGGTAGATGAAAGTAGACTTTTGGTGGTGATCAGAGTGTAGTATATACAGATGTTGAAGTGTAAGGATGTATACCCAAACAAACATAACATTGTAAACCAATGTCACTTCAATTAAAAGTTAAATAAAAATAAAGACATTTCCTAGGTGTAAAAGAGTCTATACTTAACATGCATTTGGGAGGCATTCATTAAATTTTGCTAAACAGGAGTGTGGCTGCAAGTCATACACTGGCCATAACTCCACTGAGAAAAAGCAAATGTTTCTAGTGGGATTGAGGATGTTGGATTAGCACTAAGTCTATGCTTGCTGTGGACATGTGCTATTCTCCAGTGGAGTTTGATGGAGTAGGATTGCAGTTTAATAAGAGGATCATTTGCAGCTGTACGTCCCACCCACTGAACAGCAGCCTTGGTGTTATAATAGTCTGATTAGAGTCCTGGGGAGGTGTAGTTCTCTGATAGCAACTCATCTTAATGGAAATGAATTGTATCCTCTTACTGCACATTACCATGTAAGCCAGAAAAGAGATTGTACTCCGACCACTTGATGAAGATTGTGCAGTTCTTGAGCCAATGCTTGAATTGCATCTTTTGTAAGCTTTACTTATTTTTCAAATCTATACATATTTGGATAGTATTAGAAAGGAACCTCTAAGTTAACCTTTTACCTTTTCTTTGACCTGAACTAAACCTTGAAATAATTTCTCATTCCTTTTCATCTTTTACCCTCTGCCTCATCTCATAAGGATTATACAATCTGAAATATTTATATAAGGAGAAATTAGTTTCTACTAAATGTTTATTTTGGCTAGACATCTACCCTGGGTCTTTGGAGGCTAGTTTAGTAGATTTAAAGACTTTTATCTGATCAGTAATATTTCAACTTTTAAAATTATATTAATTATTAAATTTCTAATATTAAGCATTGTCAATGTATGGCCACATAAACTTTTGTTAAATCAATTGCTTAAAATTAAACAGTATATGTAGCATTAACTATTGTATAGAGAGAAAATTTCTATTTTTTTTTGCTTATTTTCTCTTAAATGTAAGATTCTTCCAAATATACCAACTGTAAAGTGGCCTCCATTTATAAATAATATCTCTTCCTTAAAATTATACATATGGGGGCCTCCCCAGTGGTGCAGTGGTTGAGTGCTGGGTTGCGAAGCTGCCCGCAGCCTCTGTGGCGCCGGTTCGATCCCCGGCTGCTCCCTGGCCACAGGAGGAGGGTCCCACATGGCACGCAGACCTCTCCAGCCTCCCGCTGCTCCCCTCAGCAGTGTATTTTGTCAGTCTGCCTGCTCTGCTCCCCGCTCTGGCTCTGGTGAATTCTCTCACCCTCCTGCGCTTCTGACTGTACCCAGTGCTTGTATAAATAAATAAATAAAGCCATTTAAAAAAAGATTAAAAAAATTATACATATGGTTTGGTAACAGTGTTTTAATCTTTTATAGCCAATGATTTATTAATTATTTCTGGTATTAGAATGTTATGACTGGTTGGAAGATTGAATTAAACAAGTCATCTGCTTTATATGAATGGTGAATATTGATCATTTATATTATACTTGATACCAGAAAAGATATCCTCTGAAAATAGTAAATTTTAGAGGTGTAACTGGAAACCTGTATCATTTTACCTTTTCACCCACTTTGCCTACACCCCACGCCGTCTCTTGGATCCATGAATCTGTTCTCTGTACCTTGGTATGCTTTTGTCTTCATTTAGTCTACATATTTATTGACTTAAAAGTGGGATCACATAGTATTTGTCTTTCTCTGTCTCTGCATATGACTAAGGGACAAACTACTCCAAGAGGTATATGAAAATTCCAGAGCTTCGAACATGCCCCAACATTTCTAAGATCTCATTTGGGTTCAGCATGATTTACATGGACACATCACCCTTTGTCCTTGGTTTCCTTGAGAATGGCGAGGCAGATATTGTGTGGATAGGTGAGTGTCTGTGCAAGAAGGCACCTGGTATTTTAAGTTGTGCAGGCCATGGGAAGTGAGGAAGTCCAGAAATTGTCACAACCAAGGGCCCCCCAAAGAGCAATAGCAACTAAACCTGATGAAGGGCCTCCCTGGTAGCGCAAGGGGTTAAGCACAGCACTGTGAAGCTATCTGCAGCTTCTGCAGCATGAGTTTGATCCCTGGCTGGCCAGGGAGCAACCTATATGGCGCAGCAGACCTCTCCTGTCTCCCCGCTGCTCCCCTCAGCAGTGTATTTCAGTCAATCTGCCTGTTCTGCTCCCCACTCTGTCTCTGGTGAATCCTCTCACCCCCTGCACCTCTGGCCTATACCCCAGCTCTTGTATGCATGAATAAATAGATCTTTAAAAAAATAAAAAAAATAATAAAAATCACATGACCGTTACACTTTGGACATGGAGAATGTTAGCAATGACAATCCATGGTGAAGGCTGAACTCTGTCCACTACCTGGTGTCCTGGCCAGGCATGGAGGTGACCAACCCGACCTCAAAGGAGCCCGGGATGGAAGAACAGAAGGCCGAGCCGCTGCTTGGTGCTGGTCTAGAGCCTCCCGGAGCAGTGGCGGGGAGCGGGCAGGAAGGAACCCACTGGGGGCAGGACAGGGGCAAAGAGATCCTGGCAGGCAGGAGCGTTCCTCGCACTTCCACTGCATTTGGAGACACGAGAAGGCCTATGTTTTGCTGCTCCCCTGTAGTCAGAGAAAAGGGAGCAGGTGACAGTGTCAAGTCAAATCTCTCTACCTCTCTGTCTTTTGCCTCCCTCTATCTCTCTGCCTCTGTCTCTCTTTGGGTCTGGCCCTTTCTCTCTGTCAGGTGGAAAATCTCTTTTTCTCTGTCTCTGTCTCTCTGTCTCTCTGTCTCTCTCTGTCTCTTTCTGTCTTGCTTTATTTCTTTCCATGTCTTTCTCTGGTGGAAAACCTCCTCTGTCTCTGTCTCTTTATGTCTCTCCGTCTCTCTCTGCCTTTCTTCTCCCCCTTTCATAGGCCTTCATTCTAATTAACCTGCTCCCCTATCACTCCCCCCCCTTTTATTTCTGTCATCTCCATTTCACAGTATCACTTGCCCAGTGAAAAGAGCCTCAGACATGTTCTATTTAGAACGTGAGTGTCTCACTAGGGGTGACAAGTCTTTTTTTAAGGTCATTTATCTAATTGCTCTTTGCAGATAAGAATTAATTAGCCTGATTATTTTTCTTAGTTTTTGGATGGGTTCCCCACCTGAAGAGAAGAAATTCCTTGGTGTCAGTGATTAATTGCTCAGCCAGAAGCTTCTGCCTCGCATTTGTAATAAATGCCGACTAGCTCTTTGGGTCACATTAAGAACCAGGCAGGTTGTGGTGTAATGTACAGGATAATAAAGCACTTGTATAAATAGGGGCAGCAGCATTTGATGTTGATTAAATATTTTAATACATCAAAGGGTGAAGGAGTTTCAGTATGCAGAAGGTAAGAACCCTCATTTAGGGCAACTTTTCTCTCTTGCATGAGGCACAAAACACCTTCCGGATCAGTGACAGCAGGTGGCATTTCAGAGGAGGGTTTGTCTAAATGACCCCCTTGGACTGTAGGGTTCTCTTCTTGTGGTTTTGGCTCTCTTTTTTTTCTGTCAGAGAACACCTCTATGGAGAGGTATGAGCACATTCAGAACCCAGATTCCTTTTTTTTCTGGAACAGAAAGAAATAAGCTTCTTCTTGGTTTACTTCTAAGTTAGTTCGTTTTAAATTGCCACTGTTTGTGGCCTCCCTGGTGGTGCAAGGGGTTAAGACACAACCTATGAAGCTGTCTGCAGCCTCTGCAGCAAGAGTTCAATCCCTGGCAGCCAGGAAGCTACCCACATGGCACAGCAGACCTCTCCTGTCTCACCAGCTGCTCCCCTCAGCAGTGTATTTCGGTAGATCTGCCTGTTCTGCTCCCTGTTTTGTGTCTGGTGAATTCTCTCACCCCCCTGTGCCTCTGGCCTGTACCCCAGTGCTTGTATAAATAAATAAATCTTTTTAAAAAAAAGAAGATTCTGGCAGACTCAGTGTCTTGACACTTTCTGCTTCACAGACAGTACCTTCCAACTGGGTCTTCATATGGCAGAGAGTCAGGGAGCCCTGTGGGACACTTTCCTGAAGGCACTAATCCCATTTAAGAGGGCTCCACCTTCAACCTGATCATCCCTGCACCCAGACTTCACTTCTTAGCACCATCTTCTGGGGGATTAAGAATTTCAACATATACATTTTGGTGGTGGGGAGACACCAACATTCACCCACCATCAAGGACAAGTCTTCTATTCTATGGAGAGTTCATTTAAAGACGTGGTCATAAATGATCTAAGATTATCACTTCATTTTCCACATTCATAGTGGAAATTTGTAGCTGCAGATATTAGTCATGGCTATTTTAAGGTAAAAGAAAAAATGGCCAGGAGAAATTAAGGGTTTTATTAAAAGTTATGATCATTGAGCAAGTTATAGTTAGAACTAGAATAGATTGTTCCTAGTGACCGTCCAATTAGCATGCATTTATTGAATATGTGTGTGTGCATGCACATAAATAATATATAGTACTATTATATAATATATAATGATATCGATATCCACAGCATCCTACTATACATATTTAATTGTAAAACTTGTGATTAGAGTGAGCGGAGTTTAATATTTTAAACTTTAATGTAGTGTTTATTAAACTAGAATTGTTGAATGAAAAACATCTTCAAATAAAATATTGTCAAAAGCAATCTGTTCTCTAAAATGAATATCTCATTTAATAGAATGACTTGACTGGAATTAAAAGCTGTTATTCCTTAGGTAGGTAGATGATAGAATATTTCTTCTCCTTAAGTGACATTACTGAAATTAATACAATCTGATGTGCTTTCTTTACCTGTAAGAAGAACCAACATGTAATTAAAGAACATGTGGGATCCCTTATTTAACCATTTATACTCTACATTCTATTTTTCTAAGGTTCAAATCCACTAAAAAATAAGGATCTACACATAGTAGATCCTTAATAAATACCTACAGAGTAAATGAATAAATGAGTTGAATAAAGGAATAAATAAAGGAAACCAATTGACGAAGTTAGGCATCCTTAGTATTTTATCATCTCTTATCTTTTATTTCTAGTTCATTTTCTTTTAACCTATATAGAATAGAGACTATTATTTCAAAAGGCCTCCAACTTACCAATTTTATTGAAAATTTTGTTAGCTACAGTAATATTAATAATTGATAGCTGTCCTGTAAGGTTCAGCCAATGTGAAAGGAAGAGCTCTTCTATGCTAAACAACAAAGTTCTCTGGGAATACGTCAATAAAAATACCAAGGTTACTCACCTACCACCTACAAATTTCAGATTATTCAGATCACTTTAAGGAGATTTCCAATGTTGTTTATTGGCCTTGTTTATCTTCAAGAGCCTGTTTTCATGCTGTTTGAAAATCCCCATAATCCCTGTGTTCCTGGTTAATTGTAAATAGGGAGTTTTCTTCTCTAGCCACCTGTCAAGATTTTTAAGGCTATTCTACACGAGTGAATGTTTCTGTTTTCTTTGACTCGCTTTTCACAAAAATGATGAAATTAGCTACCAAGCTGTTGAGCATAGATATTTCATGCAGCATTCACTTCCTTTCAGGCTGTTGTAAAAGGATTCTGGGTGACATTGTCTCCAGTTCACATCAACATGTTTCAAATTGCCTTATCTCATGGGAAAACTAATTGTTCTGTGATGATGCAAAATGGACATTTGTTCCAGAGTTGCCTTTTTTTCTTTTTGGTTTAAATTGATAATTTATTCAGAAGGCAGTAGTCAGAATGCCTGAATTCGAAATATAGGCAAATCTGTTGTGGCCCTAAAGAAAAAAATATAATATGATGCAAAGAAATTGCATAAGATTTTAATGGTGAAAAATGTGTAGCCGCTAATTTATCAAAGTATATTTCTATCCAGTGTGTGAAGAAATGCCATAAAAGAACTGTTTCTCTCATGACTCTCATGTTTCTCTCATATTTCCCCCAATCCACTGCTTTTCCTCATTAAATTTTAAAATTATTTCAAGAAAACAATTGAGAAAACCACATTGGGTCCAACATGGCAAAGCTTTTTTTCCCCTAAGATTTATTTATTTATGCATACAAGAACAGAGGTGCCGGGGTGGCGGGGGCGGGGGATGAGAGGATTAACCAGAGACAGAGTAGTGGGGAGCAAAACAGGTGGATCTACTGAAATACACTGCTGAGGGGAGCAGCGGGCAAGACAGGAGAGGTCTGCTGCACCATGTGGGTAGCTCCCTGGCCTGGGATCGAACTCTTGCTGCTGTGGCTGCCAATAGCTTCACTGTGCTGAGACTTAACCCCTGCACCACCAGGGAGGCCCATCCAACATGGCAAAGCTTTGGATAGAAAATATAACATCCAACTATGGAGGCTGTAATGAGATTTAACTGAGTTTGTGTTTATAAAGTGCTTAGACATTTAGCAACCATTAGGTTAGCATGTGTTAGACAAAAGTTGGGGATTCCTTCAACCTCTCAGACACTTGCAACCTTGAACCTATATGCTGAGGTTGGAAACTAGATTGAACATATAAACTGGATCATTCCAAATTTATCTTTTTCATAGTAATTAATTATGCAAATTATAATGATCTTTCATTACAGATCTTTGCAAGAACAAGCTACACAAAAAAGGATTTTATCACTTCATCAAACAGAAGTATGTCACACATTCCTATGCCAAGTAACAGAATACATTGGGGAGTTATATTTTAGATGACTTGAGTTCCCCCTCCAGAAATTTGCCAAATCACAATATATATTATAATTTCCTTTTGTAGAAAGATAACATCTAAAACTAGAAAATCTGTAAACATTTTTTCCTGATATAGCATGCTTCTGAAAATGCAACTTAAAAGACTACTCCATCAACATAGTGGAAGAAAATGATGTTCTCTCTAACCTTCTTAGTTCTTGGCTGAGACCCCAGGAGGAAATGAAAGATTAACAAGAGAAAATCAAATTGAAGTTTATTAACAAATATACCTCATGCATCCATCAGCAACAACCATGGAAAAATGGGAAGCTCTCGGGGCGCCTTAGAATTCCAGCCTAAATACCATCTTCAAGCTGAGGACTAAAGGAAAAAAGCCACAGGGAGAACAGTTATAGGGGGCTTAGCTAGAAAAGCTGGGTAAACAAGAGTGAACTCTGTCATGCAGCTTTAAGTGGGTACTTTCTCCAAATGATAAGGGTCTAAAATTGTCTCCAGGAATTAATCAAAAGGAGACAGACATCATTGTAATATTATATCCTGGTTTTAGGCAAATAGAAGGCAAGGTGGGAGCTTTATTAAATTTGTTTCTTAATTGTCCTTAGCTCAGAGCAATCCTTATACCAAAAAGCCATATTTAGGGGCAGCGTATTCTGTTATCCTTCATTAAAATGAACTTAGATTTTTCTTTTTTAAAGATTTATTTATGCATACAAGAGTTGGGGTACAGGCCAGAGGTGTGGGGGGTGAGAGGATTCACCGGAGACAGAGTGGGGAGCAGAATAGGCAGATCCACTGAAATACACTGCTAAGGGGAGCAGAGGGGGAGTCAGGAGAGGTCTGCTGCACCATGTGGGTAGCTCCCTGGCCAGGGATCTAATTCATGTTGCAGTGGCTGCGGATAGCTTCATAGGTTGTGTCTAAACCCCTTGCGCCACCAGGGAGGCCCTGAACTTGGATTTTTGATCTTTACTCCTTGTCAAAAGGTGGCCTGGGTTGCAGCCAGAGCTCTTTCTCCTCTGGAAATGCAATACCCAGTGAGGAGAAGGTTACTCAGAAGACACAACACTGTATTTCTCATCCAGAGATTCCCAACTAGAGCAGAGTGCCTAAGTAGAGTCAGAGCTCCTGGATAGATCACACAATTCTCTTATCTTTAAAGAACATGGCCTGGAAGAGTAACGTTCTTGAATATTTTTAGAAGACCTGTCCCAGAAACAGAACCCCACAGCAAACTCTGAATAAAAGGAATAACTCTCTTTAAAGAGACGCAATTCTGTTCATAGAATCGAGCTTTCTGAAATTCTTCTTGCCTATCTAGCTACTATAGATGATTTTTGTCTTCTCTGCTTCAAAGCTTCTGAACTTAACCTTATCCAGCGATTTTCTGCTGTGAAGTTGCTTCCTCAGGTCTTTCTGCCATAGCATCCTGGCCCTCTCCTGCAGCCAGACTGATGTAAGGTTGGCCTGTTTAGTACAGAACTGACAGAAAGAGTTCTAGAAGCCAGCAAGGCAATGTACGAGGGTTAGAAGGACACCAAATCAAGGATGTTGAAAGCACAGCAAATATTTAAAACTAAAAATCTTGAATATCTGATTCTAGGAGATTCTCTGTAGCACGACCTTGCTAAAGGCAAGTCCATGATGAGTGAGTAGAAGGGATTCTTCACCCGGGAGACACCTCAGCCTTTGCACACTAGCAGTATCTTCATTTTTTAAAAGACTTTTATTTATTTATTTATGCATACAAGAACTGGAGTGCAGGCCAGAGGTGCAGGGAGTGAGAGGATTCACCAGAGACAGAGTGGGGAGCAGAACAGGCAGATCCACTGAAATACACTGCTGAGGGGAGCAGCCAGCCGATAGGAGAGGTCTCCTGCACCATGTGGGTAGCTCCCTGGCCTGGGTTCGAACTTGTGCTGTAGTGGCTGCCAATAGCTTCTTTGTGCTGAGCCTTAACCCCTGTGCCATCAGGGAGGACCAGTATCTTCATTTTCATAAACTTGGACCAGTGAAGTTTGACCTGCTGAGACTTGTCACTGTCCCTTCATACTTTGGTGTCGTCTGTGGACCTTGGCTCTCCAGTCCTGAATCTTTCCCAAGACTGTTCTTGATAAACTTTATTTATTCTACATCCTCAAATGTCCTAAAGTTCCAAGTCTTCTGAGCGAAACTGAGTGAGTTTCTACAAGTCTCCAACAGCCCAGCTGGGGTATTGTTCTCAGCATGAGAACATCCTTCATTTAAGCTGATGTATTATCATTATTACTTTCCAGAGTGACAAAACTGAATTGGGTAGCTCACTATGATCAATAACAGGCCCCAAGCTAGGAAACATTACACACACACACACACACACTCACACACTCACAGTGCTGTACAAAACTGAGGAGTACCCAAGGATCCTAAACTGTTAGGAGGAAAAACGCATGCTGCCCATTCTCAGGGTCCTGTCACACATGCACATAAATCAAGGTGATTAAACTCTAGTGAGCTCAAAGAATTTTTTTTTAAGATTTATTTTTTTATTTTTTATTTATACAAGAACTGGGGTACAGGCCAGAGGCGTGGGAGGGTGAGAGGATTCACCAGAGACAGAGTGGAAAGCAGAACAAGCAGACGGACCGAGACACTGCTGAGAGCAGCAGCGGGCGAGGCAGGAGAGGTCTGCCGCGCCATGTGGGTTGCTCCCTGGCCTGCCGGGAATCGAACCCGCGCTGCAGAGGCTGCAGACAGCCTCACAGCGCTGTGGTCAATCTGCTGAGCCACCGGGGAGGCCCGAAATCAAAGATTTCTTTTTTAATTAATTTATTTATTTATACAAGCACTGGGTACAGTCAGAAGCAAGGGAGGGTGAGAGAATTCACCAGAGCCAGAGCGGGGAGCAGAGCAGGCAGAGGGACTGAAGTACACTGCTGAGGGGAGCAGCGGGCGGCAGGAGAGGTCTGCGCGCCATGTGGGACCCTCCTCTGGTGGCCGGGGAGCAGCCGGGGATCGAACCGGTGCTGCAGAGGCTGCGGGTAACTTCACAACCCAGTGCTCAACCGCTGCGCCACCAGGGAGGCCCACGAGATCAAAGATTTTTAATTGGTAAAAGTTTGAAGGGAGAAATTCAAAGGACAACAATGAGTAGGGAAGAGAACTATCGACTCCTGATCAAACTAGGCCCGGAGCTGAGCATGCAAGGCCCAAGAATAAAGTTGTGAGGAGTATGAGTGCACGGTGTATACCGGCAGGAATTACAATTGAGGGGTTAGGTAGGTGTCAGAGAACACCAAAAGTAGAGTTCTAATGTCCCTTAAGGGCTGAGTCCATCAGATGACCAAGTGTCCAAGATCTCTGAAGAGCTGACTTGGTATAGTGCTTAAGGTGCAAAGAGCAAAGGCCAGTAACAACTTGCCCTTCTATCTTCTGTTCCTTCCACAATGGCTTCTGCAGGGTAAATGGTTTTCAGGCTTTTTTGCCCTCCCACCATTAGGACTGCCTGGCTTGATGAGCACTTGCAGTTGTGACATTGTTGCAAACTCTCTTATTTACGTCTGTGGGCCATGGGAGGAGTATTGAGGGACAGTCACCAAGAGAAGCAGAAGCAGGAGAGAGGGAGGAGAGAGAAGGGGCCAGAAAACCCCAGAGTGAAGGCTTGCTAGGGGCTTGGAGGCCTCCTGGCCCCCGCTCCCTCCCACCCCCACACCCCTGCCTGCCGTGTATCTGTTTGCCACACTACAGGTACAGCTCAATAAAAGCCTGAGAAAACCATGGAGGTCTGCAGGACTCTCCTTTACCCGTCAGCGCAGATCATAGAGAACCTGCTCTGTGCCATTCCTGCCACTACAATTGGTGTAAGTCGACAGGATGATCCAATGCAGAGGGGTATGGAGCCCTTGGAAGACCTCAGGAGGGACTGAGGAGGAGCAGACTGTGTTTACCTGTGACAACACTGGATGTGCCACGGCAGCACAGGTGGTGACCAGGGTCCAGGAGCTCCGGGAAGAGCTAAAGATGCTGCAGGAGCACAGGAAGTGGACAAGGTCCAGGGACCGGGATGAGACCTGGCCTGGAGGGGGAGACTGCCTGACAGGACCAGCCCATGATGTCTGAGACAGCAGAATCGTCGGGGGAAGAAAGGACCATGAATCGGAGCTCGCCCGAGCTCCTGCAGTGCTGCTGCAGGAAAAGACTGATGGACTTGGACTTACCATCCCACCAGAAGGCGGGAGAACTTTGACAGGGTAATGTTCTGTTTTGGGGACCCTGGGGGAGGATGGTATGGTTTGTACACCCCAGGAGATGGGAACCTGGGGGTGGCCAGTGGGCCATGGTGTTTATAAGCAGCCTGTGTACTGCCCAGCAGCCAGGCAGAGGGAAAAAGCCACCTTAGAGAGGCAAAAGCTGATGCTGAGGTTGGGAAGGCCTGAGCGGCTGTTAAGCAGCCTGAGTCTGCTAAAGAAGGCCCGTGAGTCTCTTAAATCACCTGTGGGTGATGCCCTGCTCACAGTTGAGTGAGGGTGAGGAGCTGAGGAACCCGTCCTTGGGGACGGGTGGGGAACGTGGCTTGGGGTGGTGCCCACAGCCAAAGAGGGGACCCAAGAGAGGCCGCACGTGGAGCTTGTATCCACGGATCCCCGACCCATGCGTTGTGCAGTGGGTTGGCCTGAGTGCAGCGGTCTGCGTGTGCATTGGTGGCTGTGAAAGCCCAGTGTTGGAGCGACTGCAGACAGAAACCCTGAGGGTTGGGCGATTACCCCCAAGGAGTACAGAATGGCCAATCCCCGGGTGAGGGCATCCTGGGGGTGGATGTGGTGTGTGGCTTATGGTAGAGACCACAGCAGGAGTGGTGGATTATCTGCTGGTGCCAGTAATCGTCTTTTGCCACTAGGTTGGTGCCCTGCCTGGACTCATTTATGTCTGTTGTATGGTTTCATTATTCAGTTGTATTTTCTTTTGTGGGCTATGGCTGCAGGGTATATATTCGTTAAGGGAAAATTGTATGTATGTAGATTGTATGGCAGAAAACCCTGAGGGGGTGGATTGTAGGGTCAATGGTTTTTCAGGCTTCTCTGCCCTCCCACCATTAGGATTGCCCTGCCTGATGGGGCACCTGCAGTTGTTACATTGTCGCTAACTGACTTATTTACTTCTGTGGGCCATTGATAAGAGTCACAGAGTCAAGCAGAAGCAGGAGAGAGGCAGGAGAGAGAATGGGAGGAAAGAAGGCCAGAGAAGCCCAGAGTGAAGACTTGCTGGGACTTGGAGGACTACCTGCCTCCTGGCCCAACCCCCCCACCCCTGCCTGCCCTGTATCTGTTTGCCACACTACATGTACAGCTCAATAAAAGCTTGAGAAAGCCATCGAGGGCTCCAGGACTCTCCTTTACCCTATCTGCGCAGATCATAGAGAACCTGCTCTGTGCCCATCCTGCCACTACAGCTACCTTGCTGCTGCTTCCTTCCCAGCATCCCCTGGTCTGGTTCGTGGCATGCTGAGAGTTGTAGTCAGATGTCAGACATGTGCAGATGGGGAAGGTGGAGTCTGTCACTCACTGGCTAAAATCACCAGTACTACTTCCCCTCACACACACAACACCTACACCACACGCACACACACACATACACACACACACACACGTGAACATGCACATATGTATATAGTATCTATGTAGGTGTCAGTTCTTAGTGACACCTCCTTTTCAATCAACACAACAATTATTTCTAGCCTTCCCCCTTTTTCTTCTTGTAAATGTCTTTGACAATAAAGAAATTTGTCCTCATTATCTTCAATGTATTTACTGATTTGCTTAGTCCTTCTACTTACGTCTTTCATAGAACCAGACTCTCGGCTATGGCAGCCATTTCCGTGCCCCACCTGCAGCCACACCCCTCCTCTCTGTACCTTGGCTCTGCATACCTGTAACTCTCCTCATCACCCCTGAGCTAGACCTCATGCTGGAGTGATGGAGAGATGGGAAAGTCAGGAAAGAAAATATAAAGGCGTAGAAAAAAAAAGATAAAATAGGAAGGAAGGGGATCAATACTTTTGTAAAATATCATAAAATGAACTACTGAAAAGAAATCAGATTTTCAAAGTGAAAGCAGCAATTTTTGATGACAAGATTCAATAGACATCAAATTACTCTGCCAAATTGCTATAAATATTTCTAAATGCTTTCTCTCAGTTTCAGTATTTATCTCATTGCAGATGGGGAACCCAAACAGTCAGGAACTAGCTCACTGAAAGTTATAAACTTCAAAATAATTTGTATGTTTTTAAGTCCAAATTAGACTTTTATCATGGTTAATTACTTTATGCACGTGTATTAAATTAACTCACTTTTGAGTGGGTGGTATTTACAAAAGCAGGCAGCTATCGAGTAATTATAGCAGAGAGGCTGTATAATGTTAAGTATACACATCAAGTGATGTATCTGATTTTTTTTTATTTTTTAGACATAAATGCACACTTAAATTGTTAATATGATAGAAAAATTTTATTTTATTTTATTTATTTTTTAAAGATTTATTTATTTATAAAAGAACTGGGGTACAGGCCAGATGTGTGGGAAGGTGAGAGGATTCACCAGAGACAGAGTGGGGAACAGAATAGGCAGACTGACAAAATACACTGCTGAGGGGAGCAGCGGGCGAGACAGGCGAGGTCTGCTGTGCCATGTGGGATTCTCGCCAGCTGGCTGGGATGGAACCCACGCTGCAGAGGCTGCAGACAGCTTCACAGTGTGGCACTTAACCTCCTGTGCCACCAGGGAGGCCCGATATGATAGAAAATTTTATAGAATTTTTGAAAAATTTGCATTTCTTTGCTAAGGATAACTTATGTTTATAGTTGACTTATATTTATTTCTAGAGGGCTGGTTTATGGTCTTTTCCACTTTTTTTAAAGAATCCATCTTTAAAATTTGTGTATCATATATGTTAACTTCTTGTCTGGAATATTACTTGAAGTTGTTCTTGCATTCTACTTTTTATTATTTATTTATTTATGCATACAAGAGCTGGGGTACAGGCCAAAGGTGTGTGTGTGGGGACAAGGGGGTGAGAGGATTCACCAGAGAGAGAGCGGGGAGCAGAACAGGCAGACAGACCGAAGTACACTGCTGAGGGGAGCAGTGGGCGAGACAGGAGAGGTCTGCTGCGCCATGTGGGTTGCTCCCTGCCTGGCTGAGAATCGAACTCGTGCTGCAGTGGCTGCGGATTGCTTTATAGATTGTGCCTTAACCCTTGTGCCACAAGAGAGGCCCTCGCATTCTATTTTTTGTTTTCAAACAGAAGCTAAAATTTTTATTTGTTCAAATCTATTTTTTTCCTTTTGTTTTGTTTTTTAGTTTCTTACTTTCCTATCGCTACTTAACATAACTTTATATGTTAAATGTTATGTTTGTATGTTATTCTCCAAGGACTTTTATTCCGATTTTAAGCCCCCGACTTATGCATCTAATCCAGTGGGTATATTTTTGCATCTGATGTTAGTTAAGAGGTTGTGGGTTATTCTTAATTTTATTTCCAAATGTCCAATCAATTTTTGAATAATCCATCTTCCCTTCTCTAGATGGAAATGCAACTGTTATGAAACATACAATCCACACAAACTTGGACAGAGCTCAGTAATTTCTATTATTTTTAAAGGATCTATCTGTTTATTCTGATATCTTTGATACATTAGTTTAATTTCTATAACTTTACAGTAAATTTTGACATCTGGCAGGCTAAGTCCTCTCGTTATTCTTATTCACAATTTTCTTGCCTATCTTTATATATTCTTCCAGTTAAGTTATTATCAAGTGGTCAAGGCCTTAAAAAAATACATTACTTTAAGATTTTGATGTGAGTGGCACTGTATTTATAAGATGATTCAGGCAAAATTGGTATCTTCACAATTTTTAGTTATCCTTTCCAACAAGGTAAGATCCTTGTCAGCATTGCAGGTCCATTTTATGCCCTTCAAGAAAATTTTACTTTTTTGAGCTTTACATATACATATTTTGAGCCTTAAATATACATTTGAGCCTTACATACACATATTTAGCCTTACATATACATATTTACATGTGTATTTATATACATATACATATAATTATACATATTTGCCACTTCTGGGTACAGTCAGAAGCGTGGGAGGGTGGGTGAGAGAATTCTCCAGAGTCAGAGCGGGGAACAGAACAGGCAGACTGACGAAGTACACTGCTGAGGGGAGTAGTGGACACAACAGGAGAGGTCTGCGCACCATGTGGGA
Organism: Talpa occidentalis; assembly: GCF_014898055.3. Taxonomy (NCBI): domain Eukaryota; kingdom Metazoa; phylum Chordata; class Mammalia; order Eulipotyphla; family Talpidae; genus Talpa; species Talpa occidentalis. The sequence goes on from NW_023601433.1 coordinate 7,769,664, forward strand.
CCCTCGCTGGCGGCCGGGGATTGAACCAGCACTGCAGAGGCTGTGGCAGCTTCCCAGCCTGGTGCTCAACCCCTGTGCCACCAGGGGAGGTCCAATTAACTATTATTTTTAAAAGGAAGCTAACACCTTATATCAGGCTAATTTAGCCTAGTCTTTTTTCTGGTAACCATTTTAATAATTTTCAGCTAATATACTAATTTAGGTGTATGAATGTAAGATCTTTTTATCACTTTATCTTTTTTTTTCTGCCTAATATTTACCTCCTTTTTCCCACATTGCTCAAAACTTCAAAATCAGGGCCTCCCTGGTGGTGCGAGGGATTGAGATGCAATTTATGAAGCAATCTGCAGCCACTGCAGCATGAGTTCAATCCCTAGCCAAGGAGCTACCCACATGGTGCAGCAGACCTCTCCTGTCTTGCCCGCTGCTCCCCTCAGCAGTGTATTTCCGTCAGTCTGCCTATTCTGGTCCCCACTCTGTATCTGGTGAATCCTCTCGCCCCCCACACCTCTGACCTGTACCCGAGTTCTTGTATGCATAAATAATCTTTAAAAAAAAAAAAAACCTTCAAAATTATGTTGGATGGTGATAGCAAGCCACATTCAGGGACATGAAAAAGGATCTGGGTGACCAGAGCCCACTGAGTGGAACTCAGAGAAGTGGGGTTGGCTGAAACCAGAAAGGTGGGAAAGGGAAGATTCAGAGTGTGTGTAACTCTGTGATAAGCATGCTCTAGTCAGACTTGTAAGATATATTTAGGCCTCTTATTGCTGGTGTGTCCCTGTAAAAGTCTTACAAGTTTTAGGTAGGAGGCTAAAGTTATAAATATTTATTTTTAAAGATTTATTTATTTATGCAAAAAAGAACTGGGGTGCAGGCCAGAAGTGTGCAGGGGCAGTGAGAGGATTCACCAGAGACAGAGTGGGGAACAGAACAGGCAGACTGACTGAAATACACTGCTGAGGGGAGCAGCAGGTGAGTCAGGAGAGGTCTGCTGCACCATGTGGGTAGCCCCCTAACCTGGGATTGAACTCATGCTGCAGAGGCTGCGGATAGCTTGCTAGATTGCATCTTTACAACTTGCACCACCAGAGAGGCCCTAAAGTTATAAATATAACAGAAATATTTGGTAACATGTTAAATTCCAAAACTCAAAGCCTCCTGGAGACCTTTCACAATCTTGACTCATTATCATCCTGAATTCCATTGGGTTTTGAGTGACTGACCGAGAATAATGGTGAGAGAAACAGATATTCCTTTATACATGGTTGGATTGTTGAGACATATCAAAAAGTCCACTTTGATGATTAGAGAGAAAAAAAATAATTTGGCAAGCAAACAGCCATGTATGAGAATTACCATGATGATTTACTCTACTTGATGGCAACATTTTATGATTTTAGTTATGAGCCATCATTAACTGGCCTTGCAATGACTATTCTTGCTTTCTTTGCAAAGGCAAATAATCAGAGGAATCCACTTGAATTTTATAATTGTTTTGTAATTATGGTTTATAAAGTACTTTTACCAATAAATTTTTGTTTTTTCTATGCAAGGAAGATAACAGGTATTATGTTCATCTTACAGATGTAAACACATCAGCTTTCACAGTGTTAAAATACATTGCCAACAATTTCACGGCACGTAATGATAGGTCTGCCAAGGTGGACCTTCTGGCAGTTGACCTAACTCTGGGGTGTGTTGGCATTTATACGAACAGAGATCAAAGAGCAATGTCCAAAGAAAGCATTTCATTTGGCAATTAGGATGGAGACAGATTGTCCTCCAGAATCATTGGCAAAGGGATCTTGGAGAGCCAAGGTCCTGATGCAAAAGATTTTCTGGAACTAAGGATCAAGAAGACAATAGGGTAGTTTGTGTTTTATAAGCAACCATGGAAAGGTGAAGTAAGCCAACAGAGAGTCAAATCAATCCCTTTTCTATTTGTATCTGGATCACAGGTCAAAGGCTGATGTAGTCAAAGCCCCTGAACGAACTTAACAGTGCTATGGCACGTGGCATGTAGCATCACTGTGGCATTAAAGCCCAGTCCTGCACACTTTGCATTTGTCATTCCAGACCCACCGTCCACCCATCAGGAGTCTGAACTGAGAGATTGACTCCTGTGGAATACACAGATAGACTCTTTGGCCTTCTGACTTTCCAGTGAGTTCACACAATAGGAGGCATTAGTTGGAGGGAAAGAGGAGTATGAGAAGTTAGATTATTTATGGTCCTGTCCCCAAGAAACCACTGCTTCGTAAACAAAAATGACTTTCCTTGCAGGTTACCCTTTTCCTGTATTCAGATGACTGCTTTCCCCAAGTGTTCTTTAGGCCTATGGGTAACAGTGGCTAAATATTACTAGCCCCAGAATAATTTATTACTTTTGTTGGTTCTTTAAATCCTACTCATATTTTTGTAAACAGTCACTGTATTAAACTCCCCACAAATCATCCTTTCTGAGTCTGTGATCTGTCCGTTCCCTTGACTGATGTGATTACCTCTGAATTGGGGAGTTTCTAGAGGGCACGAGAGATCATCTTCCACAATACAAGGTAATTTTACCCTCAGTTATTTAAGTTGCTTAAGTAAATGACAACCCCACAATAAAAAGGAATCCAGATACTGCTTTAATTTAGCCCGTTTGTTTTTTTTAATATATATATACCTTTAAAATATATATATATATACTTAGATAAGTTGTTTGAAATGCATTTCACTAGCTCTTTTATACTTAGTGTGATTCAACACATTTTACTTTAGTTAATAAAAGGCATCTATTTTAAATATTGTGCCCACATCTGAAAATTAGCTTGCACCTTCCCATGTGGGCTGAGTCCCTCTCTCATTCACTCAGGGAAAGTGGTATGGGAACATGATCTTCTCAATGCTATAAAAATTTCAAAGTCTTTTTAACACCCCAAATAATAAAATGTTGTCCCTAGAAAGGAAATATAATAATATCTTTAGCTAAAAGTCCTTAGAATCTCTTCCAAAGAATCTCTTTCATTGGGCATCAGTTACTTTTAGTACTTATTTCCTTAAGAATGTAAGCCTAGGAGATAGCTGCAGCCTTGGTTCATGTGAAGAGGAGCCTTAATTTAGGTTCCTAAAATATGCTTTTGGAAGATTAATTACTTACGAGTGACACAGCTTATCAGAAGGTATGTTATATCATCAACATCAATTGGATAGATAAGTATTCATAATCACTAAAGTATGAATGACTCAAGATCTTCAAGTATGTGTGTGTGCATGTGTGTATGTGTGTATGTGTGTGTTAAAGGGAATCATCAAAAGTGTGTGTGTGTGTGTGTGTGTTGGGGATTTTCTTAAAAGCTCCAAGCAGTATGATAAATACTTATTTTATTTTACAAGTGCAGTGCATATTTTATGTTGCTGTGTATCTTCTTTTGTCCTCAATATATTATCAAGTACAGTTTGTCTACTATCCTTTTTCGCTTACATAATTGAGAAGGCAGGCTATTTCAGTTTTGCTAAAATTATAATGGTAAAAAAATGTGTTCTCTAATTTAAGGTGAAAATGCCATGACACTTTATACAGCTTGTATAAACACATGGAAGGTGCCAGATAAATATTTTGTCATCACAACTAAGAATAAAATCACCTCAGAACAATGGTATGTAGGATGAAGATGTGCTAAATACCCAAGGAGGTTGACTTAAGGCCTGCTCCTATTAGGATATTTAGACTTCCTGTGGGGTCATGGGTGAAGGGGATGGTCGGTATTCTTTCTCCCCACAAAAGTCTGTCACCCAAAAAGGATGTCTGAATCACTGAACCAAAAAAAAGGGTATCAAGAGCAAAAATCTATCATGCAAGAACACCCTTTTATTTGTAAGCACCACATTTTTACACATCATTATCAGTGATTTGTGTGCTCACCAAGCACATAGCTTTATTACTATAATGTGAGAAAATTGCCTGTAATTCGTGGTCCTGGGCACACATATCTATAATTTGGGTCAACATCTATCTACTGACTCTAATTTACAATAAACCTTTAATGTAGTTCCAGTCACAGTGGAAATTTCTGAGTTTTCATCTTCATTACGTTCCCTTAGAACTATAAATAGAAATAACTGGAGAGGAGTTCTCAACTTTGGGCCACACCAGGCACTGGAACCTTGTGGGAAATATTCAACAAGATTGCTTTGTCTTTACCATGATGTGAAGAGCATTGTATTCATGGAAGGGAGGGCCTGGAACACAAGCAAAAGATGGATTAAGTTCAGTCTTCATGTTGAAGTATTTATAATGCCAATTTTGTGAGAATTCTAAGAAACATGTAATTTAAAGACTAGAAAGTATTTATCACATTGTCGATGTATATGAATTCTGAGTTCCATTCTTTCTTGTGATTGGCTTGTCTTTTGGAAAGAAGGAAGAGGGAGAAAGCCAATGGGAGGTTATAAAAATGGCCACAAATTCTATGCTCCATGCCACTTAAGTGTGAAGTGGCAAATTCTCCCAACAAGAAGTGGAAGCTCTTGCCCCACCCTTGATTCTGGGTTGGGTTTGGGACATAAATTTGCCAATAGCTTTTAATGTCCATTCTATGGGCCTCCCTGGTGGCACAGGCAGTTGAGCGCTGCACTGTAAAGCTGTCCGCAGCCTCTGCAGTCCAGGTTCAATCACCCCTGGCCTGGGAGCAACCCACATGGCGAGGAGACCTCTCCTGCCTCACCCGCTGCTCCCCTCAGCAGTGTATTTCGTCAGTCTGCCTGTTCTGTTCCCCGCTCTGTCTCTGGTGAATCCTCTCACCCTCCCATGCATCTGGCCTGTACCCCAGCTCTTGTATAATAAAATAAATCTTTAAAAAAGAAAAGTCCATCTACAATGAATATTTTGTTGTTTCAAAGTTTTTTGCATTTACAGAAAAATGCACTATGAACATTTTTATATGTAACACATGTGCACATTTGCTTTCTATTTAATCCAATTTTTCTGGTGTATATACACTGGAGAAGAGTCTCATGTCCACCTTATTAGCATTTTCCTACAGGGCAGTAAATATTTTCAGTCTCACCAGCAGTGTATTGGATTTCCAATTGATCCACATCCTTAGCAGCACTTGGTATTGACAAACATTTTTAATTTTTGTCAACCTTTTTTCAATTTGCATTTCCCAAATTGCCAATTGTGATTTTTATCTTAATTTCCCTGAATGCTAATGACATTGAGCATATTTTTAGCACTTTTATTAGTCATTTGGACTTTCTGTTTTGGAATGTGCCTATCGAAGTCTCTTGCCATAATTTTCTTGGATGCTTATTCTTCTTTTATTATCGATTTCCAGGGAAAATTATATATTTTAGATAATAAATATCCTGGTTTTATGCACGGACAATAACTATTGACTGTGGTTAGTTTTTCCATCTTTATGGTATCTATAATCATTTGTCATCTACAATATTTTTGTTAAATTAATTACAAATTCCAGTTATGATTACTGATTTCTGTGTCTTTGATTACAAATTAGGGATGAATAAGTTTGGGAAGCCAGTGTAGCCAGTGGTGAATGACCCATGGAGAAGAAGAAGGAAAACCATCTTCTCTGGGTTTCTGTCCCTGGTGAACTGGCCTCACCATATCACCACTCTTGAATCACATGGCCTGATGATCCATGTAGAATTAGCACACTCCTCAGCTCACGCCTCTGTAAGTGCTTTGTCCCACCCTAGCTATCCTTCATTATTAGAACTTTCTTAGCGTGGTCTGCTGGGCGTGCACACTAATGTGCAAAGCATCACTGGGAGAGCTTCACTTAGGGAGTAGTGAACGGCTGAGAGTTTTCACCTTCTCTTTCCTCATCTTAATTTCTCCTTCCAGCAGACATGTTGCTTTCTTTGGTGTTGACATTGTGACTGAATAATACATCTTTCTTCCCTCTTGACTTTTGGTATGTCTGTTTTTTCTTCCATTTTATTAGCTATTTTACTCTTTATTTGACAATTCTAAAATCAGTGGGTCTTTATTTTTTGAAGGCTCCTGAAGTTTTCTGGAAATCTACTGACTTTTTTCCTGGACAAAATACATGTATGTAAATAAATATATTTTTTCACAAAATTGCATTTGATCTTTATGAAAATCTTGTTAAATATCAACATACTCATTTTGTCTATGGACTCAAGGCTCAGAGGGTTTCACCAACACAAAGACACAGACTGAGATACTAAGTGATATGGAATTAGATAGACCATGATAGATCAGTAATCACAAAACATGTCAGAAATCACAATAGTTGTGATTTGGCAAAATAACTGATAACTTTGCAGTGATAATAGGCACCGCAACAAAATATTGTTAATTCCCCTCAAGAAAAATGCACTTGATTCCTGTGACAATAGCATCCAAATACACAACATATTTTCATAGGGATCTTTTCATTATGTCATCACTGGCCTTAATGATACTTACCTGCATGTTTTCAGATTATCTTAAATTTATTTTACTTATGAAACCAACTTACCTCTTCCCTGTTCAAATATTACATTTTTTAGATTTATCAAAGAAGCATATTTGGGGAGCAAAAATTGTTTTCAGATGCAGAATTATCTTTAACTTAATCACTCACTCATTAACTATTAAAGCACCTTGTTTACCTGGATTATTTATCTTAACTTGCTTTAAAAGCTGTAAAAAAAAATACCTTTCAAGATTAAATGTCTGTAGAAAAGTGAAAAAAAAATTAACCAAAGATCTAATTAAATAGGTTTCTTTGGGATCATAAAATCTTGAGAACCAGTAAATAGAATTTCCCTGGGAAATCTGTGCTATGTTTTAGCAACTATTTTTTAATATATTTACTTTTCATTTTATTTGAGATATAAAATTTTGTTACTGAGATGTTTCTCTTTGAGGATAGTGATAAAGCAGTGGCAGTGGAACTGAGAAGTTTCTGGCAACAGTGCAGGGTGCAGATTATAAAAGTGAGGGAGGCTGGAGGCTTTCTGTTGAAATACACATCTGACTGTTAAGAACTTTGTCAAAGAATGAACTCTTACTGTAACCCACACCTCATTTGTCACCCTGATGGGCTGAGGAAAAGTGACATTTACAAACTGAGAATGAAAGCACATCCATTTCACCAGTCTGACACCCTCATATAATAACTATTTACCTTGAGAAAGAGGCACGGAGATTTCCGATTCTTGTGAATCTTCTCACTTTGGCACTTACTTTCTCACTCTGTCAAACAGCCCCAGATTAATGGAACAATTTGTTCAACAAATCATATTAGTAGAATGCGCAGAGGGTAAAGAGAGAGAGGCGGGGGAGCAGAAAATTTTTACTCATTCATAGCGGTTGTATCTCTGCAAATAAAAATGTAGTTATGCCTGACATTTACAGAGGGATGCTGTGAAAGGGAAGAGTGTGATGACTTTGGGCAGCGGAGAGATCATTTTGTAGGAACAGTAGTGCTCAAAGGGGAATAAGATAAAGTTACACATAACATCTAGATGGAGCTTCCTTCTAGAACATATTTGTCAAACACAGCGGGATCTTCCTGTGTCAAAAAACAAACAAAAAATAAAACAACAACCAAGTTTTCCATTAAAATGAAGCACCTTCTGCTCTCTGTGCTACTTTCCAGCCCGCACTTGGGAAGCTTTGGTGATGCAGGAACAATCATATTACTAAAGAGAAGATGCAATACCTGAGGACAGAACAAGGAGGCGGGGGCCCCTCAAAGCTGCTGGTGATTAGGTCTTTATGGTTAATTCTGACAGTCTTTCCCTTCAGATTCCAAAGGCAAGAAATAAAAATAGAGTAACTGCTATAGATTCCACAATTCATATGTTTCCAGCCTTTGTGCCAGAAGTTTGAATGAAAATTTAGAATGGAGAGAGACAATAAATCCTGGCTACAACGCATATGTTTATTTAAATCCATGTTGCCTTTTGCTTCTCCCCGCACATTTTCAAAACACATAATGCCACGTTTTTCTACCAGTGTTCAAGGGACACGCAAAGTTGGCTGTGATGTTCATTTATTGTGTTGGGGTTGTCACACAGCTATTATATCTTGTAGCCACAACAGAAATTGACACTCACGCATCCCCAGTTTCTGCGTCCCGTGGCCTTGGCTGTCAAGGGAATATATTGCTTTGCATTTCTGCTTTGATTTCTTTTTCCCTTCTCTTGCTTCTTTTTTCTTTTCTCCTCTCTCTTTTTTAAGGTTTCTTGACATATTCTTGAGGCGTAGGAGAGTTCCCAGACACCCCTCGACACAAGGTAGTTACTCCTGGAGACTCGTAATTAACTAGAGGAATGTTTCCTCTTTCCTGGGTTGGAAATTTCAATGGGAAAATCTCTTTTTTAATCGCAGGGATATTCTAGAAATGCTTCAACGTAAAAGTGACCAGTTCATATCTCTAAGGAATAATCATAATGCAACAAAAGACTCATTTCCAGTCATGGGTCAGTGGTAAGAAACAGCCTGAAGCCTCCAGGAGCTCCTAGAAGTGACTGTCTGCTAGGAAAATAAAATCCCTAATTTTAAATATTCATGTTATAGGAAAATATTTTCTTTCAGAAAATTGAGGTTGTTCTTTTACTGTTGATTTGTAACTCTTTTCACACAGTCAATATTTTATCAGGGAGGCTGTGGCTTGTTATTTGGGGGTGGGCATAAGGCCTAACAGAATAGGAAAAGATTTGCTACAGCAGATATACAAGGATTGTTTGTGTTTGTATGAATATGTGTGTGCATGAAGCTGTTACAAAGAAAACATGTTTGTTTGAAAATGGAAATGTATTATAAAAAGTCTTTTTTTACATCTTTCCATCTATTTCTACCATCTCTCTATCAATCACCTGTCTGTAACTTTATCATATATATCGATTTATCTATAATCTATCTGTCTGTGACATATGGGTGAAAAGATGATAATCTCAAGCCACTTGATCTCAAATCACTGGAGATGTATTTTAGTGATATCTGTGCACTAGAACTTGAGGCATCAAACCCTCAGGGGCACAGAGAACCCTATAATAAGCTTGCCCTCTCCATATATATACACACATATTTATATGTATAAATATATGAAAAGAATATAAAAAAGATATAAATAGATATTCTATATAGGAGTATGTATAATATATACAAGATATATAAATACATATATTTTATACACACACATATGTGTATATAATATATACATATATATTGCTTTAGCTTCTCTGCTCATTTGTTTGACTTTTCTCCATTTTCCAGTTTGAATTTCAGAAATAGAATCTCATTGATCATCTTTTAATCCATGATAGCCATAGGCTGTCACTGGTCAGTCTAGAAAATTGGTGTCTGTATTTGAGGTGCACACCTATTGTCCGATCAGCTGAGTCTTTCTTCATTGGTTAGGGGCGGTAGTTGTAGTTGACCTGTGAGCTATGCTTGAGGAAGTTTTGCTTAGAAAGGTCACTGGCTACCTTGATCTTACTTGTATATTACATGTTGTTTTCCAGCATGCCCCCCCCATTCTCTCTCTCTCATCAAATATAGAATACTTTATCCTCCTCATAGACCAAACACACCCCACATTCCAAGAAACCATAAGAAAGCTCGAAGCCATGTTGATTTGGTTCCTGAAGCTTTTACCTTCTTCTCTCCCAGTGGGGCCTCTGATTACAGTTAACAAACACCCCTTCCTCCATGTGGAAACTGTCTTTAGTTTGGGGCATAGCTCCCTTCTGCATCCTGGAGACACTTAAGGGAAGAGTGTGTGTACAAGTTGGAAGGAGGGATTTTGATTCCTGGTAGTTTCCTTAAAAAAATAAAAATCACAGTAATTGGCTTATCTATGAAATATATTACCACAAATCAGGAATTATGGTCATAATTAGAGAGAAGTTGGGTTTTATTATTTTTGTATGTCTTATTGATAGGTACCATTTATTGAGTGCATTTTTCTGGGCACCGTTCCAAGTCAAACTTTACATTCATTATTTCAGTTTCCATAACTTTCCCAGGTGGATGTTTTAATTTCTTATTTCAGATAAAGAAATATGGTTCAGAGAGATTATTTTACTTGTCAAATGTTCCACTGCTAAATACATAACTTGAAAGTTAACTCTGCTGTTACAAATGTTTCTGGGGACCTCACACTGTTAAGGGGTGCATGCTTTAAAAGGGATCCAACCATTTGCATGCACAACATCAAAGGGAGCAGGCTCTTGGTGGGAGGCGAGGAAGAGAAAAATCAATTTCAAATAATTGTTTCCCAATAAAATTCCTATTTTCACTAATTCTCTTATGGGCAAATGGCCGGTCAAAAAGTGTTGACCCAAAGTAGAGCCACTGAGGTCCCCCCAAACTTGCCACAAGTCTAAGGTACCTTCTGACAGGAAACCACAGGAAAGGGGTTAGGCACTTACCAAAGACCTGGTACAGAAGGTGAGAGAAAAAAAATGCAAAATCAAAGTGCAAATCAAGATAATGGCTGCCATTGTTTCTGCCAAATACACCTGGTATTGTCTCTCATTCATGTATCTAAGTGTCTCTTTTCCATGTATTCCGCTGGGTCTTAGCACTATTGGGGGGCGAGTCAAAGCCAGAAAATCAAGAGAGCTGGAGCTACAAGCCAAATGTGGCTGCTTAACAATATTTCTTCTCAGCGGTCCCCTATTTGGGAAGTCAGATCATGGCATTCTGGGAGTTGTAATCCTCTGTTCCTGAGATTTGTGCAACATGAAAGTGGGGGTGGAGTCTGTAAAAACATCAAGGGTTGGAGTTCATTCAGGACTTAATTCATGGGTTTAGAGTTTGCTCCTGACTGTTACTGCAACAGTTCTGCCTCTAAACCCTATTTCTACAATATGTCCTAGGTTTGAGTGTCTTGCACTTTTTGTTACTTCCTATATCTTTACCCAAAATAGCTAATGGAATGCAACAGAGTATAGAGTCCATGACCCTTTCCTGAACACAAGGTACAGCACACCATCTATAAATGGCAGCCTCTAGGCTTTGAGTACAAATTATCTGATCCATTTCTGGAATTCCTCTTCCTTTGGCTCAACATTTTCTCTAGTTAATAAGAATAATTCAGAGAGTCCATAATTGTTTCCCATTAGCCTCCCACTGTACTAAGTTCTGGTTAGAGCCCTTTATATATGTAATGAACAAATTAACAAATGTACCTCCTGGGCCTCCCCGGTGGCGCAGCGGTTGAGCGCTAGGTTGCGAAGCTGCCCGCAGCCTCTGCAGGGCCAGTTCAATCCCCGGTCCCTGGGCAAGGGTCCCACATGGCGCGCAGACCTCTCCTGCCGCCTGCTGCTCCCCTCAGCAGTGTACTTCGGTCCTTCTGCCTGCTCTGCTCCCCGCTCTGGCTCTGGTGAATTCTCTTACCCTCCCGACTTCTGACTGTACCCAGTGCTTATATAAATAAATAAATAAATCTTTAAAAAACAAATGTACCTCCTATTTCTTAATAGTGAACCAAAATTGTCACCATTTTTTTCCAGTGTTTTCTTTATGCTTTCCTTTTTTTAAAAAAGATTTATTTTATTTATACAAGAACCATGGTACAGGCCAGATGTGTGGGAGGGTGAAAGGATTCACTAGAGACAGAGCAGGGAGCAGAACAGGCAGACTGATGAAATACACTGCTGAGGGGAGCAGCAGGCGAGACAGGAGAGGTCTGCGGCGCCATGTAGGAAACTCACCAGCCGGCTGGATTGAACCGGTGCTGCAGAGGCTGCGATAGCTTCACAGCTCTGCGCTTAACCACCTGTGCCACGAGGGAGGTGCCGTGCTTTTTTTTGTGATTTGTGCTAATCTTAATCGGGAGGCTTACTAGAAGACAATTTTCAGGAAAAAAAAAAAAAAAACTAAAATTGTGATTCATACAGATAAGGATATGAAAACATATTAAAGAACTTATTTTTCTCCTGCGTTATAAAGGAACCAGGTAGATTTTACATCCAGTTCAAAAGAAAAGTCGAAAGACCATAAATATATACAGAATGTATACAAATGGATAATGTTGAGATGAATTGCAAATGGAAGCAAAGCTTTTTTTTTTTTTTTTTTTTTTTTTAATCCCCACAAGGGAGGTGGTGATATTCACTGGGCTCTATACTAGTTAGGAAATAATTTATGTTACTGTCAGTTTCAGGCGACTTACAATGGGCTGTCAAATCTAAGACAATGCACAGGGCAAGAATTGTATATCCAGGAAGGGAATCCTATAAGGATGCATATATTTTGCATTGAAATACTTTTTTTTTTTTTTTAACCTGGCTGTAGTGTGGAGATGTTCATTTAAAACATCGTATGTAGTCAGAGATAGGGAATTTGAAGTAAACATAATGCTGTAGTCCTATTTGCAATTCATTAATGAATGAATGCTCTTTTCTATTCTATTTCCTATATTCTGTCAAAGATAGATGCTAATTTCAGTGATGAACAGCCTTGTAGATAAGGCAGAAGGCAAATTCAGAGAAGCTGACCACAGCAGAGGTCAGCTTCCATCCTGGAGAAGGCAAGGATATCAGACCTTCTTTTACCTCGTTTGTTAGGTTTACTTCTAATTATTATTATTATTGCTTTTGGTATAATAGTAAGTGGTATCACTTTCTTAATTCTTCCTCTTCTTTGTCATTGTTTGTATATAGGAAGGCAACTGCTTTATGTGTATTGATTTTATACCTGGCCACTTTGCTAAACTGATTGTTTTAATTGTTTTTTTCCATGGAATCTTGAGGGTTCTCTATGTATATTATCATGTCATCTGCAAATAATGATTTTGCTTCTTTGGATTTGGATTCCTTTTATATTTTTCTTTTGTTTGATTGCTGTAGCTCAAACTTCCAATACTATGCTGAATAGCTATGGTGAGAGTCTTATGCCAGATCTTAGTAGAAAAGCTTTCAGTTTTTCGCCATTGAGGATGATATTAGCAATGGGTTTGCTATAAATGGCTATTATTAAGGTATGTTCCATGGGAAAAAAATGTTCACAGTCCCTTATTATTAGGGAAATGCAAATCAAAACCACGATACGATACCACCTCACTCATGTGACAGTGATCCATAGTGAAAAGACTAGAAGCAAGAAGTGCTGGTGAGGATGTGAAGAGAAGGGAACCCTCCTACACTTCTGGTGGGACTGATGCAACCCTTATGGAAAGCAGTATGGCAAGGCATTAAAAATGAATCTACCATTAGTCCCAGTTAATTCTACTCCTAGGCATCTATACCCCAAATTCAAAAACACTAATTTGAAAGGAAACTTGCACTCCCATGCTATTGCAGTGCTCTTTACTATAGTTAAATTATGGGAACAACTGAAATGCCCTAGAACAGATGAATGGATCAAGAAGATTTGACATATTGACATAATGGAATATTACTCAGCAATCAAAAAGGGTAAACTCAAATGCCATTTACAGCAACATGGTTGGAGCTTGAAGGGATAACACTAAGGGAAATAGGTTAGAAGGTGAAAGATAAATACCAGATGGTGTCATTAATATGTGAATTATAAGGTAACTAAATTAATAGTTAGATAAAGACAAGTTGAATTATAGAACTGAAGCACCAAGGGGTGGGGGTGGGGTTGATGGAATGGAGGAGGAGTAAGAACAAGAAGAGAAGGAAGCGCAGGGATGATCTATGGTGGTAGAATATAGAGTTGGTGGTGAGTGCACAATGGTGGTGATACCTGATGAGAATATCCAAATTATTAATTAGCACCAATTAAAAGTAAATATTTTTTTAAAATAACATCAGACCATTCTGACTCTCAGACACACTAGTTTAAATGGCCTAGCCCTTGGCTTAGGGAGGACCTGAGGGCATAGGGGGGTTAAAAATCACTCCCCCTGATCTGCAGCCCCTAAAAGAGCACAAGCTTAGACTCTTAAATTCTCAGTGATCTCCAAATCAGTCAGACACTTCTAGAGGCACACCAAGTGGCCATAAGAAAGGAAACCTCTACCATATAACTTTCAACAAGTGCATTTCTTTTTTTTTTTTTTTTTAAAGATTTATTCATTTATTTATACAAGCACTGGGTACAGTCAGAACCACGGGAGGGAGAGAGGATTCACCAGAGCCAGAGCAGGGAACAGAACAGGCAGACTGACGAAGTACACTGCTGAGGGGAGCAGCGGGTGCTGCAGGAGAGGTCTGCACGCCAAGTGGGGATCAGACCAGCGCTGCAGAGGCTGCGAAGCCTCAACCGCTGCGCCACTGGGGAGGCCCAGCAAGTGCATCATTTCTAAGCACAATTCCGTAGAACTAAAATAACCGATTTTTTTTAAATCCTGCAATTATCTAATAGTCACATTATGTTCAAGTGTGCCCCTGGTGTGTCTATATTAAAAGCATTAATTTGTAGGCCCTAACACTTCTCTTTCAGGGCTTTGATTTTATTATCTTAACTGTATTTTACTAGCTGGTGGCTCCACTTTTCAAGCGGCCCTGCTCCCAGAACTGAGAACTGGGAGGTCCTCGCCTGGCCCTGGGCCAGGGGCAGGCTCCCCGGTGACTCTCTGGAGCTGTCCTCTGTGACCAAGTTCCTTTACAAGTTCTTTGGAGAGCTTTGGTCGGTGACACCCCGAAGGGCGGCCCTCCACCCGTCCGGTTTGGCAGGGTGGGGGTCACAATGGCCAGGGTCTCTCGGGAGGGCGGTGGCTTCCAGGTGCGGCCCGGGCCGCGCATCCCGCCGGGCGGGGAACTTTCACTGGGCGTCCGGCGCGCAGACAATGGGCCGGGGCCGGCTTATCGCGGCGCGCAGCCTTCCCCAGCGCGCGGGGTGGGGCGCGGGCGGGGGTCCGCGCGCTTCCGCGGGCCCGGCCCCCACTCTCCGGTCTGCTGTCTCCCAATCGCCTTGGATTCCGGGCCGCCTCCTTCCCCCGTCGCCCCAGCTCCCCGCCGCGGGTGCCCCAGCCGCTCGCGCCCCGACCGCCCCCCGCGCTTCCTCCCGCGCCCCCGCGCCCCCAGCGCGGCGCGGCGGGCGGAAAAGCTTGGCGGGGTGGCCGCGGCAGCGACACGCGCGGCGGGCCCTGCAAAACAAAGGGGGGATGTGTGCGGTCGAGAGTCCGGAAACGGGGCGCCGGCGGGGGCTGCCGCTCGGGCTATTGTGTGCAGGGCGCACATCCACACGCGCGCAGCCAGAAGTGGCCGCTTCCTGCCCGGCTTATCGGGGCGCGCAGCCAGCCACGGCGCGGCTGTTTTGCAGAGGGAGCTGTGGCGGGCCACGGCCAGGCGCGAACTCGCTGTCAGGTCCATCTTCCCAGGCCCCCCCACTTTGTGTGGCCCCTGCCCTGGAGACCATTTATGATTCTCACGCTAAGATAACTCAGCTTTTAAAAAATGTGTGCGTGTGTGTGGGGTGGGGGGAGCATGGTCCTCACATTTCTGGATATTTATTATAGTATTTATAGGCAGAAGCACACGTTTCTGAAGGGCCTCTAGAGCATGCCTTGGTGGTGAGGGACAGGATGAAAATTCTGGAGCTGATCCTAATACGGAGTCGTTAAAAGGTGCCAGGATCTATGCAGATAACTCTGAGAAAGGGGGCTTTTTTTAAAAAAAAAATTCATTTTATGTAATTCTTACATCATTTTTCATTTTTGCTCAATGTATGCATTTATGCTTTTTCATTTTGGTTTTATTCCCCATACAATTGCACCCTCCACCCCCCCTTATTTTGACCCTAATCCTTCCTCTCCAGGCCTTCCTTCTCCCCCAATGTGTCTCAGGTTTTTATTTGCTTGTTGATTTTGATTCTTTCTTTATTATAGTTAGTCTTTTTCCTGGAAGGGGGGCGTTTTTAGCTTCATTTTCTGGAAGAAAAAAGGAGGACACGAGAATCCCACGTGGGTCCAGCTCCAAGACCGGGTGCCCTGGGTCGGAACCTGGTCTGGGCTTGCTCCAGAATCTGCGCTCTCACCTTCAGTACTGATTTTCTTGCAACTTCATTTTTTTTTTTTAAGATTTATTCATTCATTTATCTATTTATTTATTTATTTATTTATTTATTTATTTATTTATTTATTTATTTATACAAGCACTGGGTACAGTCAGAAGCGCGGGAGGGTGAGAGAATTCACCAGAGACAGAGTGGGGAGCAGAGCAGGCAGACTGACGAAATACACTTCTGAGGGGAGCAGCGGGCGCAGGAGGAAAGGACTGTTGCGCCATGTGGGACCCTCACCAGGCCACCGGGGATCGAACCTGTGCTGCAGAGGCGCTCAACCGCTGCACCACCAGGGGAGGCCCGCAACTTTATTTTTTTTTAACCTATGCATTGTCATTGTTTTGATTTAACTTACTGAAATGAAGGACATTTCTCCAGGCTCTGCTCTTAAAAACAGGTGCTCTAGGAAGTCTTCTAACAGGACGGCTTTTCACAGAAAAGCAGGAAAACTCGGGGCTGCTTTCCACTTCCCTCTGCCTTTGCTGATGGCTTTCTGCCCTTTTCTAGGACTTAAGCTCTCTCTGTGCTTTTGATGAAAGGTTGATCAACTGACGTAGAATGTGTCCTTATTATGAAAAGCACATGCCACCTTTGTGGTAAGCGTTCAGTGGAAAATAAATGGTTCACCAATAAATTTGAAGCCTGGATAATGAGGCCAGAGTTGCAGTTTTCTGCAACAAAAACTTTTTTGTTATTAGAAAAGTTAAACTGAGCAGCATTAAATACTAAGCAGCATTTGTTGTCCCTTCTGCCTACCACTCCTCCCTTGCAGTTTATTCTCTAACTGTGTTCTGGGAATCTTGAGGATTTGTAATTGTCTTACAGATCTAATATGTAAAATAACGAATATGTATGATTAATTATTTTGGCTATTGAAGTTTTGTGGGTTTTCATTTTGCATATGTTGAAGCTATAGACTCACGTATTTCTGATTAATCAAAAGTTTGGGGTCTTTTAAAGTCACCTTTTCTTAGCTGAATATTTCACTCTGTCTGATGTACAGTTCCGTGAGTTTACACAAATGTATACAGTTAGGTAACCAGCACAATTACAGCACAATTATAGGTAACAAGCATGATTAAAGACAGTCTATCACCATGACACTCCCTGCAACACTTTGAAATGTACTTCTACAGTCAACTCCTGGCAACTCCTGCTCCTTTCTTTTTCTATTTTGCCTTTTCCAGAATATCACAGAAATGGTAACACAGCAAATCAGCTTGTATGCAGGTCCTTATAATTATGGATAAAGTTGCTATAAGCCTGTGTACAGGTTTTTGTGTGTTTTCATTTCTCTATTGTGAATGCCATAGAACAGTATGGGGTTGGTGGATCATATATATGTGTAACTGAAGAAGAAACTACTAAACCATTTTCCAAAGTGACAGTGTCATTTTGTCCCTGACAGCAATATGTGGAGAGAGTTTCCACATAATCACTTACTATTATTTTAATGTCCAAAGATCAATAACTGTGAGTCACTTTTATTCCAATATTGGTAGTATATGTCTTGTTTTCTTTTTCTCTTTTGTTTGCTTAGCTTTACTAGAAGATGATACATTTTGTTAACATTTTCAGAGAAACTGCTTTCAGTTTTATTGGTTTTTTTGTGTGTTCAATTTCATTGATTTCCTCTCAAATTTGCATTTCTTTTCTTCTGCTCATTTCAGATTCAGTTTGCTTTTCTTTCTCTTAATTTCTTTAGATGGCACTTACATTATTGATTTTAGATCATTCTTTTCTATTAAGTGCATTTAGTGTTATTCATTTCTTTAGCTGGATTGAACACAACTTGATAATTTGTATTTTCATTTATTTCAAAATGGTGTAAAGTTTCTCTTGAAACCTCCTCTTTGACTCTTGAATTATTTAAAAGTCTGATTAATATCCATATACATGGGAAATTTGTAGATATTTTTCCATAAATAATTTCTTGTTTGAATCTGTTGTGGTTTGAAAATATACTGTTTTCCATTTTTTGAAATTTGTAAATATTTATTTTATGATCAAGAATGTGACGGGCCTTCCTGGTGATGCAAGGGGTTAAGTCTCAGCACTATGAAGCTATTGGTAGCCACCGCAGCAGGAGTTCAATTCCCGGCAAGGTAGGTGACCCACATGGCGCTGCAGACCTCTCCTGTCTCGCCTGCTGCTCCCCTCAGCAGTGTATTTCAGTGGATCTGCCTCTTCTGCTCCACACTCTGTCTGTGGTGAATCCTCTCACCTCCTCTGCCCACCTCTGGCCTACATCCCAGCATAAATAAATAAATAATTTTTTAAAAAAAGGAATGTGATATAAGTTCCCTGTGTACTTGAGATTGTGTGTTCTGTCATTGGGGTTTTCTAGGGATGCTAATTAGATCAAGTTGATTAATACCACTGTTAGATCTTCTATAGCCTTCTTGTCTCCTTGTTTGATCTGCCAATTATTACAAGAAGAGTGTTGAATTCTACAAATATAAATGTTGATTTCTCTAATTTTCCTTTATGTCATTTTTTAACTTATATTTTGATGTGATGTGCTATTGTTAGATGCATACATATACAGAATTGTTATATCTCTTGGAGAATTAACCACTTGTCACTATGAAAGATACCCCTTTGTGCCTAATTATATTACTTTTCCTAGGTAATATAATCTTTTAGCCTAAAATTAATATAGCAATTTCTAATTCCTCTTGAATATTGTTAACATGGTATTTCTATTTCTGTGGTTTTGCTTTTAAACTATCCAAGTCATTATGCTTAAACTTGGTTTCTCATTGATAGCATATAATTCAGTTTTTCTTAAATTCAATTGAATAATCTTTGCTTTTTTTTTTTAAAGGGTTTATTTATTTATTTATACAAGAACCAGGGTACAGGCCAGATGTGCGGGAGGGTGAGAGGATTCACCAGAGACAGAGCTGGGAACAGAACAGGCAGATTGACAAAGTTCACTCCTGAGGGGAGCAGCGGGCGCGACAGAGAGGTCTGCAGCGCCATGTGGGCCCCTCGCTGGCCGGCCGGGATCGAACCGGTGCTGCAGAGGCTGCGGACAGCTTCACAGCGCTGCACTCAACCCCCTGTGCCACCAGGGGAGGCCCAGAGTAATCTCTTTTAAATGAAATATTTAGATGATATAATCAGGAGGGATTATTGGTATCTTTGGACTAAAATGAACCATCTATGGTTCTCTTTTTCCCCTCCATATTCCTATCTTTTTCCTTGCACCCAAATTTTATTTAAATATTCTTTCAGTATTCCAATTTATTCTTTTGACGTCATTTGCACTTAATTTAGAAAAAATATATAAATGGTTACCCTATAATTTGTAACTTATATTTATATATACATTATATATATAGTATCTATATTTTGAACTAGTCTATCTTGAAATAACACTATATCATTTCATGTGTAGTGCAGGTAAATTTTATATTAGAGTAACTAATATAGCTTTGAATGACAGTTTCCTTTTAGCCTAGTTACAGAGAAAAATGCTAACAAAATTGTTCTTCTGTCTTAAGAACTTTTTTTAGAAAACATTTCTTACAAACAGGTCTGCTGACAATGAGTTCCATCCTCAGTTTTTGGTTGCCCAAAAGTTTTTATACATTCTTTATTTTTGAAGGACAATTTTATTGGGTATAGATGCTTTTTTTGTCTTTCAAAACTTTAAAGTTTTCATTGTATTTGCATGGTTTCTGTGTTGTTATGGGCTCTATTTACATCCTTATTTCTCTGTTGATAAAGTTTCCCTCTCTGCAGTTCTTTAATTCTAGCAGACCCACACTCTTTAGTTTTCTGAATTCAATATCATATTTCAAGTTAGAATTTTTTTATTATTTATTATTTTTGATCTCTTCTTGTTATTTGAGCATCTTAGATCTGTGACTTGACATTTGTCATTGATTTTCATAAAGATCTTTGCTAATATAATGTAAATATTTGTCCTGTCCAACAATTTCACTTATTGCTGACAGTCCAATTTTATGTATGTTACACATTTAAATATTATGTTAATTGGTTGTTTTCCCTTGTTTAATTTTCATGTATCTCCTTATTTCACCTGTCAGCTCAGAAACCCTTGGCCAAGACTATTTAACCCAGCATTTAAAAAAAAAAAATCTGTTGTTCCTCTAAACACTTTTTGAATGGTCAGATTTTATTTCTGAAGACACCTTTGTCAGAGGTCTGATACCTCTGTGCTTAGGACAGGTGCTGATTATCTCAAGCAATTTCCACCCTGGGCAAAATGAGGCAAAAGCTAATGATGAAAAGCTTTTGTTTTT
Source organism: Talpa occidentalis (assembly GCF_014898055.3). Lineage (NCBI taxonomy): Eukaryota > Metazoa > Chordata > Mammalia > Eulipotyphla > Talpidae > Talpa > Talpa occidentalis. Next base: position 7,789,887 of record NW_023601433.1, read on the forward strand.
TCTATTTTATCCCTCATGGCTTTCCATGCACCTCATGTGCCACCATAGTCAAATACAGTTCTTTGTTTCTCCTATTAGTTTTCATAGTTTTTCCCTCTTGGTGTTTTGTCTCCATCCTTTCTCTCAGGAATCCATCTTGCTGAAAGAAACCAACATATTGAAGAACAATTTGATTAATCAGTACCTGTTATTTTCACATGTATTTGCTGAGAACCTCTTATGCGCAGGGCACTCTTTTATCTTGTAGAGCTAAAGAGATGATGATATGATCCACTTCTTTCTCCTAAAAAGGGACACAGGTACGTGTATTGTAAATTTCTAAAAAAAAAAAATAAATAAATAACAGGGCCTCCCTGGTGGTTCAAGGGGTTAAGACGCAGCCTGTGAAGCTATCCGCAGCCACTGAAGCACGAGTTTGATCCCCAGCCAAGAAGCTACCCAAATGGCGCAGCAGACCTCTCCCATCTCACCCACTGCTCCCCTCAGCAGTGTATTTCAGTTATTCTGCCTGTTCTGTTCCCTCCTCTGTCTCTGATGAATCCTCTCACCTCCCCCACACCTCTGGCCTGTAACTTGGCTCTTGTACGCATAAATAAATAAATCTTAAAAAAAAAAAACATAACACACAACACACAAAGAGCTTAATATTGTCTGGAAAGTTTTTATTTTATCAAAGCTTTATGACTTTGTTTATTGCTTATACTCTAATTATCAATACAGAAATATCTGAGTTTATTCTTGCTTATTACTATACTTTAGTGACTCTCTACATTGACTCCACATTATAATAACCAGAACAACTTAAATTATTTCTAGAGTTCCACCCTCAAAGAGTTTACCTAGAAATTTGAATTTCTTAAAAGCTCTCAGATAATTTTTTGTCCAGTTGAGAAACACAGTAATAGTTATTTTCATGCCTCACCTGTTTTCTTTGCTAAAATAAGATGAGTTTATTTTAGTGTAATGGCATTTTCTTGCTTCCTCAAATTTCAGTTTAAAGTATTTTTGTCCAAGTCAGCAAGTCACCTGCAAAACATTGTTATTTTTCCAGGTTTTCATGAGATATACTCTATTTCCTTGAGATATACTTTACTTTCCTATTAGGAAGCAGTATGCAGGGGTCCGATCCAATTACATTTCTGTGCAAAACTTTCTGAAGTATTTGTTTAGAATACCCTTATGTCACCAAGAGTGATTTAGCCCATTTTCTTAGCATATTATCAAAAATATTATTTGAGAGCCCAGTTAACCTATTAAATTCTGAAATATACATAAAATCCCACATTTCATAGGTTATTCAAATGAGAACAAATCCTCACTTTCTTGGAATTCTCAAGAAACCAAAAGGATGCACAGTTCTCTTCAAAGACTATAATATCTCAAGGGTAACCAAAAGTTATGTGAAGTCAGAAATTGACCAAAGTGTTTAATATGGTCAAGGGCACTTTAATAACAATAACAAAAAACTTTAGAAATATGTGTTCTTTGCCAATGGTATAAAAATAATGCTTAATAAGTGTATACCCTGAGGGGGGGAAGTGTTTCCATAGGAAACTTTTACCTATGTTATCATAATTTTAATTGAACATTATCATGATCTCTGGTGAATTATGCAGAGAATCACTGTGAAAGTATCATAGAGCAAATATTCACTGGATAGTTCACGGCAATTAATAATATGATTATCTGTGTTCTGCCAATACAGCTGTTCTAGTGGTAGTTAGGTTTAAGAACAATTGAAAAAATGTATGTCATGGTATTTCTTTCTGTGGTAAGAGAAACCCAAAGTTTCATCTTTGTGTACTTTAAGTTAGGCATTTAGAAGAAATCATCCAGCAAAGACTACTATTCATATTATATTTAATGACTGTAAATTATTCAATGTAAGACTAAAAGTAGCAAGTGAACATTTGTTTATTGATTTCTGAATTTCTCACTTGATTTGGATAACAGATATAGAACTGAAAGATAATTTATTTGACTTATGATAACTCACTTGAATATTCTAGGAGGGAAAGATTCTTAAGTTTAAAAGGATCAAAAATGGTGATTGTTGAGAGGTCAAAAGTAGCCATATACAATAAAAAGGCAACAATACATTGGAAGTTCATGTATTTTCTGATGAGGTGAAGCAGGGTTTATTTGCAAGCTCTTTGGGCTCATTTACTTTCATTGCCTCTCCATCTGTTTCAGTTGATTTGTCATCTTTAGTGCAATGGATGGCAGTTTATCAAATTTAACCTGCAGTGCTCACTTCATTCAGCTAGGTTGATGACTGGTTATGGCAGAGAGTTGTTTGTTTGTTTGAATTTTCACTGAAATAGAGCTTGTCAACTAATAAAAAGTAAATAATTCTCATAGAAAAAATGTTCTTTATACTCCCTGGTCAGATTCAGTGATTCAGTCAACTAAGTAACTTTTAGGGGAGTCATTAGTCATTAGCCCCAAAGATGACAACCTTTCCCCAAGTAAGTCCTCAGATTCTGCGAGCTGTCACCCATCAGTAAGTGAAACACAGCAGTCATGACTAACTGTTAACAACACTTCATACATAAGGAGTGCAAATGGAAGAGGAGATATTTCTACCATTTTCTGCATTGTTTTCTTGCCTGAACTTTTAAATAATGTGGCATTGCATTTGAATTACAAGATGACAACACAAAACATAGTGCAATAGTGCAGCCTCAATATGACATTGGAATGGTTCTGTGTAATGACACTTTGAGCCTGTGTGTGTGAGGATGGGATGGATGGGTTGGGGACCACATCTATACAGTGTTAGACGATTGGCCATTTTTGAAGAGCTGTAAGCAACTCTGAACCATTCATTTCCTTCTTTCTCTCTTATTTATTTTTTCTTTCCTTGGTTACAACTTCTATTTTCTGAGGGAAAGTCATACTATATAAATGGTTCATTGTAAAGTGAAAAATTCAATGCCATTAGTGCATTCCCCATGTTGTACAACCACCACCACTATCAAGTTTCACAACATATTCATCCCCCCTGCCCCCAAGAAAACCCTGTGCCAAACAGAATTACTTCCCATTCCTTCTTCCCCCAGTCTTTGGAAACAACCAATCTTCTCCTGGTTCTTAGAAACCACCCTTTGCCGATATTGCTTATAAATGTGATCATAGTATATGAGATCCTTCATGTATCTGAGATCCTTTGTGTCTAGCTTCATTCTCACAGCAAAATGTTTCCAAGGTTCATGCATGCTGTGACTTGCTTTAGTGCTTCACACCTTTTATGGCTGAATACTATTTCATCGTATGGATTTAGTTAAGTCCACCATTCGGTTATTGTGAATAATTGCTATGAACGTTCATGGACAAGTACATGTGTGAATATTGATTTTCAGTTCTTTTGACTACATACCTTCTAGTCCAGGGCCAGTAGGCAAGCCAACTTTCTACATGTTGTGCATTCATTTTTTGATCCATCAATTTCTCCCTTAGTTCTTTCCTTGAGTTTTTCTTCTCTTCCTAATGAGGCAAATATAATAGTTTAGACATAGTGCCTGACTTGTGGGCCAAGACTGCTTCTTACTAATAATTTGGACTAGAGGCTTGCTTCTCTAAGTCTTGGCTTCCTCACCTTGTAATGTGGACATGTTATAATGTAGGATAATTGTTGCATTACAGAGTGCTTGAAATAGTGCACGCCACATGAGTTTTGAAGTTCTGGGACATTGTGGGCATTCAGCATTTACTGGAACAACTCTTGAGTAGAGTCAGCTATTTCTAGCACATATGGGAGAGCATTTTGCAGTCTCTTAAACACCTCACCCCTACCCCATTCTGTATTAGAAATTCACATCCATTAAATGTAATTAAAGGTATATTCAAATTTAGGTAAGAGAGAGATAGATGAACCAGAATGACTACATCAGCATGATAATTAATTCTATACTCACCTTTATTGCTTCTAAGAATACACCTTTAGTCTTGTAAGGAGAGAAAGTTTATTTTGCAATTCTGAAAGTTCTGAGTGATAAACATTAACTTTGTAGGAATCCTATTCTGTACTCATCTAGAACCATCTGCCTGTACACTGAATCCTTGAAGGGTATCCTATCTTATTCAGAGGAAAATCCAGTGTCATCACTTAGAGGCCTTCTGCTCGCATTTGATTGTTACCTCTCTCTAGCCTCATCATCTAGCATTTTCCATCTCATTTGGTGGTGGTGACACTGTCTTATTCTGCCTCTACACACGTATACACACCAAGACAGCCATTGCATTTCCTCCCTTCTGCAATTCTCTCTCTGTAGACATCACCATCACAAGTTCCAGTGTTCCTTCAAAATCAATGGCCAATTGATACCCCAACATAAGATTTCTCTGAACATACTACATGAAATCAGTCCCTACCCTGCTGCTATTATCTGCCTTTAATCCTATTTTACCTTTTTTCTTAGTCAAAGCTGTGGTTATCTTCTGCAGTGTTATATAAAGAAGATGTAGGGCCTCCCTGGTGGCGCCAGGGGTTAAGCACCGCAATATGAAGCAATTCACAGCCTCTGCAGCACGAGTTCAATCCCGGCCAGCCAGGGAGCAACCCACATGGCACAGGAGACCTCTCCTGACTCACCTGTTGCTCCCCTCAGCAGTGTACTTCCATCAATCTGCCTGTTCTGTTCCCCACTCTGTCTCTGGTGAATCCTCTCACCCCCCACATCTCTGGCCTTACCCCAGCTCTTGTACGCATAAATAAATAAATCTTTAAAAAAAAGAAGATGTATAATATGTATCTTATGTATGTGCTGATTGTGTATGCTTTCTCATTAGACCGTTTCTGAGGAGAGTACTTTTTATTTGTTGTCATTGACTAATTTTCACCCACCCAGCACCTAAAATAATGCCTGGTAGTAGCAGCCTTCTCAAAAATATTTGTGCAGAAATGAACAATGATGCAACTAATAATACTGCCAAACATTACAGTTCTTTCTTGGAAATATCCCACTCATTTGCAAAACTAAATTAGTCATTGGTGGCAAATTAAAACTTTTATCAAATCCCCCTTACAGCCCAATGAAATGCGAAAGACTTAGATGAGGACTATGTGTTTATGTAGTCTATAGGCTCCCACAGGACTGAGATTCTGTCCTTTTACATTTGTTATAAGAAATGGCCTGTTATGAGTGCTGAATTAATATGGATCATGATTGATTTAAAATGCATGGTGCTTTGCACTGGTATTCAGCCAACATCTACATTCAATTAAATAATCATTATAGTTGCCTGCATTTGTGCATTACACTAATGGCAAGAGCTATACTTACAAAGGCTAGATTTTATTCTGGGATGAAACCAGTGCCATCCCAAGTCTGGGTAAGATGACACAAGTTTAAAATTCCATCTTCATAAATGTATGTGGAGTGGAGGGTCAGCTCAGAGAAACCAGTCATTTTAAGGTCTTCTGTGCATGTAAAGGAAAACAAAAGAGTCCTTCATTTCTACCAAGTTTGGGGGATAATTTGAGAACAGGTTTGCATTAAAGTTAACTATAAAATGTGTCACTTTTCCTCATAGTTGAATCTGCAGGCAGCATATCGTTCCTTAGCTAACTCACCTGCTCTGCCAGGTGTCCTCACCCACCATATGTATAAATATTTGTCTAAATTCTTCCTTTTTTATCATTCTGTTTTTGTGTATATTAGCAGAACCAGAGCCAATTTGCTAGGGGAAAGCAAATTTTCCAGTTTTCTTTTGGCTGTTGATGACTTTGGTCTCTCTGAATAATCCCTCTTGTACTTGGCTGGTCTGAGAGAAATTTCCCTGAACGAAAGCAGCCTTGGAGCAATAAAAATAGAAGGAAAAAGATAACCTATTATCTTTCCAAGTGTCTCAAGTTGTGTCTCTGTGTGAGCACCTTCTCAACATGTCTGTTCCTCCAGGAATCATTTCACGCTCTCACTTTTTATGTGTTGAAAAGGTTATTGACTTGGAGTCAGACAGACTTCAGTTTGGATTTCTCCTTGTTCACGCAATGGTTTTGGGAGTTTGAAAACATGGCGTAATCTCTCTGAACCTCAGTTTACTCATCCATGAAATGTGTGAAAGTCAGTGCAGACTTATCACACATCTATGTCTTCAGATCCTTGTTCATAGGTGACCTGCTGAAAGAGACCTCCGCAGACCACCCTATGCACCTGTGCAGTGCACAGGAAGAGTGGAACATGGTGTCAGCTCCAAAACAGGGGCTGAATCCATAAACTCACCTGCATCTTGGCACAGTCAATGAAGGGGAGTAAGAACCTGATTGGTTAATCACGAGCTTTGTTGAGCTAATGCATTTGGAGGTCGTGGGCCCAATGTCAGCATAGATGTTCTTAAAGAGAAGACCTCGCTGTCTGTTAGTACAGGGCTTAATAGAAAAGTAGATTCAGGGGCCACCCTGGTGGTGCAGGGAGGGGTTAAAGACAGCGCTATCAAGCTATCTCCAGCCACTGCAGTACAAGTTCGATCCCTGCCGGCCAGGGAGCAGGCCACATGGCGCAGCAGAACTCTCTCTCTTGCCCCACTGCTCCCCTCAGCAGTGTATTTCAGTAGATCTGTCTGTTCTGCTCCCTTCCCTCTCTGGTGAATCCTCTCACCACCTGCACCTCTGGTCGACATCCCAGTTCTTGATGCATAAATTAATAAATCTTTAAAAAAAATGTAGATTCAAAATCTAACAAACAAACCAACCAACACAAAATCAAGAGTGAATGCAATCAAAGTTAAAAAGACCAGTATGTAAATCAAATCACTAAATAGATGCCAATTCTCTATTTTTTATAGGAAGAATTGTAGCTACCACATTGATATATTTTGGTCATTGAATTGGGTTTTCATATGGACTTTGTCTGGAAGTAATTTGGCATAATGGAAAATAGTCCTAAACTAGCAGTTACAAATGAGGAGTTTATATCCTTCTTCCATCGATTGCCTTTATGAAATTAGGAGGATTTGTAAGTCATGTCCCTGAAATAAAATCGTGCCTCATTTCATTTTTAATCATTATTTTTAGATGAGAGAGACAAAGTGATGCTCAGTTTGTGTTATCTCTTAAGACTCCAGCAATTCCCGTTTCTCTGCTCCTCTGAATCTAGAAAGTTGGAAAATATTCTAAAGCAGATCTGGTTGATCCTTCGTTGGTTTCACCTACTTTGTGTAAATAAGAAAAAGCTTTTGAACCTTTCGGGAGGTCATTTCTCCCAAAATGACAGTTCTCTAATATCGTTTATATGAAATTAAATTACATCTGCAAGAAAAACAAAATGTATCTGTAGAAGAGGATAGAATGTTTTTACTCATGGCTTAATTATGCATTTCTTTTAATGGACTTAGAAGTCACTTAATATTTCCAAAGCTCAGTTTTCTCGTCTGTAACATAGGCATAACAAAGCTCTAACAACTTTCAGGCTTACAGGTAGAGTTAAATAACTCATGTATCTAATATAGCCACCTGGACTTTTTATTAATTTTATTTATTTATTTTAAGATTTATTTATTTATTTATTTATACAAGCACTGGGTACAGTCTTCAGAAGCACGGGAGGGTGAGAGAATTCACCAGAGCCAGAGCGGGGAGCAGAACAGGCAGACTGACGAAATACACTGCTGAGGGGAGTAGCGGACACAGCAGGAGAGGTCTGTGCGCCATGTGGGACCCTCCCCCAGCTGCCAGGGATTGAACCAGCACTGCAGAGACTGTGGGCAGCTTCGCAGCCCAGCACTCAACTACTGCGCCACCAGGGGAGGCCCACTTTTTATTAATTTTAAAAAGGAAGAAGAAACTAGTAGAACTTTTGTGACATCGTATAGTTTTTTGGTTTCTTGACTCTTAGTAAGTTTCAGTTTTATTATCTTATTTAAATCTTATAACAAAACAAAGACCTATTTCCATGTATTCGGGTCCTAGAAACTTAATAGTAAAAGGTGAATCGCATAACTATGCAGACATCACATCAGAACTCACCCTGTATCCCCTAACTGACAAGAGATTTTGCTGGTTATTTATAGGGAGAGTGTCTGAATGTCCCAGTATTTGTAGATAGACCTTCCCTCTATTCCTGAGTTAATTCATTCACCTGGACCTGGCAAGGCTAACAAAAGGAGGTGTTGGAGTGCAGCCTAAAGCAATCTTCTAAAGCTCAGCATGCATGAGAAATCCCCTGCAGATTGTGTATGGCGGCCTTAGGAGCCTCTCACTTGTGTTTTTTACAATAGATGATTTTCTCCCTCTATGCAGATTTTGGAATTGAATGCTTCTGTAAGATATTATATCCAGATAATTACAGCCCCCCCCCAAAAAAAAATCCAAGTAGACTAGTTGCAATGGCACATGAGCTGGTGTTTATAGGGTTATTTTGATTCTAATGGCACAAAGTTCTGTTCTGAGGTGGGCCTATCTGACTCTGCATTTGCCCAAGCTGGGTATTTCTGATATTAACACATTCTTAAATTTTGTCTAAAATTTCTTCCCAATTCTATTAATGACTTTCCCTTCTTTTCTCTAATTCTTACTTTGAATTTCCTTCATTGTTTTCCATTTTCCTAGAGTTTTGTTTGATTTTGCACCTGCCCTCTGGCCTCAGGACTATTTTCACCCAGCTCCTGCCTAGCCAGGCCCAACTCCATCATGGTCGGCAGAAATAGAACTCTGCCTATCCCTGTTCTTAGATTCCTGTTGATCCCATTAGTTCTGCTGGAATGTCTCTGAGGTTACACCAGCCCCCTGCCTGGCTTACCCACGCTCCCTCTCTCGCCGACACTGGAAAGAAAAGTACAGATCCTCGAGAACCTCTCAGCAGGCTTATCTTTTCAGTAATTGTATTTATAACTGGAGTAAGGGAACCCTACTACAGTTTTACAAAAGAGTAAACATCTGACAGCTCCAGTAATTCAGCTCTTGCTGAAACAGTAATATGAGTGACTTAAGCAGCCAAATTCTAAAAAGAAAGATATTTGACTCTGATTCGTGTCAATCCATCTGTTCAAACTGGCTGTGCTACAGCGAGCTGCATGTAGTTTTAAATTGGTGCACATTAGGACATGCAGCTTTATGGTTAGAAATAGGGGTGATACTAATGAAAAAAAAATACCCATGGTGTCCCAGAGTCCTTTTGATAAAGTAATCTGGGCTCTCAGGGGAAGAGACACATCATCAAAGAGATATGTGGGATCTCAAACTTCAGGTTGGAAATGAAACAGTGCTCAATTCTCCCCAGTTTTCTAAAGTCTTAAACAGGAACCTCTAGGCTGCTAGCTTCACGACGACTAGCTAAAATGAATGAGTTCCAACTCTTCAGTTTCTCTCTGTTTGCACGTTTAGATGTCTTCCTTTGCCAAGTTTCAAAAAGAGGAAAAAGTAAATGAATCCTCTGGAGCTGAAACAGAAACATTTGGTCTCTGTAATCTTCAGTTCTTAACCTAATGTGGCAGCTCACAGGGAGACTGTCGGATCTGCGATCCGAATTACTGCAAGTTGCTTCCCATGTGTGCACATGTAATGCTCAGGACTGAATGTGTGCTGACAACCCACGTTCTCTGTCGCGTGTTCTGAGCATCCTTCCTGGGGGGAAGGGGTGTATCTCTGTGACTCCCTAGTTGGCTACAGCTGGCAACTGAAGTAGCCGTTGTCAGGGAGGAAGCTGGTCTTTCCGAAGATTACCCCTGATGGAGACTGAGACAAACAAGAAAGTAGGACACGAAAATGCTTCAAGATACGTGACAGCATGAGTTCATTTAAGCATCACTGCTTCAAGGCCAAGTTCACTCAGACGATGACACCCTGGTGTCAGGGAGCGCAGGCTAAAGGTTCCTTCAAGAAAAGTCAACAACTGCAAGAGAGAGAAAAACAACCCAGGAATGTTCTCGGTTACGGTGAGTCAGACGCTAACCAAGGGCCTCCCTGGTGGCGCAAGGGGTTAAGAACAACACTGTGAAGCTGTCCACAGTCTCTGCAGCATGAGTTCGATCCCCGGCCAGCCAGGGAGCTACCCACACACGGCACAGCAGACCTCTCCTGCCTCACCTGCTGCTCCCATCAGCAGTGTATTTCAGTCAATCCACCTGTTCTGTTCCCCACTCTGTCTCTGGTGAATCCTATCACCCCTCACACCTTTGGCCTATACCGTGGTACTTGTATGCATGAATAAATAATTCTTTAAAATAAAATAAAATAAAATTTTTGTAATAGCCAAGGCAGTCGAGCTGATTCTCCAGGCAGTGAAGGTAGAGAGGATGACTCAGTGCATCTCAGTCTGTCACAAAAGCAATTGCTACTTGAAGTCTTATGCATGTTGTGTGACTTATGTCCAACTTCATTACATATGTGTGTATTTTTTATAATAATATATACATGTATATAGTCCTGCTCTTCTGACTAAAGGGAATTTATGGTCAAAGATTTATTGAGTGGCTTATAGTACACTTTGGCAGAGGAATTGATGGACACTGATTTAAAACCTTGAGTTGTATTCAGTCCAGCTTCTCCTCAACTAGTGACTTACCGCAAATCAACTTTGTGACCATCCCCGGTGGGTGCATCTGGCACCAACTTTCTCTTGTTAGCTGGTCCGGCCTGGTCGTGGGCTCATTTTGCCTGATAGCTGAGTTCTAGGTTGCGACAAAGGAAGAATAGATTCCTTCCATCTCTTGCTCAGATTCAAAGGAAGCTAAATTCATTAATCAGGCTGTAGGTACCAGCACCTGCTGGTCTGTGCCCCATAGCAGCCTCGGGCCTACCTGGGTTTTGCTTTCATGTGATGAAATCTCACCATGAATCACCAGTGCTGGTGCACCTGGGCTCTTCCCAGCCTCATCCCTGCAGAGGGCACCGAGTCAGCCTTAGGAGGGCCGACTGAGGCAGCGTCTTCTCAGTGGTGACTTTGTGCATCTCCCACATTGGCCTGCACTCATGGACTAATTTCCTTTTTCAGCTTTTTTTTTTCTTCCTACTGTACCCAAATAAAATAATATCATTAAACATTTTTATTGAATTACATCACATCATAAAACATGTTTCAGGTGTGCATCATTATAAATCAATGCCTGAATATATGACAAAAATATGTATTCATGGATTTGTTATAATTTAATAAATAGCATTGATTGCTTCACAGGGGGATTTATGTGGTTTCCCATTTATTCAGAAATCTGGAGGGCAGATGGATATTTTTTTATATATAAATATACATATACACCCGGTTTTGTTGAAGAAGGCCTATTTTACTTATGTTTGACTGTGTATATTTTTGCAAAGTGGGGATATTATTTAGAATGGGATGTCGGCAGCTCTTGGCCTTTAAGACTGTAAACCTGTGTCCATGTAAACATCTCTTTTTTTTCTTTTCTTTGATAAACTCGCCACATGCTGCTGAATAAACTAGAATGGCAAGTTTGTGCTACCTCTTTTTTTTTGGTACTGTGGGTATGAGATATCCTAAACTAAGGCCACCCCTACACCTTGATCTTTTTCCTCCTTCATTTCCATTCACTTGCTTTGTATCAAATCTAGCTGCACACCTTGGATTAGCCTTTTCAGTTTTTCCACTAAATACTTACTTCACTAAACCTTACTGAAGTATGGCCCAGGCAGAACTCTGTCCTTCAAGGATTTCTTGAGCAGTCCGGTAGAGAAGTTCAAATCGCAGGTTCTGGAACTGGGGGGTCTTGCTCTGCCACTTCTTACATCTGGGTCTGTGTGTAAACGACTACATCTCTCTGGGAATCGTCTCATCTATTATCTGTGTGGGCACAAAGTAGCATCCTCATCTCTGCAACTCCGGGGGACACTGCACACGTCTCAGGCAGTGCTTGTGACGTTGTATTTGTAATCAGGGACTTGTGTGTTGATCTTCCCCCTTAAATTTTTTTAAAGATGTATTTATGCATACAATAACTGGGGTACAGGCCAGGGGTGTGGGGGAGTGAGAGGAATCACTAGAGACAGACAGGGCACAGAAGAGGCTGACTGATGGAAATACACTGCTTAAAGTGAGCAGCGGGCTAGATGGGAGAGGTCTGCCACGCCATGTGGGTGTCTCCCTGGCCGCCAGGGATCAAACCCGCGCTGCAGGGGCTGCAGACAGCTTCACAGCACTGCGCTCAACCCCCTGTGCCACCAGGGAGGCCCTTCCCCCTTGAATTTAAAGCACCTTAAAGGTAAGGATTGCAACACCTTAGTATTGCAACATACACAGATTAATGTTTATTGAGTGAATGAATTTTAATGTGTGAAAGGGAGAATTTCGGTCAGTTTCTCACACTGAGAACTGGGACAAGGGCAGTAATGAATAGTGATTAGAAGCTCATGGTTTGCACTTAACCTAAATGCTGCTTTCTGTCCATTCCTCGGTGCTTGGATGGTGCAACGCAGCACAGCGTGATAACATGACGTCATCTCTCCCTTGGCTTCCAACAATCCTCACTTCAACTGACCCAAACTTTTCTTCCGGTGCCCTGAATGTACAAAATCATTTTGTGTCTTTGAGGACTGGTATTCTCTAGAACTTTGTCTTTCATTTTTATATCTTCAGAATTCCTGAGAATGTAGCAACACAGGTTATGGTCTTAGTTCACAAACCCAAAGACCACTTCCGGTTGGAAGATGACTGGAATCATGTTCCTGATTGTGACTCCAGCCCCAAAAATAGAAGAAGAGAGACTAGAAATGTGTAGCTCAATGAATCTGAGGTGGGAAATGGATGTAGATGAACAGCTTTTGGTACCTCTGTGACATGGGAGTCAGCTACATGGATGGCACAACTTTTTAATTCTCCTTGCTAGGAGAACATGGAGCTAAGAAAACATTAGTATTCACAGGCACTATTATTATTAATTTATTAATAAGCTCAAACTTAATTTACAGTTGCATTAACTAGGCTTCACAAACATCAAGAAGTAGATAACTCTAAGAATAAAATTGATATCAAAATGCTTTCAAGGATATGCTGTTACATATAGACTTTAGTTTATCTAAGATGTGTACAGATCATGAAACATCATATATCTCCTCTGAAAATATCTTAAATGCTATGACATTAGCCACTTACTTATAATTACAGTATGTTGCCATTTCACCAAGCTTTCATTTACAGGAGAAAGTGCAAATTCCATTCCCCTTGAACTTTAGCTACTTCCAACTTTTTCCTTTGTTCTTTTCTTTAAAGCTTCGCAACAAATGCATCTCCATATGCTTATATTAGTTAATCTAGTATTAAACATATTGGCTGTGCAAAATGTTGGCACCCATTAATAAATGTTTTCATTTTTTCATTCTCTCTCTTTTTTTTAACTTTAGATTCTTCCTTTGACTACATAAGCAACAGCTGTCTAGCTGCCTGCACAAGACTGGATCTAATGCCTCTACAGAAATCTAGGTCAAAACACTTGGAATGCATGAATATCAAACAGAGTTTTCAAAACAGCAAATGAATACATCTTTAACTGGTGACATTTTCCTGTAGCATATGGCTGCAAGCTCAGGGGACTGGATGCTTTTTTGATGAATATGTTCTATCAAAAACTAAGGGATGGCAGTAGGTTTTCGCCACCTTCTGTTTTGCCTTATGAAATGATAATGCAAACGCATAGATAGATACAATGATCACAAGTCTTTTGCCTTCAGACCTATTCTAAGGATGCGTTTTCCCTTTTGGATGAATTGCTCTGTCTTTGGTTGTGTTTGGGTTTATACATAGCTGTCAAAGGTGACATCCAGTGGGAGTGATTGCCTTTCTTGGGCATATTTTGATTGGTAGAAATCTTCACAAAAGTGAACTACAAAGCAAATGTTCCCCAAAGAGAGGAATTGGGGAAACTTCATCACATGAGTAACTTAGACCCGCAACGGCAAAATGTTGATCCAAATTCCTTGTCAATTGTCGATATTCAGGCTGGATAATCACTTTCCAAAGAGGAACACACAGAAAAGCCCTGGAAACTGGAGGTTGGCTCTTTAATCCTCTATCTCCCACCAATGAACTGAGTGTGACCTTGGACATGCTCCTTCATCTCTGTGACTTCAATGTCCTGTTGGTCAAATGAGAGGCCAGGGCTCTATTATCTCTTAGGTCTTGCCTATCTCTAAACTTCCAGGTTTGTGTAAGTTCATGAAGCTGTTTATTGTTAATTGCACATGTTGATTAAAATGGCATAACAGAGAAGAACAAGCTTTGATTTTTTTTTTTAATTGGCTGGAGATTTGTTTCTTAAAAAGGGTAAAATTACCCAAGGGCTTTCTTCCTCCAATCACTAACAGAAGGCACAGTGGGGCTGTTCCGGGGAAGCAGGGGAAGCGAGGAGGGATGCCTCTTGGCTTTTTCTCCCATCTTTCAGGACAGCATCTTAAACATATGTGTGGAATCCTCATCTGAAAACCCCTGGCTAAGAAATGCACGTGGGTGTTTGTTAGCATCTTGGTGATGGTGGAGGAAAGTGCTGGAAACTGCACAGGGTTAATACAAATTTGCTAAATGCAAATTTGCAGGCTGAACTTTCCTTGCAGGTTAAACTTTAAGCCTGTCATTCTGATCCTGGTTTGGCTTTGCTTAAGAATTAACCAGCGCAACTTGGGATTGTCCCATGGGCCGGCCAGCCAGCATGGACTTGACGCCCCTTGCTTGAACAGTGCCCCTATTAATGTTCACTGAATGCCATTCAGAAGCATAGTTGTCATTCTGAAGTGACGAAACATGAGTTTGCCTTCCAAACAATTGCTCTGTTCCCCAGATTCATTCCTCAAAAGCTACCATGTCTTACATCACCCAAAGCACTAATAGTGAAGGCAAAGATAAACAGCTGGGACTACATCAAATTAAAGAGCTTCTGCACAGCAAAAGAGACAATAACAAAAACAAAGAGAAACCCCACCAATTGGGAGAACATTTTTGCACCCAACACTAATGATAAAGGACTGATCACAAAAATCTGCAAAGAGCTGATGAAACTCAACAACAACAAAGAAAATAACCCAGTCAAAAAATGGGCAGAAGAGCTAAAAAGAAACTTCTCTGAAGAGGAAATGCAAATGGCCAACAGGCATATGAAAAAATGTTCATCATCACTTGTCATCAGGGAAATGCAAATCAAAACTACCATGAGATACCATCTTACACCAGTGAGAATGGCACATATTAAAAAAACTAGCAACAACAAATGTTGGCGAGGGTGTGGAGAAAAAGGAACTCTTCTGCACTGTTGGTGGGAGTGCAAACTGGCCCAACCACTATGGAGAGCTGTGTGGAGATTTCTGGACCTACTAAACATAGAGCTTCCACAGGATCCAGCAATTCCACTCCTAGGTATTTACCCAAAGGACACAGAAACATCAATTCCAAAGAACACCTGCACCCCTATGTTTATAGCAGCACTGTTTACAATAGCTAAGCTTTGGAAACAACCCAAATGCCCAAAAATAGATGACTGGATCAAGAAGATGTGGTCCACATATACCATGGAATATTACTCAGCATTCAAAAAAGATAAACACATGCAATTTGCAGCAACATGGATGGCGCTGGAAGGGATCATGCTCAGCGAAATAAGCCAGAAAGAAAAAGAAAAATACCGGATGGTCTCACTCATAGCAGGAATCTAGAAAACTTAAATAAGGGACCAGGAAAATGAATAACTATAAGAAAGTGAAAATCAAAATCAACAAAAAACTATGAACCAGAGACACTTTTTGGGGGGTGGGGGGCAGGAGGGGAGGGATTGGGGTCAGAATGTGGGGGTTGCAATTGTATGGGGAATATAAAAATAAAATTTATTATTTAAAAAAAAAATAAAGAAGCTACCATGTCTTACCACACAGCCGGGTAGCCTTATAGAGTATTCTCTGACATACCCTTGTCTGCACACTTGTGTTTGTGTGTGTATGAGTGTGTGCGTGTGCTTTCCTTTTTAGTAAAGTGGTAGTGATTGGCATGAACATAAAAGCACTTTGCTATTTAAACTTAATAATGTGTCTTACATATCACATCCAAATAAAAATGTAGAATCTGTACCTTTTTTTCAGTTTCCATAGTCCCTTGGTGTGGATACACAAAATTTTTAAACCAATCTATCTTAAATGGAATTTACTTGGTTTTTTCTTTTTTTCCCTATTTACTAAAAAGGTTGCATATCTTTATGTATAGATGGGTTTATTTATAGATATATGTGAAAATATCTAAAGGCCAACTTCCTAGAAATAAAACTGCTGGGTCAAAGGGCATATGCACGTTTAATTTAGGCAGAGAGTGTCAAACAATATTTAACTATAGTTATTATTTGTAGTTTAAAAAAATGAGGCCTGGAGCTGAACATCTTTTCATATGTTTAAAAATTACTGTGTATAAAAACTGTGTTCATATCTTTTGTCCATAAATGGAGTTAGGACAACTTAGTAGCCATCTGGAAAAAAAATAAAATTGTATTCCTACTTTATTTCCAACACCAAAATAAACTCCAGATGGACCAAACATTTTACGCTAAAAATAAATGCATTAAAGTACTATTAGAAAACATGAGATGTGTTTTGTAAGTCGTCCAGAACTAAGGAAGGTCTAAACATAATACAGAACCTACAAGGGGTGATTCTAGAAATATATAAATTAAAACATCAATACATATTATAAAAAAGTGAAAAATGAGTAAGGATCACATCCTTAAGGGGAGTTGATTGCTTTAAACGTTCTGGGTCTGTCCTGTTAAGTGGTTGTGCTAACGAGGCTCCAAATACAGAGACAGAGCGTTGGGTTTATGGTCTCACTCCAGCAAGCAAAACAAACTGGGTGAGCTACAAAATCATAGTGTTTTTAAAAACCATTCGAGAGCCAAGAACACGAAGCAACCTAAATGAAACGAATTCTAGAAAGTGAGAATCCTCTCAGCAATAACAAGAGACTCGGAGCCATTGTCACTTGGCAGAGCTGCTAGAGGAAGGCTGGTGAAGAGAGACCCGTGTAAGTCCATGCCTCAGCCACATGGCGAGTCCACCCCTTCCACAGCTCCCTCCCACTTGTCAACCTCTGGGTCCTCAGATATAGTTCACCAAAGGCTGGTGACGTCTTAGGATAGGCTGAGAGCTACCTGCCAAGCGGCAGAAGAAATGGGAGGAGCTGATCAAAACTTCCAGGCCTGGGCAGAAGGCAAGGCGGTTACCATATGCAGACATGGATTGATGAATGACGCACTGGGAAGCTTTGCTTGTTTTGATCTCTATTAAGGAGTGCATCATATTAAGGAGTGTAGATATCATTGGTTCAGTTATTCTGACAGTTGCTCATAATATTAAGTATGCCTGTGTTTCATTTCCTTGTATTTCATTTCACTTATTCTTAAGGGAGATCCTTTGCCAAGGCCAAGAATGAAGTGTGTAGAATGCAAACCAGGAGTCGAGTGTCTCTGTAATGACCTTTATGGATCAGTGTGTCAGTGTGTCAAGTGTGTCAAAGGCTCTAGTGTGTGGCTACTGATGTGTGATATGTGGCTAGTCCAGACATGCAAATTTTCAATTTTACAAAATAATGCCAAATTAATGCCAGCTTGGTTGTAAGCACCCCTTCTATCTAAGTAGAAAATTGCATGCATGTATTCTTATATTTACAGGAATTCAGCCTCTGTTTAAATGGCTTATCAGACTGCATGGGCAAAAGTAACTATTACTATGTGGTGATCCTGTGAATCTCTTTAATGTTTTAATTATGATGATGGTTGTTGTTGGGAATGAGATATACATTTTGTTCTATTTTGAAGGGGAGGCTTTCCTAACGTATAAATATCAAGATGTCCGAAAAATGATTTTTTCATAGTATCCTGTTCCCAAGAGTTTGCGTAATATATAATTTAGCTTTTCTTTTTTTGAAAGTTTTAAAGCATTCACTCAGAATCCTCTGTAGACTAGCATTGTTTTTTTTTTTTTTCGAAATGATTTTTAGTAAGTTTTTAAAATTTTGTATGTTTATCTTCCTTTTAGTCACTTTTGCATTTGCTTAGTAAATAATCTTCTTTCATTGACAATTTTAAGTAGTTTGACATAAATTCATATGTGTTTTCTGATACTTTCAATATCTCAATATCTTTCATATTCTTTATGCATGCATGTATTTCCTTGTATTTCATTTCACTTATTCTTAAGGGAGACCCTTTGCCAAGGCCAAGAATGAAGTGTGTAGAGAATCAACTGTAATTATTTTTGGGGGGGAATTAATATTGACTCTACTTTTATAACCAAGTTAGTTATCACTTTTTAGAAATTATTTTCTACTTTCTTTTTGTCTTGGACTTGCTTTGCTCCTAGTACATTAAGTAACGCACTGCACTTACCTAGTATAAATTCTTTGCCTTCATTCTCCTTTGTTTACTAATGGAAATATCTTCACCATCATGGAACTTTGAGTTGTATCTGAAACCAGTGACATTCATTTGGGGGAAATTTTGCGACATTTTGAAAAGTTATGATGCACAGTGCTGTTGGTGAAGACTAAGGATGCTGTTAAACAACCTGCCGGACTTACAGCTGTCCCCAACAACAAATGATTACCAGAACCAAAGTATCAATTATTGAAGTGGAGGAATAGTCTGACAGACCTATGAAATGGATTGTTGTCTTGATTAATATTACAAGCATATTAAGTAACAAAGATTTCCCCCATGGCCCACCCTTTACTCTGACTAGAGTTCAAAATCCACTGGCATTCACAGGTATTTTATTTGACTTGCTCTATATTTTAAAAACTTGAATATTAAAAAATTAATACTAGGGCCTCCCCGGTGGCGCAGCTGTTGAGTGCTGGGTTGCAAAGCTGCCCGCAGCCTCTGCAGCGCTGGTTCGATCCCCGGCCGCCGGCGAGGGTCCCACATGGCGCGCAGAACTCTCCTGCTGCCCGCTGCTCCCCTCAGCAGTGTACTTCGTCAGTCTGCCTGCTCTGCTCCCCACTCTGGCTCTGGTGAATTCTCTCACCCTCCCATGCTTCTGACTGTACCCAATGCTTGTATAAATAAATAAATAAATCTTTTAAAAAATTAAAAAAAATTAATATTAAAAAATTGAATTCTGCTAAGATCTATATCCTACAGAGTCCCTCAGTTTCTGCTTACACTTGGTATTATACTCCCTCCCTCAGAAGATTCTATCATCTGACTATTGTAGAAATTTGAGCTTGCCCTTCTAAATTCTATACCAGTTTATCATCAGTCCCCCTTTTTTTAAACCTTCAGTTTCCTGAGGGAGGCAACGCATTCCCTTTGGCAATACTGGCCCACCACAGAATTATAGCTGTTTCTCAAGAATATGCCAGCCTTTTGACATGGGTTTGGTGATTCTTATAAATCCCCCCCGTCTGGGTGGCCTGCTCTTTGTTCTTCTGTCTCCTCCAATCAAAAGTTGCTGATCTATAAAACAGAAAATTCACTAAATTAAGTAAATGAAAATTCCTTATTTCACATTCTGGTACCAAGACAAAAGTCCAAGTTGTTTTACTTTGAAGAAATTGCTAGCAGGTGCATATTTATAATATGCTCTTGTGTGGTATCAGATTTACTTGGTATTACTTTATGATAACTAAAAATAGCCTTTGCATTATGTTTTATTTTCCTGACTTAACGTTCAATGAATTTAAATGCTTGGTAATTGTTTATTAAAATGTTATGCTTTGTATCAAAAAGATTTAATTTTTTTTTGTGGAATCGTTATCAAGATCTACCATTCATGAGATGTTGATTTTTCCTTTTTTTGGTAAAAACTCTTCCATGTAAGTCAGTTAATGAATTTAATACAGATCCCTCTAATTAACAGCTAAGTCAGGAAATAGCACTGTTGATTAGAAATGACATAGAGCCAGGAATGTTTAGTCACAGAGAATCAACGTTGGGAGTTTTTGTTTTATTTTTTATTTTTTGGCTTGAAAAATCCTAGTCTAAAATGTGGAACACACAGCAGAATACAATTCATATATTTTCATAGAAAAGTGGTGTCCTCAGTTCTTTAAGGTCTGAGATTTCCTCAACTTTACCTTTAGAAGCACCCTCTTCTCTTGACACTGCTTTCCTCTCTGTAAAATGAGTGTAATGACTTCTACACACTTGCAGGAGGTCCATCTGAGAATTCATGACAATCTAGAATTCCCACTGACCTCTTAACTTTCTCTTTATTTTATCTTCGTAGAAAGCATCCTTCTACCTTTGACTCATGAAAGAACAAAAGATGTTTCTAAATGTATTGATTAATCAGAAACAAAGACATTATTCACTTAATGGCTAAAACAGTAAATGTAAGTTTTTTGTTTGAGACGTAACATGTACCAGTAACCTGATTAAATAAATATAAATAACAGCTTGAATATTAAACTCAAAAGCAAATGGATATTTTCATTTTCTTATTTCTTTTCATTCATTTCCCTCCTTTCTCTTCTCTCTCTTTTTCCTTTGTGCCATTTGTTTAATAATTAAAACAATGAGTCTGGAACAGAAGGCTCCCTATGATGACCTAATAGATCAGAATATGGACTTGGGAGCTTGTATTGTCTTCTGAGGGAAGATGCTGCCAGTGTGAACCTACAAATCAGTAAGTCATTGAACAGTGGTCTCCTCTGGAAGGGACCTCAGAATTCACCTACTCGCGTATATGGATGAAGTTGGGACTTTGTCACCAGCAGCTGAAAAGTCACCAGCAGCTGACAAAGCTGCAGGAGAATCACATTTGCCCTGACTCTCAATCCAGTTGTCACATAATTCTTTCCAGTATCAGTAAACTAAGAAATAGCTTGTTGGTGATCTTGCATTATGTGATTTTATCATTAGTTTTATCATTAGTTTCATAATTAGTTTTCTTTTCTAGATCTCAGAATATGGTGGCATTCAAAAAGTCACCATAATAAAAACAAATAAATACATGTTTGGTTTCTTTCTTTTTTTGCAAGGTAGAACAAGGGGTATGTCAATTAGTATTTTGTGTTTTAGAAGTCATAGACCAGTTTTGGCAAATATAAACTAAGTAATAAATTAACAGCATGACAAAGGCTTGCATAAGAAAGTAAGAAGCAAGAGGAACCAGCAAGCAAACAAAAGGTGTGGATGCCAAACCAGCACTGCAGGCAGTTAGCAGAAAGACAGCAAAGTAAATGGCATCGGTAAAGCCAATGGGGTCGTTTCCCTCTGGATAAGTGCTGCCTAAAGTTAAATGCCCAGGTATTTGTTGATAGGTGAAAGAGAAAGGGACATGGCGGCTAATTTTGATTCCTGCCTCTTGACATGGGAGACTCTTTATCCTGCGCTGTTTGGAAAGTCAACTCTCGGGGTTGACAGAGGCTACTGGTTTGTTAGGAAACACTATGTGCTTGTGCTTCTAGAATCCTGAGGATGGTTTTCTGGTGACATCCAGTGTTGCCAGAGGAGACCTGTGTCCATAGGAATCATCTATTGTTGAGTAACGGTTTGTCTGATACTCGTCCTTGGTCTCTGGAAGGGAGAGTGCAAGTGCTTGAAATTTTTAAACAATATTTGCTTCTCCCCCACCCCCTCAGGTGTGGTTCCCATAGAGTTTCCTTCCCCAAGGCACCCGTGCACCATCACCTCAGTCCCCTGTGCTCCTCGGCCCCTCCCTCTGATCCCTCTCCCGCCTCCTCCCCTGCAGGATGTCTCTGGTTTATAATTGTCCGGTTTTGCTTTGTTGTGTTTTGTACTGTTATTATTTTTTTACACTGATGTCTTATTTGGTTCCCCTGTATTCCTGCTATAAGTGAAACCATCTGATATTTTTCTTTTTCCTTCTGGCTTATTTCACTGAGCATAATTCCTTCCAGCTCCATCCACGTTGCTGCGAATGGCATGAGTTTATCTTTTTTGATTGCTGAGTAATATTCTATTGTGTATATGTACCACATCTTCTTGATCCAGTCATTTATTTTGGGGCATTAGGGTTGTTTCCAGGTTTTGCCTATTGTAAATAGTGCTGCAATGAACATAGGGGTACAGGTGCTCCTTGAATCAATGTTTTTGTGTCCTTTGGGTAGATCCCTAGGAGTGGGATTGCTGGGTCATATGGTAGCTCCATTTTTAGTAGACTGAGGAAACTCCAGACAGCTTTCCATAGTGGTCAGGCCAGTTTGCACTCCTACCAGCAATGCAGGAGAGTTCCTTTTTCACCACATCCTCGCCAACATTTGTTGTTGCTACTTTTTTTGGCATGAACCATTCTCACTGGTGTAAGATGGTATCTCAGTGTGGTTTTGATTTGCATTTCCCTGATGATAAGGGATGTTGAATATTTTTTCATATGCCTGTTGGCCATTTGCATTTCCTCTTTGGAGAAATGTCTTTTAAGTTCTTCTGCCCATTTATTGACCGGATTATTTACTTTGTTTTTGTTCAGTTGTGTGAATTCTTTGTATATCTTTGTGATGGGGGGCTTTCTATTCTTGGCGGGCCCCTAGGGGACACTGCTGGACTCCTAGGTCCACTTTCTGGTGGTGGGCTGGTTATATGGAAATATCAGTCACTTGCATGGAGGGTTGGGCTTTAAACCTCTTCTCCTAAGCTCCAGAGAGAGTTCAGTGATGTGGCCAATGATCTAATCAATTGCACTGATAAAATCTCAATAAAGACTCTGGACACCAGTTCTCAGGGGCATTTCCCTGGTTGGTAACGACAAAATAGTGTGCTGAGAAGGCGACCTGGAAACCTAGCATTGGGGACTCTGCCATGCCTCACACTGCCTGTTTTTATTCGCTGATCCTGATGTATATCTGTTATAATTATAATCATAAATGTTCCTGAAGTTGTGAGTAATCCTAGGAATTTTTGAAATCCAGGGTAGTGGTAGTGGGAACCCCAATTTCTTAACCAGTTGATCCGAAGTTCCAGTGACATTGGGACCCCTGAATTTATGGCTAGTGTTTGAGAGTAGTCTTTTTTTTTAAGATTTTTATTTTATTTATTTATGCATACAAGAGCTGGGGTGTAGGCCAGAGGTGTGTGTTTGTTTGTAGGGGGAGAGGATTCACCAGAGACAGAGTGGGGAGCAGAACAGGCAGACTGACTGAAACACACTGCTGAGGGGAGCAGCGGGCAAGTCAGGAGAGGTCTGCTGTACCATGTGGGTAGCTCCCTGGCCAGGGATCAAACTCATGCTGCAGATGCTGCTGATAGCTTCATAGTGCTGAGACTAACACCGTGCACAACCTGGGACTGAGAGTCCTTCCTTCCTGTCTCCCTCTCTCCCTCCCTCCCTCCCTCATTGTTCATTTTTAAACAATGTTTGTTTTTTATCTCCCTCAGGTGTAGTCCCTGTAGAATTTCCTCCATCTATTCACCTTTGCACCATCACCACAGTCCCCTGTGCTCCTCCCTCCCTCCCTCTGATCCCTCTCCCTCCTCCTTCCCTGCAGGATGTCTTAAGGCAGACCATCCCCTTAACCAATGCAATTTGATCTCACTCCTGTAGTTGGCATGGACAGGTCTGTGGGTGAAGCTGCACTGGGGAGGGGACCTGGCATGGAGACTCAAGGGTGAGATTGTCCATGTTCTCTCCTGCTCTGCCATGTCCAGAGGAGACACGCAGCTGCCCTGTTTTCATAGCCCGAGCATCTATTAAAATGGGGTAGTAAAAACAAACTCCCCCTGGGGTTATTACAAAACTTCACTGACTTGGTATGTCTCACCATACAAGCACCTGAAATGCACGAAATCCTCTTTTGACTATTTACAAATAACATGTCATGCCTCTTTTTACCAAACTAGTAGAACATTTAGAAATTATAACCTAATGAATCAACTTTAGTTCCCTAGTAAATTACTTTCTTCCCGGGGTTAAGATAGTTACAGTGGAAATAACAAATATAAAGTGCTATATTTATATCAAAATTATTTGGAATAGAAAAAACTCAGCTAATTATTTAATGGATTTTATGATGAAATTCCAGCTGCTGTCTCCGCAACGACATGCACTTTTGTCTTGTATGTAACCTGTTCTTTCTAGTGCAGGCAGCCGTCCAACGTGGAGGAACTGACTCCAGAGAAAGTAGGGTAAACAGGAGATGGGCTATCACATCTAATCTGGGGTAGCTGGGCTGATTTATGTGCTGTGCTTATTTAATTTTATTTTTTAAATCAACATTGAGAAGGAAAAGTTGAGATATTAATTACCCGTTTACTGTCAATGTAGCGGAAAATGTAATTTATAGCCTAGTTGCAAAAAAAAAAAAAAAATCTGTGTGCTTAATTTAAGAACTCAAATTATTCAAATAACATTTTGAATTTGATTATTCATTTAATTGAAATGTTGCTCTTAGAGTCAGAATTGCTTTTGAGATTCCAATTTCGGCAATAGTTAACTAAGAGCTTTCTGTGGAAAGGACAGAAGTGGATCTACCACTAGAAATGTGTGGGGAAATAAATGTATTTGACAAATTGCGTTTACCTGAAAGAAGTGGTCAGATCAGCAGCCAACTGGTCATTGCTTTGGTGTAGGAGGAAATCATGGAGATAATCTGGACCCACAGAATGAAAATTAGTTTGAAGCAGAGGAAAGAGACCAAGCAGTTGGAAGAATCTACGGGCTACTGCATGAAGTCAGAAGCTCAGTGCCTGAGGGATAGCAGGCTCGGCTCAAAAAAGACCCTCTTTTTTTCCTGCTGCAGTGAGGTCTCAGGGCTGCTTCTCTAAGCCAGAGTCTGTCTCAGCTCTGCAGGCTTCCACCCTGCAGAAGAGGGGAGCAAAGTCTGCTCTGATAATCAGCAAGAGCATTAGTAATCTCTCCAAGCCCGAAATTTATTACTAAGGTGCTTACTGTATAAAACCAGATGTGCAGTTTTCCAGAATACATTTGCTGAGTCTTGGTAATTGTATCTCTGTCCTCCTGGATTTCTTCTTACCTTTTTCAGCTGTTGGCCTCTCCTGATGCAGGTGCAGGGACCACCGACCTCTTGTTTGTCATCAACGTTCTGCCTCTCCTAGAATTTCATGAAAGAATCATGCGACATTTTGTCACATTGTTTGATTCCTTTGACTTAGCATACTTGTTTTATATGTATCCGTGATGTTTGGGGGCCCTCTTCTCAGCTCTGGGGGGTAGAGGGTAAAGGTATACCACCCAGAGGGGTGGCTGCCTTCTACAGTGTCTCCAGTGAAGAATAGAGAGAAGCCCTGTCCATCTTACTTTTTAAAGTTTCACAAAATGGCTACTCAGCTCTGCCTCATTTCAGCAACTTCCTTGCTCAAGGCTGGGGCTCAGACTGTGGCCTGTACAGCTATCATCTCCTACATATTGGGCTGTATAAGATATCACAGGGTGGAGTTTGGTTCTTCATCTCATTTTGATACCCCAAGGGTGTAAGGCTGCAAAACTCAGATGTCCCAGAATGCTCTAATTTAACAGCTCCATTGAGTTCTGTGAATCTATGAAATTGTCCAAACTGGAGGTGGGATTGGGGACCTTCTAACTAGCAGCTCTCTGCAGGGTGATGTTGGTCTTGGGAACCCCCAACCCCAAACTCTACAGTGAGAAAGGTGCGGAATTTAGAATTTAATTTTTAAAAAATTGATTAGAACTATTCAAGCTTTATATTCTTAATTCAACTGGTACTCTTGTTTTAAAGGAATGTGTCTATTTCACCTAGGTTGACAAACTTACTGGCATAAAGTTGTTCATACTACAATATATCCTTACACTTGTACATCTGCATGATCTGTAGTAATGGCACTTCTTTAATTCCTAATTTTGACAGTTTTATTTCTATTTCCTTCCATTGGATAATTTTTAAATATATATTTTGAAAATCTTTTCAAAAAAACAACTTTTTGGATTCAGAGCTTTTAATTATTCTTTTAATTTTTGTTTCATTGACTTCTGTTCTTCTAATACCTTTTAAATATTGAGGGCTTAATTGTTTTCTCTTTTACTAATTTCTTGAGGTGGAAATTTAGATGTTTAGTTTCAATCTTTCTTATTTTCTAATACAAATATTTAAGTTGTAGGGGGACAAAAATCTGTCACCCCAAAATAAGTCTTCAACAAGATGTTTACTATTATAGGAGGAGTCTGAAGACTGGGTGGCTATTGCTTTTGATGCTTATGTCTAAGATTCTTTGTGTAAGGGTCTTTTCCAGGAAGACCTAATTCTCTTTATTTCTTTTCAGTGCAGAGGGGAAAAGTATCTTTGTTTCCCCCAGTAAAAGTGCTAATTTAATTTCCCCTTTCATACCCCAATCTCCCTTGTCCTAGCTAAATATTTTAAGATGGCATGTAGTCACTTGGATGAGGTACTCAGCAATGCTGGACCTTTCCTACTTATCAATCTGTCTGATGTTTATTTGGTTATTTCCCAGCCTAGAAGAATGCAGAGGGTTCTGGGATGCTTTCCTTTGTGTCTCAACACACAAGAATGGACTCTGAATTATTTCAATATTTTCTTATTTGTTAAGACTTATGCCTGATCTTTCTTGTTGAACATACTATGTATTCATGACAGAATTTATATTCTGTACATTTTTGATGTTTTTTAAAAGTTACTTGAGTCAGAATTATTGATAACATTGTTACGGTCCTTGTTGATTTTCATCAGTCACCAAGGGCATGATATTAGTATCTTCAACTATGATAGTAGAATTATCTACTATTTACTAAACTTATTTTTGTTTAATTATTCCTAGCTATGTTACTTGATAAGTAAACATTTATAATTGTTGTCTCTTTGATTCATTGTCCCTCATGTCTGATAATATGCTTCTGTCTTGATATCTAGTTTATCTGATATTAATATAGTAAATTATCCTTTTTAAAAAAATTGAGGTGTAGTCAACATGCCACATTATATTCATTTTAGGTGTACAGCACAATAATTTGATATTTGTATACATTGTGAAATAAATACCACAATAAATCTAGTTAACATTCATTACAGTACATAATTATACTTATTTTCTTATAATGAGATTTTGAAGATCTTTCTTAGCAACTTTTAAACAGGCAATACAGTATTATTAAGAGTAGTCTGTGTGCTGCACATTTTGGCCCCATGATATTTATTTTATAACCTGAAATTTGTAGCTCTTGATCCTCTCTTCCTTTTTATCACCCCAGCTTCTGGCAACTACCAATCTGTCCTCTGTATCTAGGAACAATTTTTATTTTTTAAAGATTCCACATATAAGTGAGACTATATTGTATTTCTCTTTATCTTTCTCTATATGACTTATTTCACTTAATATGATGACTTCAAGTAGCATCCATGTGGTTGTGCATGGCAAGATTTTGTGCCTTTTGATAGCTGAATAATATTCCATTCCAAATAATCTATCTAATATGCAATATCCATTATATATCAAACATATGCATTTTACGTATGCAGACACCTAAGTATATTCCAGTATACATACTATGTATATTGTATAACATTTGTATATAATATAATACTTTTCTTTATCTATTTACACTTACATTGTGTCTGTGCTTGTCTATTGTAGGTAATGCTTCAGTAAACTGATAAGTGCATATATTTTTGAGAGTATTTTTGTTTTCTTTGGATAAATACTCAAAAGTAGAGTAACTGGGTCAAATGGTAGTTTTAATTTTTGAGGAATCTTCATACTGCTTTCCATAGTGGTTGCTAATTTGCTTTCTAGCAACCGTGGTCAAGGATTTGTTTTCTCTACATGTTTATAAGCCCTTGTTATTTCTTGTCTTTTTGATAATAGCTATTTTAACAACTGTGAAGTGGTATCTCATTGTGGTTTTGCTCTACATTTCACTAATAATATGTGACACTGAGTACATTTTCATGTACTTGTGGACGCTGCGTGTCTTCTTTGGTAAAATGTCTATACCATTTTTTGAATATACCATTTGTGAATCAGATTAGATTATTTTCATATTATGTTGCATGAGTATCTGATATATTTTAACACTTTAATATTTTCCCTGAAAACTTAATCACACTTTCTATGAAACTGAATATATAAAGGCCTGGCTGAAATTTAAACATGCACACAGAGTAAGTCTTTACAAAGGTTCACAATGTATTGACTTCAACTTTTTAATTAAGTTAAATCATTTATAAATTTTATTTCTTGAACCTCTGCATATTTTCTACATCAGAACCTTTACAGAATATAAATTTAAAATTAGCTAGGAGCAGGCCTCCCTGGTGGTGCAAGGGGTTAAGACACAAACTCTGAAGCTATCCACAGCCACTGCAGCATGAGTTTGAGCCCCTCCCAGGCAGCTGAGCCACATGGCGCAGCAGACCTCTCCTGTCTCCCTGCTGTTCCCCTCAGCAGTGTATTTCAGTCAGTCTGCCTGTTCTGTTCCCCACTCTGTCTCTGGTGAGTCCTTTCACCCCCGCATGCCTCCGGCCTGTACCCCAGTTCTTGTATATGTAAACAAATAAATATTTAAAATAAAATAAAATAAGCTAGGAGTATTTGCACTTCTCACTTAAGACAGATGAATTCCATGGAGGTGGACCTAAAGGGGATCTCTTTTTAGTTACCTCAATAAAGAAGAAAACCTCCAGGGCAATTCTTCATCTTTGCTTGAGAAGACATCAAATGCCACTAGAACATCTGACATGGTGTTTTTACATCTTCTTTTTTTTTTTTTTAAGCTCCTCATTGTCATTTTCATATGTTGCTAACCCTGCTACTCTTCCTATTCCTCCTGTGCCATAATTTCTTACCCTAATGCCCTCTTTGGCAGGGAAGGGTTAAAAAGGCCTGATTAAGCTGTAAATGACAGACATTTAACTATCAAGCATGAATCTGCAGTTAAGACATTTGTGCAAATGAGTTTCAGAGGCTGCTTTTGAAGGGCACACTCCTGGTGGCTCTGCTTCCCGCCCCTTCTCTTCAGTCTCAGCACTTCATTATGTGAGGCACAAATGGCAGTACTTTTTCTTTTCCCTTCTGTTCCAGCCCCACTGAGAATTAGGCTTTCAGAAGAGGTTCTCATTTTGATGCTAAAAGCCCCTGATATTTCACAGACAAATTAAAGGTGGTATGAAACAGAAGCAAGTGGCTTCTTGGAAGTGTTTCCACCTCACAGTCTGAGAGCCTGGAGAGGCAGAGCCCGCCACCCAGACCCGTGAACAATCCGAGTGTCTGAGTGGCAGCTGGGAACAAGGCCTGCCTGTCTGCTTGCACCCATTCTGGCATTATTAGGTAAAATGAAAGTCCTGTTCTCTGAGAAACTTTTTATAATAAAACAATTCTCAAGTCATTCACAAGTCAAATGCGAGGAAGAAAGAGCCTCAGTGTAAAATGCTGTAAACTAGCGCATTGTCTTCAGTCATTTTCTCACTATTCACAGCTGAAAGGGGAAGAAGATGAGAAGGTAAGGGAAGGGGTGGGTCAGGCCTCTTTTTTGATCTCAGCCATTGAGGCCCCTGATCATGCCCTGCACTTGAGCTGGCAATCTGTCCTCAGGATTCTGCCTCCTCCCACCAGCCCTTGTTCTACCCTGTGCCACCAGCTCAGCAACTTTTCTGTCCCACAACCCCTTTCATTTTATCTGATAAAAATCTGCAAACAGGGCCTCCCCTAGTGGCACAGCAGTTGAGCAGTTGAGCGCTGGGCTGTGAAGCTGCTGGCAATCTCTGCAGTGCCAGTTCGATCACTGGCCACCGTGAGGGTCCCACGTGGAGTGCAAACCTCTCATGTCGTGCCCACTGCTCCCCTCAGCAGTGTATTTTGTCAGTCTGCCTGTTCTGTTCCCAGCTCTGGCTCTGGTGAATCCTCTCACCCTCCTGCACTTCTGACTATACCCAATACTTGCATAAATAAATAAATAAATAAATAAATAAATAAATAAATAAATAAATAATTAAATAAGAATCTGCAAATGTCTCATCTGGTCCCTATTCCAGGCATTCTGACCAATTCACCATTTGCTTTTGAAAATATCACACCCTCATACATCATGTGATTCAAGATGTTGTTTGTTCAAATCTAGCTCCATGAATAAGCATCCCCATCATGACCACAGTCTTATTTTGATCTTGCAAATGTGGACACTGAGGTCTAGAACAGTGGAGAAATGGATGAAGTATCTAAAAAGAGTAGTAACCCATGTTTCTGTCTGGTTATTGTTTTGTCTAATTTTCTGTCTTGGGCATGACAAGGTATATTTGCCTATTGCAATGAACTCTAGGCTAAGACCCTGCCACCCGGTTGCAGGAAGGAGTTGGTTACAGAAGATGACCACCAAGAGCAGGAGGTAGGAGGTGAACATGAAGAGGGGTAGAAGGAGGAAGAGCAGGGTGAGAAACAAGGAGGACAGGGAGAGGGAGGAAGAGGAAATCTAGACTTTCCCTTGATCCTAACCTGACCCCCAGGTATGACTGAGACTCTGGCCATGGACACTGGGGACCCCTCATTGACAGCATCAAGCTTACCTTCCATGGTGGGCCAGGCCACCCACTGTGACAAGAAGCTAGTTTTTAAGCCATTGGTAGCTTGAGATCAGTTATGGTGGAAATATTTATGCTACAGAAATTGGCAAATATTACAAATCAAAGCTTATGATTTTCTTAACCATTCAGCCTTTCATTAGAATAATATGCATTATGCCGTCATGCCTGGATTGCAAATTTATTGGGAGCCAATGCAATTAATATCACATCCTTGTGGCTAATGGAGTACTTCTTATGTATGATGTGCTTAATACGTGTTTGTGGAGTGGAGATGTTTCAAGCCAGTCACCTGTGATAGGTGCCTTAAATGTCAAAATATTTATACTCTATTTAACTAAGACTAAAGAATACCTATAAATGTACTACACAGTCTTAGGGGCTTTTTAAACAACCAAATGAAAATGAGGTCAACTGTTTTGACATTGAATATATGCAAAGATTTTAGTGCCAAAGTAATGGTGACTATGCGTGTGTGTGCACACACGTGTGTGTGTAATATAAGTAATACAGGAAAGACAGAAAATGTGGCTGAAAAAAGTTTACCCAAGAACTCATAACAAAATCACTGTTATCGTGGGTCTGTCTGGGTTACATGCAGGATATTGTCCTGGTTAAGTGGCCATTGCTCAAACCGACTGTTTATCGGTTGAATTGTTGTGAGATTTTAATTCACTAGAGGGAGCTTGTGGGCAGGAGTGATGCAGTTCTCACACGAGGAAGATTGATTGCATTCATTCAATTCCCACAGCCTGAAAAATACTTCCTATTTATTTTATTCAGAAGCTTGTTGTAACATATCCCAGAGTTGCCCAGTCATTTTTTTCCACTAGTGAAAAGTCTAATTTCCTTTCCCATTTTTTATTCTTCCATGCAATTCACTCAAACCCCATAATGGCCTCACATCTCACTGTATTTGACTCTCTTAGTTCTTTTTTAGTTTCATCACCAATGTTCTTTTATCCCAGAGAATGTTCAATACAAGAATTGATCCAATGGAGGTGTTTACCTGTTTTGTGTTTGAATAACAAAAGACTTTCCTGATAGTTCATTTAAACCATCTATTTATACAACTCATTTGAACGTACATCCTATTTGAACAGTAAGACAAAAATGCACTTACCCTCTGGTTCATAATAAATATGACATACCTACCTCACTTAACATTTTAACAGTATATATAAGATGTATTTCCAGCATTGCGTTTTACTCCTTGATTTGTCTTTGCATCAAATTCAGAGTGAAAAGAATTGGTATAATTTAATAAGAATTGTTCGCCATCTTATCAGACAGCTCAAACGAAAGCACTAGACAATAATTCAGATATCAATCATAAAGACTTCATTTTGGTATATATTTGACTCATCAATTGGTAAAAAAAATTCAGGCGTCAAAAGTATATTTGTTTGTGTTTATATCCATATGGGGATATACCATATCCACACACATGCAATCCCGTTCAAAGCTACCTATCTCTATCTTTTGATTTGATAACTGATATATCTATAAGCCAATGTTAAAATAACCAAAGACTGCTTGTTCATTG
Organism: Talpa occidentalis; assembly: GCF_014898055.3. NCBI lineage: Eukaryota > Metazoa > Chordata > Mammalia > Eulipotyphla > Talpidae > Talpa > Talpa occidentalis. Next base: position 7,821,810 of record NW_023601433.1, read on the forward strand.
ATATTGTCTGTTAGATTTTATTTTATTTCTTTTTAGAGTGAAATCAGTGTTAACCCTATTATCACATTTCAGTTAAAATTCTTCTTGTAAGTTCTATTAGTTGCACATGATTTTATCCTCTTCCCCCAATTCTTTTCCACTTTATATTGATTATTAGGTGTGTCAGAGGTCCTCAGGCTTGGATTTCTAAAAGAACTCTAAGGACTTAGATAAGTTGTTATACTCATGGTTATGATTTATTATAACAAAAGGATACAGATTAAAATGAACCAGGGAAAAGGCCCTCTCTTCATCTACTTTGGTTTCACAAAATATCACCAACTGGAATGAACAACAGAAACTTGTGTTCCACAGTTCCAAAGACTGGAAGTCTGAGATCAGGTGCCAGTGTGATGGGATAGGGGACTCTGTTGTTACCAAGTTCTTGTACTTTTCATGGCAGAAAGGTTACAGGTCTTCTAGGAGGCTTTATAAGGGCGCTAATCTCATTTAAGAGGGCTCCACCCTCATGATCTGATGACCTCCCAAACCCCCACCTTCTTGTACCATCACAATGTACATTAGGATTTCAACCTAAGATATTTGAGGGGGTAGAGGGAGAGGTGCATAAACATTTAGCCTACAACACTTAGCCTATAAGGCAGCGTTTACAAGAAATCAGCTCTAAGGTTCCAGGTTGTTCCCTCCCAGTGGATCCAAGTTAAGGCGTACTGAACTCTTACAGAAATATGTATGACAACAGGTGTCAAGTATTGCCAACCAGGTAAACTCTCTCAGGCCTTGGTGCCCATGGTTTTTATTGGTCTAATCACATGGGACTGCAGCAGCCATGTGGCTGAACTTGCCTCTGAGACTCCAGCTCTGTCCAAGTCCTATTAGTAGGGTAAATCCAGCTCATCAAACTGCTACAAGATGATCCAAAGCCCCGGGCATATAAAACCACTCTTTGGAGCAGGATATTCCAAGGGCAGAGTTCATCTCATGAGTTAACCAAGGGTCATGGCTGCAGACCGGCCTTTTTTGGGAATGTTCAGAATTTCAACAACCTAGACCTGTTGAGTTACCCTTTATGTGCCCAATACACATAACTCAAAATAAGATTTTCTTAACTGAATATTTGGAACATGGAAATGAAGCATATTCAACAGCTTTCTCCACTGCTCTTAACGTGTTAATACCTTTGTGATAGCCCAGACTGTCATTGTGTGTATTTATCTTCACTTAATGGTTTTCAAAATCTCTCTCTCAGAGATCTTATCTTAGGAAATCTTACTCAAAATGATTCTCTCTACACTTGAACAAAATGTCTCTATCAAATCAAAGAAAATGTTAGTTAGAAGGGCAAGTAGAAAAACAAGTGAAGCTTCTGAGTCACTGGTCAGGATCTAAGGTTAGGTATTTGTTATGAAGAATGGAGCCAGTTTCTATTAATATCTGGTGTCTCTACCATTTTTAGTACACAAAATATTATCTTTATAGTGTTTTGGTAATTAAAGTTAATATATTTCCTTCACCTTGGTAATCTTTGTCACGAAAATGAATATTGGGGTTCATGTCATGTTCATTAACATAACTGTCCATAGTTAATATGTAAAAAAGTATCTGTCCAAAATAGAGCAAAATTCCCTAGGAAAACTGGGGGTTCATGTTGACTGAATAATAAATAAAAATAACCTTCTAGTTTATGAATGAATCTTTGCTGCATTTTCACTAGCTGATTATACTTGAAATTGCCCCAATACCTGCTAGAATTGACTGAATCTACTATTGGGCCATTAAAATTCTTCTTACTGTCGTTGTTACTACCAGTATTCTGCGAAATGTGCAACAGAGCCACAAATGAGAAAATTAGGCAATTTGAAAGGCAATTTGAAATTAACAGGCAGTTATTTGAATACTTGGTTTCAAAAAATCTTACAGTCCTATTAATGCAACATGTGTGAAAAGACTCTCTCAGGCATTTTGACTCATATAACATCATGCAGCACACACATGGATTTTGCAGAGACAAAAGAAGTGAAATCAATCCAACTTGTTCTCTGGAAATTGTCTCAGGCTTCAATGATTACGAATCATTTATTCTGTTCTGAAATCTAATAGAACATCTTCCTTAAAATGAAAGCATGTTTCGTTACAAGGGGTACTTTTGATATGAGAGCAAACAAGTTTTATTTATTTAGCACATGTGTTACATATGCTTTTGACATAAATATCATTGCATAACAAAATACTCTCTAAGCAGACATATTTAATATGTTCTGGATTGCGTATTAAGTGGTCCCATTGTAAATACCCAGGCAGCTTATTATAATATATTTAAAATATTTAGTATGAAATACATCTTAAACGTTCTTCTATGTATTTTGTACTGCTAGTGGTAGCTAACGCAAGGGCAAAACACATGAGCATCCTTTTTTATAGAAGATTTATAGAATCTTTGAACTTTCACACACATTTTGGAAAGGAGATTACAAAATAGCCCCTCTTAACAAGAGGTATGATAGTTTAATCAATAAATGTACCTGGATCTTAGCAATCTCAGAGTTCAAGACATGAATATGATCAAAAACAAAAACCTGCAGCAGAGAACATTTCTTAATGTAAAACATTATGAAATTGAAACTTTCATACACAAATGAATAAGGCACCATATGAAGAAAATCTGAAAGAAGTATGTTTTTCATGGTAGATAAATGTGAAAGTTCATCAATGGTCCTCAGCCTGATTGAGACTCATTGGGACCTTCAACAGTTCATGTAGTTCCTCAAATATTTGAAGGAAGATCAAAGATTAGATATTCTTTATCTTCCTTTAAGCTTACCATAGGATTTAACCTCAAATTAAGTCTCCTGCAGACAAGAGAGACCCGTAAGTTCTTCAGTAAATGGCACCAATTAGGATCTGTGGATTCCATTAGATAATGATATGCATGGAAGACCTGGTCAAGGTCTACAAAGAGGCTGAAGTCAGTCTCCCAACAGCTTTATTATGCCTTCACCTATATAATATCACTTTTAAAAATCAGAATATTTCACATAAAGATGATTTCAGTCTTTTCTTGAAAACGTCAGGACATTTGGTGAGACCAGGCATGAGAGCCATCTTCTGGAGCTACCTGGAAGCTAAGCCCTCTGAAGCTCTCTGAAGCCTGGGATTTCTGTCCCACTGTTCCCATGTCTGTTATGTGCAGGATGCCTATAACGATGTGCAGCTACAATTACTAGACTAAATTCACCCAGTTACACTTCAGAATGTAGAGAAAAAAACACACAAGAAAAACCAGATTAAGTCAGAGCTACATGGGTATTTCTGGAACACATACAATGTGTGTTCTTCTGGGAAATTGAACATGAACTACAGTCTCTGTCCCCTTAATGAAGATAATGTCTGATTTTTCCCTTAATGTAGCTCCAGGTGCCCAAAGGGAATGGGACAATGTAGTATGGAAAAAATTAAAGATTTTTGGGCTTTGAAAATATTCCCAGTTGGCCTTCAAAGCTGAGAGTTAAACTGCTCTTGTACTAAAGTTAGAGAAATATGAAGTTTTAAATTAAAATCTTGAAGATAGAGCAAGAAGAGTTTCTGTAGGGCCAAGCATTTAAGGGTGGTAATCTAAAATCTAAGGAGGAAATAACCCAATCTACACATTCCCTGGCAACAAATGCCTTGAAAAATTTGGAAAGATGTAATACACACGTTGTAGCTGCTTCTGGATCTTCATTACCCCGAAATATTTCCCCTGCCCTTTCTTGTCCTTCAGCAAAGACTATTTTACATGAGTCTTTGGTAGTTGAGCAGGGTGGGCATGAAGGGAAAGGGGCTGTGCCCCTCTAAAAAAAAGTGGGTGAAAAAGAAGCAGCAGTGGGAACCCAGAAATATCTGCAGTGTGTACCCTACTTGGACTGGAGCTTGGGGGTGCATGGAAGTATGTTCTTCAGGAAGTAGAGGTTTGTGCATCCCTTCCATTTATTGGGGGCATATTAGGCTTACAAAATGCGGGGGTGGGCCTCCCCTGGTGGTGCAGCGGTTGGATGGGCTGCGAAGCTGCCCGCAGCCTCTGAAGTGCCGGTTTGATCCCCGGCCACCAGCGAGGGTCCCACATGGTGCGCAGACCTCTCCTGCCGCCTGCTGCTCCCCTCAGCAGTGTACTTCGTCAGTCTGCCTGTTCTGCTCCCAACTCTGGCTCTGGTGAATCCTCTCACCCTCCCGTGCTTCTGACTGTACCCAGTGCTTGTATAAATCAATCAATCAATCAATCAATCAATCAATTTTTTTTGAGATTTTAGCTATTAAATTTGATTTTATTATTTTTTTAATAAATTTTATTTTTATATTCCCCATACAATTGCAACCCCCTTATTTTGACCCCAATCCCTCCCCTTCCCTCCCCCCACCCCCCATAGAGTGTCTCTGGTTCATAGTTTTTTGTTGATTTTCAATCAATAAATCTTTAAAGAAAAAAAAAAATCATGGGGGTATTTTGCATTCAAGATTTAGGAAGTTGATTGTCCCATGGTGTAGATGCAGAAAACGAGGCACAGATGCTGAAGGACTTGCCCGGTATCAACTCACTACCAAGTGGCAGAGGTGGGATTGCTGCCCACATCCACCCACTCGCTCCCAAACAATCTTCCTGATTTATTCTGAAGGCATGATGGAATGATCACTAGATCGTTGGGCTAATTTAAGGGGTTGGACTAGATGGAGACTGTGGCAAACTGTTGCTCATTTTTATCATTGTTGAGCATTTCAAAATTATCTTAAGGGCAATGTTTAGAAATTATCCTAATTGTAAATATTATTTATGAAATAATAGAAGTACACGTGCATATGGCCATAGTCAATGTGAAACTACAAACAATTTCTTAGGGATTTTTTAAAGTAGATAGATATGCATCCAGGTGGGGGTAGGGGCTCACATACTCCATTTTGGAAAAAATAGTAATTTTGTCTTTTTATCATTCATACAGATATTGTATCATTTTTTTCCAATCCCAATTTATCAGTATCTATGGACAAAGTTTGAACTCTACAAAAAGATTTGACTTAAATCATGACCCCTAGGTCTTTTGATGTGTGGCAAATTCCTACTATGCTCCTATTAAAAAAAAAATAATTCCTAGTTCCTGGTTGATTACAAGGCAGTGGGAAAAAAAATTAATGATTACAAGGCAGTGACTGCATCATTGGCCTCCATATTCCCCCTTCTAAGGTTTTCAACTTCCTTTTGAGGAGATTGAATAAGCTTACTGAGTAACAAGAATGCACCTAGGTTTTTTCCTGAAATGCACTTCAAAGATTATTTTGCCCTTGGGGATTTTTGATAGCTTGAATACCCTGATTCATTTGTCTTAAACTCTACAGTAATAAGGATGTAGGTTCCAAAAGTTTGGGGAGTATTCATTCATCATCGATTATTAGTGGAATGTTTCAAACACATTAGTGCCAAATTCTTAAATTCCTCAAAGGAGGAGGGCATTCAGTATGGCGTGGTCGTGACCTGAGCATCTCGAGTCCCAGTGCTCTATTTCCCAGTAAGTTCTTACGACAATTCTCAGCAGAGCTTGTTCTGTGAACTTGGAGGAAACCGCTTGGAGTTTGCTTTCTGCCTCAGGGGCTTAAGCTTTAAGCTCTTGTCAGCTTCAATTTGTACAAACACCCTCCAAAAAAGAGACTATTTTCATGAGTCCTTAATCCGTTCTGTGCCTTTTTTACTTGCAAAAGCTGAGGAGTTTTATAATCACAGCAACTCTTGCAGGAGGCAGAGAAACTTAGTGACATGTTGAGTGAAATGCTACACTGTGTTAATAACGGTTTTGAAAGAAATCAGGAAAGTTAATCATGTGTGGACACAGGGTTAAGAAGCAATGTAACAGACTATTAAGCTTAATATAGATATGTGCTATAAGCATATGCAGACAGCCATTAGCATAAATTCATGTTACAGAAGAGCAGCCCGGCATGCCACTGGGTAGGTTTATAATGTATGCAAGGGGCAGGATGGAGATCGATAGGAGAAGGAAGTGGGTCAGAGAATCCATATACAGGTCCTGGATCAGGTTGATAAAACCACTGCAAATTATAAGCACATTATTTTTGAATGGTGTTATTGCCTGAGACTTTATTATGCAGAAATGTCAAGGGGAGGGATGTGGAGCAGGGAAATCTCCTGAAATTTCTGGTAGGTTCAGAAATTTAGGAATTTCTGGTAGGAAGTTCTCCCTCTCTTAACTAGAACTGGTCTCCCTTAATGCTGACTGTCAATATGCTACATTGAATAACATTTATGGACAGGAAAATATCCCCTTTAGCTAACCTTTGCTGGATATTTGCATCTATCACTTCTAGAGAGAGTTACATCATGACATGCTATTCATGACACACCTTGGTCCAATTGTTACATATGAACATCAAGCAAACTATTCCAAACACTAAATATTTAGAAATAAATTCTTCTGGGTCTCTGCCCATCCAGTAAATCAGATTCTCTCAATTTTGATCAGAACCTCCTATGAGTTTCTCAGTTATTTATTTGTAGATGTTTGCTGTTCTAGTTTACATGATGTAAGTACGAATTTTATCCTTTAGAGGGTTTTAATAGATCTGGAAAACGAAAATGACTTCAAAAATGGAAGAAAATGATCATTGATTATCATGGAAAAATGTTACTTTGATTAGGTCACAATCTATTTTAATCAGTGCCCTTCCTTTTTTTGTTCTCCCTAATTTCCTAGAATTGAGAATTTTCTGAGAAATTATCTTTTTAAAGGGAAGTTTCTTAGTCTCTAACAACAAAAATAAGAATAAACTGCTTGTGAAGTTTTTACTTAAGAAAAAAAAATCAAGCTGTCCATTTTTCTAAGAGAGAACAAAACTAGGAGTAGATTTATTCACCAATCTTTCTCTCCCTCTCCCTCCAACCGATCCATCTTCCTTCCTTTCTTTATCTTGCTCCTCTTTTCTCTTCCCCTCACTGCTTCATTTTCCCTTCCTTCCTCTCTCCACCCTTTTTCCAATTGTCCTTCCTTTTTTTCTCATTTCCTCTCTTTCCTGCTGGCTTTCATATTTTCTTGCCCTCTTTTACCCAACGCCTCTAGTGCTTATAGCTGCTAGTTTACTTTATGGGAGATGCCCACCACCTCTTCTTTTCATAGATGCTCCAAGCACCATAATACATCCCATCTCTTTCTGCCCTCTGGTTCGCTGCTACCCACTTTGCACTTCCTGTGCTCTGTGCCTTGACTTACAGTCGATATCTTCAATCTTCATAAACTAGATGTCCCCCTGGAAACATCACTGAAAGCTCTTATCAGTGTTTATTTCTTTTGTTAAAATACAGGCATGAGAAGAAGTGATAATACAGACAGACCAGGGAGACCAAAGCCAAGTGAGCGAGATGACAAAGGGAATTCATGTAGCAAGGAAGGGGAAGAATCACAGAAAAGTTTCTATTGGACATCAGGTGTGTCCGAGAAAAAGATTTCAACAGGAAAAACAATAGCAACAGTGCTACTATGCATGTGGGTGATCAGAGGGGGCACTTCAAACACAGGGGCCAGGGCCTCCCTGGTGGCACAAGGGGTTAAGCACAGGACTGTGAAGCTATCTGCAGCCTCTGCAGCATGAGTCCAATCCCCCAGCCAGGCAGCTGACCCACATGGCACAGCTGGCCTCTCCTGTCTCGCCCGCTGCTCCCCTCAGCAGTGTACTTCAATCAGTCTGCCTGTTCTGTTCCCCACTGTGTTTCCGGTGAATCCTCTCACCCCCCACACCTCTGGTCTGTACCCCAGTTCTTGTATGCCTAAATAAATAAATCTTTAAAAAACACACACACAGGCCAGCATTTCACTGTGGGCTCTGTAGTGTTATAGCGCTCAACCTTCTCAAAGGATTACTGATCAGGAAAGCAAGAAACAGTGTAAAGCCATTCCTCACAAATACTTTATGCCTTGCCCTCATTTCCACTTAATTTCTAATCACAGCTAAAGAAATCTAAATCACAACTGTAGAGCACATTCAAATCTTCACCTCTCTGACTGCAGCACGGGAGAATAACACAGCAGAGGAGATAAGGTGTCCAGAAGATAAGCTTCTGAAGTACAGAAAGAGAGTCTGGGGTTGGCTTTGGGATAAAGGGTAAAGTTCATCCATCTCTGTAGAGTTTCTAAGACGTTTAAATATTTAGCATGCATTTTATATTGATTTTGGGCAAAAGGAATGATAAATGTAGCAGTCTTTCTCAAAGACCTACAGAGGAAAAATAAATTAAGTCACTTCTAATTTGAAGTAAATGGAAAACAAGTAGCAGAGACTTATGTTGTGTATAATATGGTTTTTCAAGTGGAATTGCAGTGTGTGTGTGTGTGTGTGTGCATGCGTGCGCACGCGTGAGTGCAAATGCACACACTCAGGGACATGTGCCAAGTAGTTAAAGGCAAGAGAGTGAGGCAGGATGAATTTGGTATGCCCACCCATGCCTGCCTTTATTAAGATTTCAAATGGAATTAATTTTGCAGTCTCAAGATTTTCCCTGAATCTTGGCTGCTTCTGCAACACTCTTTCTACATCCAAGAAGGGAGGCTTGGTTATCAGCGAGCAGGGCTGTTTCATTTTTAAGTTTCTATGAGAAATTAAAATTGCTTCAAGTTTGAACTAGTATCAACTTGTGGTAGCATTAAGGATGTTTCATGGCTTCCTCTCTTCATCAAATATTTTTGATTTAAAAACTTTCAAATTCAGTGCTTGCTAAGATTAGAAATTGCAGGACTGAGACCTCGGTGCTCCCTGGCACTGCTGTGGGTCTAGGTATGGGAGTAAGATGAGCGTTCACAGACAGTGAGCTTTTAGTGCTCTTGTTGCTGGGCAAATAGGCGAGGGAAGGCACTGTGGGCACCTCTTTCCAGGCTTTGCTTGAAATTCCCTGGCTTTCGCTTTTCTGGCTTTCGACAGGGCATCCTGGATTTCCTTGAAGCTTTTTAGTCCCTCGGTGATGTCCTTCCTTTCCAAACTCAGATTTTGCTCTGGCAGCCAGTAAGCCACAGAACAAGAAGCAATGAACTCTGCTTGTAGTTAATCATGTGAATGCCTCTTTTATCTTCAATGAGACCTCCTCAGGGTAAATGAAAAATACTTGTGTATCTTAGAAATCAGCCCAATGCTTTAATTGTCCCTGCTGGCATTGACAGTGAGAAGCATTGGTGACGGCCACCAGGCTGCACTGACCACATGGGCGGCTAGAGGCAGACCCTCGGCGTGCATAGGGACACTGATCTCAAGTCCTGGCATTCTGGCTCCATTCACCCTAATAGCACAGGTGCCTCACGGGAAATATAAGATGATTTAAGAAGTATTGAGAAGTCTGTTCAGGCAGGATTATACCACAATTTTCCATTAGACCCCTGGCTACTTTTTATAATCTCTTGAAAGGGAAATTCCTTAATTCTCTTGAAGAGGGAGGCTAAGGCAGAGATTATTCATTTTTTGCAAGGGTCACAGCAAAGGCCTCTGACATCTTGAGCATGAACTGAAGCATCAACATGAATCTACCGATTATAGACTGAAGACTAAATTGAGGGGGCAGCCGCAGCTTTCTTAAGTTCACAGCACCAGAGTGCTCCCATCAAGTAGTGGATTTCCCTACTTGTTCATATAGATCACTCAGTTTGTTGGGCTAAAGAGGAGAAGGAGTAGGAAGAGAAGGGGAGAAGAGAGAGGGGAGAGAATAATATATTAAAAAAATAATAATCATCGGTGTGAATTGGATTTTTGAAGCTTTTATTGTGATGTCAAACAGCAATATTTGTGACTTGCATTGCTTTTGCTTTCAAGATCAATATCCAAGATATGGGGACCTCCCGGTGGTGCAGCAGGTTGAGCTGTGAAGCTGTCTGCAGCCTCTGCAGCACGGGTTCGATTCCCGGCCAGCCAGGGAGATTCCCACATGGCGTGGCTGACCCTGTTGCGCCCGCTGCTCCCCTCAGTAGTGCTTTCGGTCTGTCTGCCTTTCTGCTCCCTGCTCTGTCTCTGGTGAATCCTCTCACCCTCCCGTGCCTCTGGCCTGTACCCCAGCTATTGTATAAGTAAATAATAAAAAAAAAATCACTATCCGAGAGACTCTGGGGCCAGACCCATGTTTCCAAATAAAATATAATATACTATAGAATGCCATGTGACAACATGAGGTTGCTTCTTTGCCAAGAATATGTTGAAAATTTTTGAGAAATTTAGAGGATTATAAGAGGGGCATGGTATTGCTTCAAGGAAAGTAATACTTTCAGTTAGCTTCAATTATGAAACATAACAGATCTTAATAGTGAAATAATTCTGATCATATGTGGGTCAAAACTAAACAGTTTGTTCTAATGGACATAGAGACACATAGTAAATCCTGAAAAATCCTGAACCTAATCAACAACTCTTTTATTGTCATCCTATTGGCACATGGACGGAGGGGGACTCTGGGACCCCAAAGTGTTAAGGATTGTGTGCTCCAAAAGGGAGCTGGCCATCCACAAGCACTAAGCAAAGGGAGCCTACTCTTAGTGTGAATAATCTTTAATGGAATTGGTGTGCAGGAAGAGGTGAGAAGAAAGGATATTCCTAATATTATTTTCCTAGTAAAACTCTAAAATTGTCTGTCTCCCCTTGGGTAAATGCCCAACCAGACAGATTCAGCCCAAAATGGGGCCACTGAGGCCTAAACACTTGCCACAAATCTAAGTTACCTAATGGTAGGGAATCACAAGAAAGGGGTAAGTCAGTTCCCAGAAAGCTGGGATAGAAGGAGAAAGAGAAGTACAGAAGGCAAAATCAAGTACAAATTAAGATAATGGCTGCCATTGTCTCTGCCAAAAACCAGTAGTAGCTTCTCCATGTGTCTCTCATCCACATGTCACTTTCAAACACTTCTCCCAAGTGTCTTTACATGTCTCCCCTCTATGTGTCACATCCAAGTCTCCTTCCTGGCAGTACCATCATGCCATTGGGGCTGCAGAAGCAAGAGAGAACCATGACCCCAGCCTTCTGTGTTAAATTGGTCCATCTACTTGCTTTTCAGTCCACCCCTAGTTCCAAAAGATCCCTTATGAACAGGAAGTCCTGTTCATGGTATCCTGGGACTTGTAGTCCAAGGTGGCTTTCTGCAGCTGGGGCCAGGGAAAATATCGCCTTCCCTACACAGAGGTATATCTTTAACAATCCCTTTCTCATTGGGCTTTGCAGTTGTTTTAAAAAAAATAATGCTTAGGAGTATTGCAGTTGTTTAAATAAATTCAAATTAACCCAGTTTTCTTTGGTGCTGTTGGAAAGTATGTGCATGTTACTATTTAATCAAGTCCCGCCCTGGTCCTTTGTGGCCTGGCAATCAATGGGTTAAGTTAGATCACTAACTTGTGTTCCCTGACCCTGGAATGCTTCATCAAATGTACTCATTACTGATTGAGCAAGAGAATGAAGAGTTGTGAGATTCAGCCTAAGCGCTGATGGGATTGTATGTAAGCCCTAACGTGGTCGAGGTATTTAAATTTTGATTTTTGTAATGGGCTCTGACATGTTTCATTTCCTCCGAGGGAACACTTGAGACCTCTGAAAGTAAATGTTGCTAAAAAGTCATCAAGGCAGAATATTAAAATGCCATCAAATGAAAATTTCACTAATGCAATCCGGCTAGAGCTCCAGGTACTGGAGCGAAAAGGGGAGAGTCAGAGGTCCCGGTTCTTTGAGCGAAACATGATTTGTTCCTCTTCACTGACTGTTTCTCCAAATAAATTATTTAAAGTCTTATTTCTTCTTTCTCCTGGGCCTCTTAAAGTTCAGCTACACTGAGAGGTGGTAGGAGAAGCTGTAGACAGAGGAAGAAATTCAGGAAATGGTTTCTGTGTTGAGAATCTTCACTTTCTCCTCTATTTTTCCTGCTGTTCACAAGAGCTACCCAGGAGGATGACAAGAGGAGAGGCTAAGAATCCTGTTAGCATCTTTGGGCTGAACCTACCCTTGTAACACCCCCTCAAAATGTTAGTAACACAACGGAATTAGGAATGTGTCATATCATCAAAGAATGTTCACTTAGTGATATGAAGAGAACATGAGGGCTTAGAAGTCACTATTATTTTCCTCAATGATTTTATCCCAACATTTTCATCTTTTTTTCATAATACTTGAATTTTAGTTAACTTTTATAGTTGTGGATTAGTAGCAGATTAAAATCAGTATCAAACTCTGTGTCTCTTTTGCATCAATGGGATTATAAAGAATGACTTTATGAGAACAATTATTCTTCACTGGACTTAACAGCAATGTTTTCTTTATGAGCACTGTGTTAAAAATGTTTTTCCTTTATTTTCTGATGTATATTTTCAGTTTGAGAATGCAAATGGGGTATTACCTGGAAATTGAGCAAAGTGGATTTCCCTAAACTATATTTGGGACAGAGGTTTCCCCAAGTGTAAGGGAGTTTAATCGCTTATATCTGGGCTAATGTTCCTATCGAACCTATAATTTCTTTATTTCTCCTGCTGGCTGGCAGGATTTGTGCCAACCAACATCTGGTCTTCCATTAACTCAGCTTGACACCTTCAGTTCTCTCCGTCCAGCCCATAAGACCAAATAAATTACTTTATTGAACCTGTTGTGTGAAATAGCAGGACTGCCTTTGAGAATCAAATTTGGATTGTGTATTGGTGAAACAGCATTATTTTAAGTGTCCAGAATCAAAACTATCAGCATTTCTTAGGGCTGGGAACTTAAGTTTGTTTTCCAGTCCTGTTGGAAAATGGGGCTTTACCAATGCATGTTTTATATCAAAAGATGATGTATTTTATGTTTAAGAGTATGATCTCTGGGTTCAGATTGTCTGGACTAACTTCTCAGCTCATCTCTTTCTAACTTCAACATCCTGAGAGAACTGCTGAATCACTCAACATCACATCCTCTAAAATGATAGTAATAGCATGTACGTTGTTGCTTTGTTGTAAAAATTCAATGGTGTGTGTGTGTGTGTGTGTGTGTGTGTGTGCGTGTTTGGAATACTTAGCACAGGTATGGGTATATGCTAAATCAGTTATAAATATTGACTGTTATTTGAGATCACTTCACAATATCTGAAGACAAAATAACATATTGTATTCTGCAAAGTTCTATTTAAAAATCCTAGTGAAGAAGTTAACTAGATGTTTGCAAACCCCAAAACAGTAGCATTCACGGGAAAAAAGAATGTGATTTCTGGGTTAATCTCCAGACATAAGAAATACATTCACAATGATATCAAATGACCCATGGAAAAAAGCAGAAGAATTTATAAGGTATTGTGGTCAATATTTTTGAGATGGCACTTTGCCAAATGTGACAGTTACGTACATAAGCCAGAGATAATAGATCTTCAGATAAGAGAAATTTGTCTTTGAGATAATTGCTCAGCCAACTAAGCATACAAATTGCCAGTCTTATAATGGCCAGACAACATCTTTTCAACTAACTTTTAAGAAAAATCCCCCAAAACTTCAGTTTGGGACAATTTACCAAACATTATATGACTTTAAGAATCTTTGAGAAATTAGAAGAATATTATCAAAGTACAGAATCCATATATTTGCTAACTTTAAAAATATCACTTGACATAAAATTGCCTGCTATGTCTTATTTTTAAAGGACACCAACTATTTATATAATGATATGTGACCAAATAATTGTGTCAATTAGAAATCATTTAAATGAGCACTTACTGAATGCCTACCAGGTTCAAACAATGTTGTGTTATCAAAGCCCAGGAAGATTTCATGTTTTATGCCAAAAGATTTTTTTCTTTGTGTTTATCAAAGGTGTCTGAGAATAATGTGTGGAACCTCTTTAAAAAAAAAATAAATCTCTCATGTTCACTCCTTGGGAATTCTGACTAGTCATTCTCCTAGCATGAGGATCTGCTAATCTATAGATCAGTGTAGTCACTATATTTGGTAAATGTATCAGGAATTTATCTTAATTATCAAAAAGTATCATGGCATTAAGTTTGTACTTGAAGTGTTTGGTAGTCTCTTTAGCTATTACTTCCTATATGACTTCAAGATAGAATTTTAATTTCTCTAGTTAGATCCAAAGAAGAAGAGAAATAAGAGAGATTTGAAGCAGTGAGTATGGATTTTCCAGAATTTTCTGGTACCTTGTCACGAAACATAAAAAAACTGATTACTCTTTGATTCATCAGCTACTGGAGGTTTTTTGAGGACTCAATGAGGTTTTGTGTAAGAACAGGTAGTGAGGACTAGGTAGGCCCTGCTAACTTAGCTACTTTTAATAAGTCAGAATATTGAATATTTCTCCGGTCAAAACTTGATAGGTACCTGACTATTGCTATTAACTTACCTAAAGAAAATCTGTCTTTGAAGGTGTGGGAAGCCCTAGAAGTCAAGGGAAGAAAAAAATAGATCTAGGCAGTACTTGTTGACTCATAGACTCTTGAAAATAAGTGGCAACACAGAGACCCCAAAATATGAAATTGTGTGATGCCAGCCATGTAATGAAATGACTAACATATCTTGTTCTAATGTTCTAAACTGGTGATCCCCAAGCAATGATCTTTTGATTAAAACTTCCTGTGTAAATCTGTCCATGGAGAAAAAAATATATTCTAAGTCTATTCAATATTTATCAGTCTTTTCTGGAAACGAATAAATTGGTATTTTTTTTTAATCAATCAGACTTTTATGCATTTGTTTAAACTATAACTTAGTACTCTGAAGCCCAGTCACTCCTGAGCATGGTAAGAAAATTAAATTGTCATGGACCTTCCTGGTGGCGCAAGGGTTAGGCACAGTGCTGTGGAGCTGTCCACAGACTCTGCAGTGCGAGTTCGATCCCCGGCAGGCCAGGGAGCTACCCACATGGTACAGCAGACCTCTCCTGTCTTGCTCGCTGCTTTCTTCAGCAGTGTGTTTCAATCAGTCTGTCTGTTCTGTTCCCTGCTGTCTCTGGTGGGTCTTCTCAACCCCTGCACATCTGACCTGTGCCTCAGTTCTTGTATGCATGAATAGATAGATCTTTAAAAAAAAAAAGAAAATTAAATTGTCATAAGCAGGGAAGCTAATAACAAGACTTTAAATTGGCTAACTATATTAAAATACTGGAATTTATTGCAACCCAACTACTCTCTCTCTCTCTCTGCACCAAGAAATAAAATGAACTCCCAGGTGTATTGCACTTGGAGTATATGCTATCAGCATTGCCCGATAAACCCACTCTAACACCAGTGATGACTGGATATCAGTTCAAATCAGTATACAAAGGATAACCTTTGGCTTTAATATGATGATGATGATTGCTGCTGAGCATGGGGTGTTGGGGGTAGTTAAATGTTTTATAAATATATATGGTATTAAATCGTGACATAAATATAGATATAAATTTGCAGCAATGTATCAAATAAACTGAGAATTCTATTTGTTGTCCTGATATTCTGGTTCCTGCTAAGAACTAATAGAAACTATTTGCAGAAAAGCATTTTCCAAAGAAGTATCTCAGCTGGGTGTAGGACAAGTTACATTTCTTCTGAATGAAGGTAGTTTTTCTTGTTGGCTTTCACAGATTATTTTCTTCCAATTTTATGATAACTGACTCTTCACTTCCAAGATAAAACTTCCAGGAAAAGTGGAATAAATGGAGCAAAGCCTTTAGCTGGTGAGAACTCATATATTCCGTGACATGGAAATTTGGTTGTACTGATTTTCTGTAGCTATTTAGATCTCATCAGATTTCTTGGGGCAAAAGAAAGTATACTGAGCAAGATGCATTTGTTTGATTAAATATCAAAATGTATAGGCATCTAATATACTTTCCTGGGTAGAAAGACATGTAGTCCTGAGTCAGCATTGGTTGGGTAAATGAAATTGCTGAAGAGAAAAATCTTACTGAATAGCTGGAAATACAGTAGTAGCAGGAGAGGTCCAGTGGTTGGTAGGTTTGGTATCCATTTCCAGTTCAAATTCGTATATGAACTGCTTCAATTAAAAGTCTGGCATGGGGAAATTAGCAGTTTTCTCTATTTCCTTTTTCCTAGAAAAAATAAAGTGGCATTTCCTGTTTTATTCTAATATTTCCAATCAGTGAGAACCTAGAGGACAGATTCACTGTATCAACTGCATTATGTAGTTATTTGAATTTCCTGTTCACACTGAGCTAATTAGGGACTTAGATTATGTCAGACTAAATCTATTGCCAAGCAAACCAACTTACTCTTTAACACATATATTCCCATATTTCCCCTAAGAGACAACCAGTTTTTAATGGACTTGGTTAAATTCTATAGCATGCTTATCTATTCTCCGAAAATACATTATCAAATGGTAGAGCATTTGAATGCAAAAATATATTACCAATATTTTAATGAAAACTTGCTTATTCCAATATACTTCTTGCATTTTATACATTGTGTTTCCATCATTGGTAAAAATAAATTGTGAACCAAAAGCAAAATATCCATGCAAAAATTAGGTAAGTCATTAATCTCATAAATGTCAAGTGTACTTTATATTCAGTGTAGAAACATTCATGCTTCGTGAAATTGACATTTTGTCCATAACAGAAGTTTATCAAGCTACTACAGTTTTCTTCTTATGTTATTCCCTCAACTTTTAACCTCACAGGACTAGTCTCTCACTCACCCTCAGATGGTCCAAAGTACAATTAATTTGTTAGGCTCCCAATTTACCTTCTGGGATAATTTAATTACATTTACATATTTTCAATATTAAACAGTTTTGTTAGGTTGTCTCATTTGCTTAACAATGTCATTCAAAAAACGGGGTCTTAATTTTGGTGAACTATAATTTGATCAAATTTTATTTTATTGTTCATGCTTTTTGAGTCTTAGGAAATCTTTCATTAAACATCACAAAGATTTTTCCATTTGTTCCAAAGTTCTTAAGATTTTACATTTACTTTTGGTAAGGTTAACATCTTAACAATATCAGTAAATATTATCCATGAACATAGCTTACCTCTTTATCTAGTCTTCTATAAATTATTTTCATCAATGATTTATAGTCATGATCAAAGTCAATCTTGTACATCTTCAATCATTGTACATGTGCACTCATTGTACGTTCATGAATATTATGAGATTTTTTGTACCATTTTAAATTATACTTTAAGAAAATCTAATTTCCAAATTGTTCATTGCCAGGATATAGAAATTCAATTGATTTCCCCACACACACACACACCACCACCTACTTCACTTCTTGTGGTCTTGTTAATCCTCAACTATTAGTTCTAGTATCTTTTTTGTAGTTTCCTTGAGATGGTTTACACTGGCAATAGTTCTGCAAATAAAAACTATTTTGCTCAAAAAACTTTTTGCTTTTTTTAGCCTAAGCTAGAAGACTTTATTTCTTTTTCTTGCATTGTTTCACAGGTTAAGTTTACCAATGATGCTGAACAGAAGTGCTAATAATGAGTCTCCTTACTTTATGGGGAACACATTTAATCCCTCACTAAATAGTATAAAATAGATTTCAGGTTTTCATAGATGCTATCAAAGTTCTTTTAAATACCATCTATCAGATTACTGAAATTTTTTATAGAGAATGTGTATTGAATTATGTCAGATCTTTTTTGTATATCTAATGAGATGATAGAATTGTTTTTTCTTTTTAGTTCACCTGATGACTTATGATGTTTTATTTTCAATTGTTGAAACACTTTGTATGCCTTTAATAAATTTTATTTTTTTGAAGAGTTTGTACAGTATTGACATTAATTCTTCCATAAATAGTTGATAGAAGATTCCAGAGAAGCCATATGGATCTAGATTTTTTTCTCATGGAAAGATTTTTACTACAAATAAATATTTATTTTGGGATGAACTTTTATTATGTAAGAAACTTGTCCATTTATTGCCATAAAGTGAGTCACAGTAATCACTTTGTATTGTGTTAACATGAGTGGACTCTGTGGCAAGGTAGCTCCTTTCATTCCTAACTGTGTTTATTCTGTTTTCCTTATTGTCTTCCTGATTGTTTTAGAAGGAGAATATTTACTTTTTATTGATTTTTCTCAAAGAATCACCTTTTGGTTTCCTGGATATTGTCTTTATTTTTCTTTTTTCTCTTTCCTTGATTTCTACTCTAAAGACTAGTTTTTCCTTTCTTAGTCCTATAGTCATTTCACTTTACTTTTAATTTTCTAGTTGCTTAAGGTACAAAAAAAGTTCACTGATTGAGATGTCCCTTGTTTTCTAATATATGCATTCATGCCTTTAACTTATCTTATAAGTGCTGCTATAACTATATCCCACAAATTTTGATATGCTGTATTCATGTTTTTATATACTTTAAAATCTGTCTTATTTTCTTTTAGATCTCTTCTTTGATCCATAAGAAACAGCAAGTTCAAAGGCTTCAAGATCCTGTGAAGGGAACACATTACAATGTTTCAGGGACAGACAAGAATCCTCTCACGGCTAGTACAAAGAGAATAATAGCAAGTGGGATTCTCATTGGCAAGAATGGTAAGTAGTTTAACTCTTATTTGGATTACATTGACATTTTTACAAAAATCAATGGCATTATGTAAATTTGTCTCATTAAAAAATCATTCCAGCTGCTGAATTGAAATGATTAGGGGACCAATTAGGTGACTCTTACAGTAACATAGGCAAGCAGTGATGATGGCTTGGACAGTGCAGTAGAGGTGGTGACTAGTGGCAGGATTTGAATAAATCTTAAAACTAGAGCTTAAAGAATCTGTTTATTATTTGGATATAGGTGTGAAGGAAACAGTGGATATATAGATGACTTCTAGGTCTTTAATCTGATAACCTTCTTTATGAAAAGGTCATAGATTTAATTTTAGAGTGGTAGACACGTTTGTTGTTGACTTCTGTCAAAGATGCCTATAAGGCATCAAATAGAAGGTGGAATGATAAAAAGCATTCCACAAAAGCAGTGGAATGATATCTGAGTTAAAAATCTCAAGGACCTCAGATTCAACAGATTTTTAGTGTGTCCAGTGATGTTCAATCCACAGAACAACAAACAACTGTGTGCACTACAACTGAAGTTTAGAAATTTGAAAATTACTAATAAACACAGCCTGTGGGAGTATAGCTTTCTGAAATACATGTTGATACTGTATATCAAAAGCCTCAAAATACATATGACTAAATTTCATTTATTTAATTTTTTCTTGTATTTATAGATAATTACCATAAGAAAATAATCATGAATATAATGACAGCTAAATGTGAAAACCATTGTTTTAAGATTTATTTATTTATTCATACAAGAACTGGGGTACAGGCCAGATGCACAGGAGGGTGAGAGGATTTGCTAGAGACAGCGTGGGGAACAGAACAGGCAGATTGACTCAAATACACTGCTGAGGAGAACAGCAGGAGAGTCAGGAGAGGTCTGCTGCGCCATGTGGGTTGCTCCCTGGCCAGCTGGGGATTGAACTCGTGCTTCAGTGGCTGGCTGCGGATAGCCTCATAGGTTGTGCCTCAACCCCTTGCACCACCAGGGAGGTCTGTGAAAACCATTTTTATAACAAAAACAAAGAAGCTAAAATTATTGTTAAATGGAACATTATATATCAATGAAAATGGTACTGTAGTCCAGGTATATCTAGTTTTCAAATTGCAGGAACATGAACGTATCACCTTCCTTGGTTTCTTGATAATTGGACAATCCAGTGTAATGATCTTTGTCTAGTGAAGGTAAGAGGCTATGATGTGCTGCATTTCTCAAGGGTTATTCTGCAAATATAAGTCTTGTAATGCTCTGCTTCCCATTTGGTAAAACCCTGAGTCCTTGAATTACCATATTGTGTTCCTTTCTTACTATGATCACAAAGCATGAACCAGAAATGAAGTTTTGTTGTTATGTTTTGAATATTTAGTTTCTGGTTGCTGCCACAATATAATCTATCTTAATTTGGTTTATACATATCTATATTAACATAGAATGATGTTCATGGCACATTGTTCCATTAAAGAACAAGAAAGTAAAAAGAATGGAGGGGGGGCGGAGCAACATGGCGGCGAGGAGACGCTGCGAGTAAGATCTCCCATTAAAAAAAGTGAATAGGGAGGAAAAGCGGCAGGTCCCAGTGAGAACTGGGACACGGAAGATAAACGGGTGACTCCAGCGAACTGCCCAAAGAAGAAAGTGGCCATAAAAGAGGACGAGAAGGGAGGGAAGCGCAGAACCCTGCTCCCCTCCCCCGCCCACAGAGGCGGCACTCTCCGACCGGCAGAGAGGAGGAAACAACAAACCAAAACGGCCCACAAGAACAAACAACGCAGCAAGCGGGACTGTGCGTGGAAAGGAACTATTGCAGCCACCACACCCCGTGAACGGGAGCTGAGGCGAACCCTGCAGGATCCGCCGAGGCGGTGAGCGAACAGCTCTGGGCGCCATTAGAGAAGAACAAAGAACCGGGGAGACGCGCACACAGCCCGGGCTGCCGGTAAGCCTGCGCGGGAAAGCGGCGCATTCGGCGTGCGCTTGAAAAGCAAGTGCAGACCTGGATCGCAGCTGCCCAGGTCCCCGCGCCTGCGACCTAGGCTTGCGGGGAGACGACCTAGGCTTGCGGGGAGACGCGCAGAGGTCCTCACTGAGGTGAAGGTCCCTCCCTGAGTGAGCAGGAACCAGGCGCCCAGGCACGGGAGCTGTGCAAAAGGCGCCATTCCCGCGCCACTGAACTGGGCTACAGCCCGCGTCCTGGAACTGAGGGCTTTGAACTGAGACCCGGGGCACGAAAATTCAGGGCGTGGGTTCTCCACGACGGTGGGGCACAAGGCAGACACAGCACCCCAAAGCTGTTGAGGTGTACCCTACCATTCCCGCTCTGTTCTCTGTCCCACGGGGTGGGGGGAGGCGAAAAACAGCCCCCCAAGGACAATAGGAGAGATCTCTGGCGCCACCTAGCGACCAGGAAAAAAAAAAGTCACTAACACCCTATAAAACAGGACATTTCTTAAGACTGCTTGAAAAGGGCAGAAGGTTTCTGGAGGACCCAGTGGCCAGCCGGGAAGTTATTCCACGCCAGGCCCCTTCCGACCAGCAGTCTGAGCCACAGAGGGAGCAGGCACCCACGTCCGGGGCAGACCGGGTGCGCAGAAGAGTGTGCCTGAAACCGGAGGCGCAGGGACTGCATCCCGCTTCGCCATTTGAGAACAGGGACATTTCTTCAGTAAAAACTGCCTAAAACCAGCAGAAAGCTCCCCCAGAAGACAGAGATGGCTCCTGGAAGAGCCAGAGGGGAGCGGAGAAGTTCACCCAAGATGTCAGTCAGTCCGAGCACACAGTGTCCCAACG
This sequence comes from Talpa occidentalis, assembly GCF_014898055.3. Lineage (NCBI taxonomy): Eukaryota > Metazoa > Chordata > Mammalia > Eulipotyphla > Talpidae > Talpa > Talpa occidentalis. The sequence continues at coordinate 7,843,115 of NW_023601433.1, forward strand.
CATACGACAAATTAGAAAACAGACAGTAGGGAGTAGAAGAACCACACGCAACCTAAAAACGCCTCAGGAAAGAAGCACACCGCAAAAAGAAAACTACTCCCCAGATTGCAACGACAGCAACTTGGAAGAACTTCTGAGCCTTCCAGAAAGAGAATTTAAAATTGCCATGATTAAAAAAGTGATAGATCAGAAGAAGGAAATTGAGTCCCTAAAGAGGGAAGTAAGAGAAATGCAGGAGATCAAAGAATTAATGGAGGAACTAAAGAACTCTGGGAAAAGCAAGGAAAGCAGAATAGATGAAATGGAAGAACGAATAAGTAATCTTGAAGACACAGAAATAAAAAGAACAAAACAGAAAAGGAAAGAGAAGTACGAAGGAAAAAGAATGAAGAAAGACTTCGGGAACTATCTGACTCCATGAGGAAAGGAAATATAAGAGTTATAGGAATACCAGAAGGAGAGGAGAGAGAAGTAGGAACAGAGAAAATATTCATGGATATAATTGAAGAGAACTTCCCAAATGAGAAGAAGGAGCTGAAAATTGATATACAAGAAGCAAGAAGAACACCAAACTTCCACGACGAAAGGAAAAACACAGCAAGACACATAATAGTAAAGCTCCCAAGAATCCAGGACAAGGAAAAAATAATGAAGCTGACAAGAGGGAAGAAACAGATAACATTCAAAGGAAAACCAATCAGGCTGACATCAGACTTCTCTGAAGAAACACTACGGGCAAGGAGAGAGTGGAGGGACATAGTCAACAGACTCCAAGAAAACAGATGCCAACCAAGAATACTCTATCCCGCAAAGCTCTCTTTCCTCCATGAAGAAAGAATATGGACCTTCCCAGACAAAGAGAAACTCCGGAATTTCATTGCGACTAAACCCCCACTCCAAAAAATACTACAAGGAATCCTAAAGCCAGAACCTCAGAGGGACGAATAACAACGAAAGAAGACCAAAAAAAAGTTATTAAAAGAATAAATAAATAAAATCAAAGGAAAGACAAACATAATGGCAAATACAGAAGCTAACATATCAATATTAACTCTAAATGTAAATGGACTAAACTCTTCAATAAAAAGACACAGAGTTGCAGCCTGGATTAAGAAACAAAACCCAACCTTTTGCTGTCTCCAGGAAACACATTTAGCTACAAAAGATAAAAATAGGCTCAAAGTCAAAGGATGGAAAACAATCCTACAAGCAAATGGGCCAAAAAAGAAAGCAGGAACAGCTATACTTATATCAGATAAAACAGACTTCAAACTCAAAAAAATAAAAAGAGACCCCAATGGTCACTACATTATGATTAAGGGGACAATACTTCAAGAAGAAATAACACTCATTAACATATACTCACCAAACGAAAGAGCACCAAAATATATCAGACAACTGTTGTCCTCTCTGAAAACAGACATCAGAGAAAACACATATGTAGTGGGAGACTTCAACACACCACTATCAACAATGGATAGATCAACAAGACAAAAAATAAGTAAAGAAACTAAAGCTCTAAATAAGGACCTAGAGCATTTGGGCTTAACAGACATCTATAGAACACTAAACCCAAAAAAAACGGAGTACACATTTTTCTCAAGCGCACACGGATCATTCTCCAGGATCGATCACATACTGGGGCACAAGACAAACATCAACAGATACACCAAGATTGAAATCATACCAACCATCTTTTCTGACCACGAAGGCATCAAACTAGAAATAAATCATAAAAAGAAGGCAAGGAACTATCCTACCTCATGGAGATTAAAAGCCACACTACTGGAAGACCACTGGACTAACGAGGAGATCAAAGAAGAAATTAAAAAATTCTTTGAATTGAATGACAAGGAGGACACCAATATCCTAAATGTATGGGATGCAGCAAAAGCAGTAATAAGAGGAAAATATATAGCAATAGAAGCTCACATCAAAAAACAAGAAAGAACTCAAAGAAACAACCTAATCTCGAAGCTCAAAGATCTAGAAAAAGAACAACAAAAAAACCCAGAACCAGTAGAAGAAAGAAAATAATAAAACCAAAGCAGAAATAAATGAAATTGAAACTAAAAAAACAATCCAAAAGATCAATGAAACCAAGAGCTGGTTCTTTGAAAAAATAAATAAAATAGACAAACCCCTAGCCAGGCTCACAAAGGAAAAAAGGGAGAAAGCACAAATACACAGAATCATAAATGAAAGAGGAGAAATCACAACGGACACAGCAGAAATCAAAAGAATAATCAGTAACTACTATGAACAGTTATATGGAAACAAGTTCAACAATCTAGAGGAGATGGACAAATTCCTACAACTCTACAATCACCCAAAGCTAGATAAAGAAGAAATAGAACACCTAAACAGACCAATTACAAGCAGCGAAATTGAAATGGTAATTAAAAACCTCCCCAAAAACAAAAGCCCAGGACCTGATGGATTTACAAATGAATTCTACCAAACATTCAGAGACGAATTAGTGCCTATCCTTCACAAACTCTTCCAAAAAATTGAGAAGGAAGGGACAATACCAAACACGTTCTATGAAGCCAATATTACACTAATACCAAAACCGAATAAGGACAACACAAAAAAGGAAAATTATAGGCCAATCTCCCTAATGAACACTGATGCAAAAATCCTCAATAAAATTTTAGCTATCAGAATCCAACAATGTATCCATAAGATAATTCACCACGACCAAGTTGGATTCATTCCAGGGGCACAAGGATGGTTTAACATCCGAAAATCAATCAACGTTATCCAACACATCAACAAAAGAAATATAAAAACCATATGATAATATCAATAGATGCTGAGAAAGCTTTCGACAAAGTGCAACACCCATTCATGATAAAAGCCCTTGAAATTCTTGGGATACAAGGAACATACCTCAACATCATAAAGGCCATCTATGACAAGCCAACAGCCAGTATCATTCTCAATGGTGAAAAGCTGAAAGCAATTCCATTAAGATCTGGAACAAGACAAGGATGTCCACTCTCACCACTGCTCTTCAATATAATACTGGAAGTCCTAGCCAGAGCAATAAGACAAGAGAAAGACATCCAAGGAATCCAAATAGGAAAAGAAGAAGTCAAACTATCACTATTTGCAGATGATATGATAATATACATAGAGAACCCCAAAATCTCCACCAAAAAACTAATTCAACTCATCAATCAATTCAGTAAAGTGGCAGGATACAAAATCAACACGCAAAAGTCAGTAGCCTTCCTATACACAAACAATAAATCTGAAGAAGAAGAAATCAAAAAACCACCCTTTTATTATCGAAACAAAAAAAATCAATATTTGGGAATAAATCTAACAAAAGAGGTAAAGGACCTATACAAAGAAAACTATAAAACACTGTTAAAAGAAATAGAAGAAGACACAAAGAAATGGAAAGACATCCCCTGCTCATGGATTGGAAGAATAAACATTATTAAAATGGCCATCCTACCAAAAGCAATATACAGATTCAATGCTATTCCAATCAAAATCTCAATGGCATTCTTCAAAGAAATAGAACAATTATTGATGAAATTCATATGGAATCACCAAAAACCCCGAATAGCCAAAGCTCTACTGAAAAAAAAAGAAGGAAATGGAGGCATCACACTCCCAGACTTCAAACTCTACTACAAAGCCATAATCATCAAAACTGCATGGTATTGGAACAAGAACAGACATACAGACCAATGGAATCGAGTAGAAAATCCTGAAATAAACCCACAGATTTATGGTCAACTAATCTTTGACAAAGGAGCAAAGACTATGCATTGGAGCAAAGAAAGTTTGTTCAATAAATGGTGCTGGGAAAACTGGGTCGCTACATGCAAAAGAATGAAGCTTGACCACTACCTCACACCATACACAAAAATCAACTCAAAATGGATTAAAGAACTAGACATAAGACCTGAAACCATAAAATACATAGAAGGAAATATAGGCGAAACACTACGGGATTTGCACATCAAAGACATCTTTACAGACACATCACCCAAAGCAGTGATAGTGAAGAGAAAGATAAACAGCTGGGACTACATCAAATTAAAGAGCTTCTGCACAGCAAAAGAGACAATAACAAAAACAAAGAGAAACCCCACCAACTGGGAGAACATTTTTGCACCCAACACTAATGATAAAGGACTGATCACAAAAATCTGCAAAGAGCTGATGAGACTCAGCAACAACAAAGAAAATAATCCAGTCAAAAAATGGGCAGAAGAGCTAAAAAGAAACTTCTCTGAAGAGGAAATGCAAATGGCCAACAGACATATGAAAAAATGTTCAACATCACTTGTAATCAGGGAAATGCAAATCAAAACTACCATGAGATACCATCTCACACCAGTGAGAATGGCACATATTAAAAAAACTAACAACAACAAATGTTGGCGAGGATGTGGAGAAAAAGGAACTCTTGTGCACTGTTGGTGGGAGTGCAAACTGGTCCAACCACTATGGAGAGCTGTGTGGAGATTTCTGGACCTACTAAACATAGAGCTTCCATAGGATCCAGCAATTCCACTCCTAGGTATTTACCCAAAGGACACAGAAACATCAATTCCAAAGAGCACCTGCACTCCTATGTTTATAGCAGCACTGTTTACAATAGCTAAGCTTTGGAAACAACCCAAATGCCCAAAAATAGATGACTGGATCAAGAAGATGTGGTACATATACACCATGGAATATTACTCAGCATTCAAAAAAGATAAACACATGCAATTTGCAGCAACATGGATGGCACTGGAAGGGATCATGCTCAGCAAAATAAGCCAAAAAGAAAAAGAAAAATACCGGATGGTCTCACTCATAGCAGGAATCTAGAAAACTTAAATAAGGGACCAGGAAAATGAATATAAGAAAGTGAAAATCAAAATCAACAAAAAACTATGAACCAGAGACACTTTTTGGGGGGTGGGGTGCGGGAGGGGAAGGATTGGGGTCAGAATGGGGCATTTGCAATTGTATGGGGGAATATAAAAATAAAAAAAAAAAAAAAAGAAAGTAAAAAGAATGTATAATATGATTCTGTTTCTGTCTATGTGGGTATTTGTGTGTGTGTGTGTGTGTGTGACAATTTGAAGTGTCTAGTTGTGTTTTCTTTATTTCTTTTTTTATTGCTTAATGGTGTGTTATGATTTTTTTCCAATAGTGAACATGACCTTACAATAAGAAAAATAAATTACTGCATAAACAGACCAAGTATTCAAATCAAACACATTTTTGCATGGCATATCACAGTAAAAACAGCCTATTCTGGTCATTTCATGGTACAAATGACTCATAGCATTTCCTTACATCACAAATCCTTGCAAAGTTTTGGCAAAAGGAGTAGTGTAAAATAATCCTTGATCCTGAAAACATATCACATACTTTGTTTTTCCTTCTCTCAGTTCAGTAAATATCAGAGTCATAGATACTTTTTTTTTTTTTCCAATCATCAGATCTAAGTTTCTTTCAACTGGCTTCATCTGAATTGCCTGCTGCTTCCACCAGGGACAGTTTATAAATAAATGCCTGTATGGCAGCCACAGGGACCTTCTATACAAAACAACCCATCCCCAGGCAGAAAGGCTAATCTTGGTGCTTGTTGACACCCTATATGACCTCAGGTGAATCATTTGACCTCTTTTTGCACTCATCAACACTCTGAAAAAAAAAAAAAATGGGAACATAACCAGTGCTAGACTCAATTACAAAAGTTGAACTACCATTACACTACCATTAGCAAATGCAAGTGAATAAACTCAAGAAACAGAATAGTTGTATTTTATGAAAATTATGGTTTTGCTTCATTCTCCCTGCTATGAGAATCCACCTGGGCTGTGATAGAAAGAAAGACATTACCTTGATGGAATCCTAGTCTAAGGGGGTACCTTTAATAAACCATTAAAATGCAATAATAGAACAAAAATTTACTCAACATTTTATGGGGAAACAGAGGAGGAACATCTACTAGAGTGGTACTCCAGTAATGACATCAGATTCACTTCCAAGGAAAACAATTCCAAAGGTGGAAATGAAGGAGAAAGCACATCCCAGAAACAGTGAGCAGTGCAAAGTAGTGTGTGCATATGGAGAGTATTAGCTGAATAGACGAAAGAGTATAAGGAGATCCACCCATTATGAGAACTTGTATTTCTACAAAGCTGAACTATTTGAAAATCCCCCTGAAACTGATAAGCAAACTTTTACAAGAGTGAAGCAAGATACAAGTGAACTCTTGTTGTGTAACAGACAGTTCTTCATTAAAAAAAGAAAGTGAAAGATTGGAGACAAATGTCCACTCTTGTAGTAATGCAGGTGACATGTAGAGAGGGTGTTTTCACAATCACCATGGCGATTGTGAAAATGGATTTAGAATTGGGCACAAATTCACATCCTTTTTAGAGTTTGGAGCTCTCTAGACCTGCTGGTTAAAATTAGTGGGTGAGAGAAGGAGGAACGGCGATTTTCTGTCCTGGGTCCTCTTCATTAATACAGATGTGAGTAAGAATATTGGGAGGCTGAAGAGGTGGTAAAATGAATTAGAGTTATTTTAAGTTTGATATATACAGCAATTACATAGAGAGGCAGTCGAACGTAGAAATCTGGGGACACAACATGGTGGTTTTTTTCTATATACAAAGGTAATTGGGGCCTCCCTGGTGGCACACGGGGCTAAGCACCAAACTATGAAGCAATTCACAGCCTCTGCAGCTCGAGTTTGATTCCCAGATGGCCAGGGAGCAACCCACATGACACAGCAGACCTCTCCTGACTCGCCCGCTACTCCCTTCAGAAGTGTACTTCAGTCAATCTGTCTGTTCTGTTCCTCACTGTCTCTGATGAATTCTCTCACTCCACACACCTCTAGCCTGTACCCCAGCTCTTGTATGCATAAATAAATCTTTTAAAAATTAAAAAAATAAAAAGATAATTTAACAGGTGGAAATTTTCTGTAATTTTAGTTTCTCATATTTAACTATGCATGAGTGCTTTAGGAATGCAGAGGCAGAGTAGAGAACCATAGGTAACTGTCCTCCTGACTATTCTTACTGCTTTGACTGTCTGTTTTGGTGAGATAAGCAAAGGATTTGGAGTGGCAAGATTGAATTCAAATAAACCTTTTCCTAAGGGTTGAGTGACCTTTAGGAAATACATTTCTTAGAGATTCAGATTTCTCATTGATGAAACAAACTAAAGACTATCCAAATGTACTTGCTAGAGTTTATCTTTTTTATCTAGGACAAAGCCTAAGTCAAAAATGTGTTTAAACCATTAACCTACCAACTGCATTTGGGTTTAGGGCTGGTGGAATGTTTGTAGCTTTATTATCTGTGTAAGTAACTTATAGATAAAGGGAAAATCAACATCATTACTGATAGCAGGAAATCCTAACTTTCAATAGTTCAATTGTCCCCCAATTCCAGATAGCTAGTGTTTCTTTACTCAATCAGAACTGCCCTTACTTTTCTTCAGTGTCACAAAGGTATCTTTGGCAGACTCTATTCAGACTCTCTTCAGTGAGACTTGAAGGGAAATACTTCAAAGAAACAAGATGTAGAAGCATGTTCTGGAGCATGTGCATTTCCACAGAGTTCCCTTCAATTTAGAGGTCGAGGAGGAGCTCTTAATTCACCAGTTAACATCATTTACATCGGGTTTTAAAGCAGTAGTCTTTAGGGTCCCTTGGTTATATATTAAAATCTTCAACATTCTGTCACCCTAACCTTTTCTTTTGATGCTTTCTGATTCCATCCAGTTGCAAAGTAATGAGAAAAGTGTCACCCTTCTCCACCCCAACGTTTTTTTTTTTTTACTCCCTCCAGTATTTTATTCAGTTTGCAGAAATAGTAAAATTCCTGTTTCTTTGTACAGTCCTACTGACTCATTTATTAGGCACCTACTAAGTGCCAACATGCTGTGCTGGTGCTGAGGATCTCATAGTGATAGAGGAAGACATGACCTTCGCTCTCTGCCCTGTGACATTTGCAGTGAAGCCTCGAGAGTACAAAGTGCATTGCAGCCTGTTATTGGCGGACCTGCATGATCAATAGTCAGGAAAGAAAAGAAATGCTGCATTACTATCTATCCCCAAACCTGCAGGGCAATTTTAGAGAAATCAAGGATTATCCCATAATATGTTTGGGAATAGACTAACCAGGGAACGTTAATTTAAGATCACAACATTTATTCATTATCATGACATGCCTTTCTTAAAGTACCTGTAACAAAGTTAAGAATTGGCTTCAGAAGATTAGAAATTACGTAGTGAAAACTTGTAAGCTAGTATGGTAATTTGAGTTATAGAATTTCTTAGTGCTTTTATTTTGTAGGGATTGCATCAAATAAAGTGTTTATTAGCAGAAAGGTTTTAATCCCAAACTGGCATGGGATTTCAGATGTTTGATTAAACCTCACAATCTAATAAATATTAGTAAAATGTCAAAAGCAAATTTATCCTGTCATCCCTTTCCTTACTCTTCTGAAAATGGCTGTATTCAAGTGTGCTCTGAAAGATTTTGTTTTTTCCTAAATTCCTCATGTCAAATGTACCATGCCTCTTTAAAATAGAGACAATGAATTTCTATTTTTTAATTATTAAGATGGATCATGTGTTTTCAGGGCATTATTAACCTGCATTTCAGGTTAGACTGAATAAAAATAATTCTAAATCTTAACTTCTCCCTGAAAGACTTCATCATTCATTTTCTCAATATAATATAATCCTTTAAAAAGAAAAAAAAAGATGTAGCACATTCTAGAAAAAAATTACAATGCCTATGTCTGTGGACAGAACTGTGGACAACTTGGTGGTGAAGTAGTTTTTCTTGAAGCACAAATGACAAGCTGAAACAATAGCTTGGGTGCTGGGCAGAGAGAGGGAGCTGGGTCTCAGGGACTCATAGTTCCTATTATTGTGGAAGTTTCTGAGGAAGCTTGCAGATGTGATCTTTATTAATCCCGATATTTTATTTTACACCTGAATTTACAATGGGATCTTAAAATCAAATGAGACGTCAGTGCATCACCATCTGTTGTTTCACAACTAAGAGACTCACTCAGGTGTTGTCAATGACCACTTTTAAAGGATGAAGCCATGTAGCGTTCGAGGCTGCTTCTGTAGCGTTTTCAGATTATTTTTCCATTTTAATAGAGAGAAAAATTAGTCCCCTGTGTGGAAAAGTTCCACACACCATGCATCTACTGCTCAGAATGGACCAGAGGTGTGGTTGATATCCAGTGTTCTTTCACACCCTACACACACACATACACACACACACACACACACACACAGAGTCCATGCCCTGTGGGCTGTGTTTTTAAAGGGGGGAGGGCTGCAGTTTCCAGCTTCCACAGTCAGGCTCATCTGGCCGTGCATGGGATGTCATGGTAGAGAGGGCGACCATTGTACTCCCACAGGTGACCCTTTAGGTCACCCTTTAGGTGTTTGTGGTGACAGACCTAGCAGAGCTGAAGTGAGAGTTTCACATCAGACAGCACCGTGTGATTGGCTGGTTGTCTAGTGAAATTTACAGTCTCCTTCTAGACCTGCCAATCTGACATCTCGCTAAAACACAGAAGATGAGAGACAAGGTTATTTTCAGCTTTTGTGTGATTTTTGTTAATGTAAAGTGAGCGATGTTATAGCAATCATTTTATTGTCCTCTGAATAGTATTCCAATTATTTCTGAGTTAGATAACAAACCGTGTATATGTATATATATATATATATGCATATAGCTGTACAATTGGAAGGCTATGGCTCATCAAACCTTACATATGTGTGCACATAACATGCATAGGCACATATTTGTGTGACACATATACACATATATGCAAGCCTGTGATCTTTCAACACCAAGCCTCCAGACAGTACATTCAATATCATGCAAACCACCCATTTAACACCCCAAGAGCAAGAATCCCCAATAAAATCATATTCCTTGAGTGCGATGGGTCATTTTTATTCATTTATGCTTTTCACATAAATTTATCTAGATTTATAAAATCAAATGCTCAGCACAGAGACACATTGTATCGTGCGGGGAGTAGAGATGGGGGGGGGGTTGTGGATCATTCTGACCTGGAGGGGCAGCATCTGTCAGAGACCTCAATTTTAATGGAGCTGCAATCCATCGCAAGCATGTAGCTTTCAAATCCCAAAGCCTGAACACCATTAAATTCCATGGAAGGGATCCCCTCGGATAGACGCCAGCTTTAATGGAGGACATTTCTCCCAGCACCAGAAGTTTAAGGACCACCGATTTTCTCCGTGTTTCCCACCCCCCCTACCTCCTTTCACACACCTGCACCCCCAGGACAGGTCCTTCTGAGTCTGACAGCCTGAGCAGAGCACAGATGAGTACCACTGCAAAAAATAAAAATAAGGAGAACAGTTCCTCTCCCTTTTTTTTTTCACAGAATTTGAAATGTATATCTGTGCAAAAGTAATAAGCAGTCTCTAGTCCATTAGGCAAGAACAAATTTACCCCCATCCTTTTATCTTTGTTTAATTGAATATTTAATTAGTGTATGTATAAAACTAATTTTGGGATGTGTTCAGTACATTTAGCAGGAAGGCTCAATGCCGGGGCTGCCTGAAAAGCAGGTCTGCAGATGTGAACAGCCACCGTGTCCTCCTTGTCCTCCTCGGGGTGCTGGCGAAGTGAGGGGGTCATTTGGCATTAGCAAAGGAGCAAGTTAGCGTTTGCACTGAGCTGCAGCTTGCCAGAATGTGCATATTGGAAGGCGCAGACAGAGGCTCCTTTCACGTTGATGAATGGGTTTTTTCAAGCGTTCTGCTCCCTAGTTATGAGAAGGGTGACCCGGTCAGGAGACGACTTTATGAAGCTATAAAAAATGTATGTCACTTCGGACTCTCTAATGTCACGGGGAAGGGAAAAAAAAAAAAAAAAAACCTGTGCAAAAATGGCAGGGTAATAAGGCTGTTTTCAATGCTCGAAATAGCTTTCTGTCTACAGTCATATGTAGCCCTGGAACTGGGGCAGTGGAGTGCCCACAAAGCATTGTTGTGAGGTGGATTAGGAAAAAAAAATTGGGGGGCTTTGTTTGGCTTTGCTGGCCTTCACAGAAATGCTGACGGTGACGACAATAAGACATTTGTGAAGGCAGGTCCGGTGGCTGGGCTGGACCTGGGGAAGAGGCAGTGTCTTTTTAAAAGGCAGCATCTACTCAAGATGGTGATGACTTTCAAGTATGCAGAAGCTCCGGGAAGGGAGTCACTACAAAGCGAACACATTTTGAAAGGGGTCCTTTCATCTACTATTTTATAAAGTCTTTCCTCTCTATCACAAAGAATTAAAAAAAATAAAATAAAAAGGGAAGGTTTGCCAGGTACAGCTGCCCTATGCTTCTGTGGAATGCTCTGGAGTTTACAGATAGTGACATGTAGATTTTCACAAAAGCAGCCCTCGGCAGACCCATAATTTATCATTCATTGAATTCTCTCATTCCTCTCATCAATATGCATATTTCAAGGTATCAGGTGCTTTCCTTTTTGATATGTCACACATTTTATAACTCATGTTCAAATGTTAATTTACACAAGATAGGAACCCAGAGGATCCAGGTCAGAGGTTTTTGCCTTTATTAGGGCTTCAATTAGTCACAGGTGAACTCCGGAGTGTCTCCACCAGCTTCAAACGCTGACTTTTATATGGCTGAGTTGTACAACAGTGGCCAGTCTCCATCCAACCTCGGGTACACCTTGTCCCTCTTCTTTCTGGGGCCTGTAAACTCCTCTATCCACACGGCCGGAGGCACGAGCCACGCACTTGTGATAGAGTTACAGCAAAAGCCGAAGTCATGGTTCTGAGAAGGAGACAGAAAATGGGTCATTTCACCCACAGAGCACACCTGGCATGACTCAGCATTTCCTCAGGAAGCCATCTGCACACTTCAGACCAGTCCCCCAGACCCATTCTGAGAAATGTTAGACGTAATGGATTCTCCGTGTTCTGGTCATTGTGCTTTGGGTCCTGTGGTCTCTGTATCCTGGGACAACTGAGCAAAAGCCCAGGGACAGACTTGACCTAAGGATTCTCTTCAGAGAGCAGATGGCTCTGCAGAACCACTGAACTACTCAATCAATAAACACTCTAAGGAGACTGATGGAGAGACATGTAGACAAGAGATGGCAGTCAACGGAAGTGGGGAGAGTCAGGGGACATGGGGAGATACTGAACCTCAGGGGGAGGGCAGGAAGGGCACTGGAACAGCTGAGGTGGTAGCCACTGGCTATGTTATCAGAGCATGGTCAGGACACCCAGAGCTGCAAATTGACCGCTTGTCCCAACCCCTCTGAGTCCTGATCTTTCTTTTCTTTTTTTACAGCCTAAACAAGCCAATTTCATAGAACTGCAGGCATTCATATTTCAAGAGTCTCATCCAACAGAATGGTGTCATCAGAGGGGAAGCAGAGGGAAGGAAAGGGATTGAGGATTCAATTGCTGAGTGGAGATCCTGACCAGATATTGGGTGGTGGATGTGGGGCAACACACCAAGTTGCTGAGGTGAGACTCTGTACATCTAAAATCTATGCAGAGTTGTAGACTAATGTTACCTCAAGAAAAACAAAGAATCAACCTAATAAAAAGCCATTTTTCTAGCATTGGAGACAAAAATATTGAGGTCTCATCTTGGTAAAGAGTGCATTCAACTTTACATAAAAAGCAACTGAGAAATAAAAGAATAAAGAAGCACTTCCTTTGCAAGCCTTTTTTAAAAAGATTTATTTATGGATATAAGAGCTGGGGTACAGGCCAAAGGTGTGTGTGTGTGGGGGGGGTGAGCGGATTCACCAGAGACAGATTGACCAAAATACACTCCTGAAGGGAACAGCAGGTGAGTCAAGAGAGGTCTGCCACACCATGTGGGTAGCTCCCTGGCCAGCCAGGGATTGGACTCCTGCTGCAGAGGCTGCAAAAAGCTTCATAGTTTGTGTCTTAAACCCTTGCGCCACCAGGGAGGCCCCATGCTTTGTAAACATTGTGCCGAGCGAAGACTTCAGATTATTTACTTCTATAACCTGGAAACCAAAATTGATTGAATGGAGTTGGCGTTTTGGCCTAAGTTTTGGTGTTATTTATTGCCTTCACTGAAAAGAGAATGGCTTTGCTTGTTTGGATGAGTGGATTTGGTTTAAGGTAATGTGTCAGTTAAGATGTGAAAAGTTCATGAGGTAAAAAGAAGTGGAAGCAAATGCATGAAAAAAAGTAAGGTAAGAGAGGGGCTCAGGGATGGACTGGGGCCTCATTTGTCAGCTCACTGCATTCCTATTGGTTGATCTCTCTTAAGAACTAGAGGACAGTTTGCAAACTCCACCCAAGAAATAGGCAAGAGTGGCTACATTATCAGTCCACTGATAATTAAAAAAAAAAAATTAAAACAACAATAAAAGTGACAAGAGTGAAGAATTTTAAAACAACCACAGAAGTGACAAGAGGAGATTTGTTTTATATTGCCACCATTCCCTCTTCAAGCCCAACACTTTGTTCTGGGCGCCGTCCTGCATACTACAGAATGTGTATCTTCACAAAATAAAACTAAGAAATTCTTGCATCTAAAACCAACCGGTGTCAGGTGGTCAGAGACCTAAATTTGTCACAAGTGCTGGATCCTGAAGAGAACTCCTAAGACAAATATTTTGAGCTAAGTTTTCCCTATTCCTGAGTACCCATGCTCTCCCAGTGTTCGAGCCCAATAGTATAAAACAGATATTTTTTCAAGAAAAATTCCTCATCACTTAAGAATTTATTAACAATTTACATAATTGCTTAAGTAATCTGCATAATTGACAGAAAGTTTAATTTGACCCTAGTTCAACTGTAACACTTATGGTTTTAAATTGAAATTGGTATAATTCATTTATGAGAGTAATTAAGCCGTGGTGTCTAACAAATACAACGTTTGCTGCCTGGGGCCTCCAAGGCCAGAACATGCGATTAGAATGTTTTATTTAAATGTGTCAAATCTGCTCATCTCCACAGTCACCCATGTTAAACTAGAGTAATGGCTTGTTTGACCTTGGGCACCGTCCTTCTAAGAGAGGGCATTTGAAGCACAAAATTCAACGATCTTTCCAGAAGACTAAAAAGTGCTTAAGCAAAGGCAAACTTTACCTGATTTTCACCTTCGGGAAGCTGTTCAGACATATTTGATTTTATGATAATCACAAAAGTTATTAAACACCAACTTTCCATTATACCAGGACTGATAAAAGTCCTGGAATAATGGATTTTTAGGTTATAACAAGATGACTAATAACGAATGAAAAAAAATCTGTCCATCTTCCTTGAAATAGATGCATTTTATACATAAATGCACAATCACTTCGACTAATTGCAAGGTAGTCAACCCAAACAGAATGATGGTGTTGAACAGAACCAACACTTATGTCTAAGGGAGAGCAGAGATTCATCTGGACCAGAAACTGTGGTCAGCAACATCTCTGCTTGGGAAATAGCAGTTCTCATGCCTTTACTTTGTCACTTCCACCTGTGCTGCCTTGGAGACCCAAAGAATATGGGTGAGGGTCAGCTGCAAGCAACATGGCTATGTAGACAAAGTCTCTCTTGGGCATAGTCTGTTCTTTTGCAACCCTCATATGAGTGGTCCAAAGAAAACCTTCCATGCATCTTCATGCCTGACACCAGACTTCAACATTCCAGGCCCTTCTCCCTTGTTCTGCTCTTAGGAATTTTCTTTGTTCCCTTTTCTTATTGACCATTCACTCTCTTGCTCAGTTTTCCAGTTGCCCACAGTTATTTATTCTCATATTATTTTGTTTCTTCTAAATCCAGCGTTTCCACCCTGCCCTTGAGCTTGGCACCACTGAGTTGAAAGTACTAGTTATTGTTCAATGAGAACTTCTCCAGAACCAAATGTCATGTGTGAAACAACTGGTCCAGGAATAATGCTTTTCATATGTTATTTTCCAAGAACCTGTTGATACATTGAGTGAGGAAATACTGAATTTGACATCATTTATCTTACTTAAATCGTCATCCCCCAAGATAGCTTCATTGTGCAGATAAAGAAAAGGAGACTTTCATTTTTCATTAATTGAAATAACATTGCTTTATAAGATTTCAACTAGTCTATATGGATGGATAAATGAATGGATGGATAGATAGATAGATAATCTCATTGATCCATATTGAAAATTATAATTCTTCCTTCCTTCCGTAAATAACTATATGGAGTTCTCCAGTGGCAACTGGGCAATTGACAGGTAAGGTGTTAGTGGGAAGCAGCAAATGTTAGGAACTGCTGGCATTTACAGGAAGTCTCCAGCCAATCATCCATTTCAAGTAGCAGGGTGCTGACATCATCAGCGACTGTCTCCTGCTATTCCCACTGTCTCCACTGTCTGTGAGTCCTACAATTCAAAGTACCAGCTATTGGTTCCATGGATCTTTTTTGAATGTCATTTTCATTTCTATTTCATTTTGTTCTGCTCTGATTTTTATTATTTCCTTCCTTCTATTGCTTTGGCTTTTTTGGTCTTCATTTTCTAGTTCCTTGAGATGAGACAGACACATGGTTGTTTGAGCTTCTCCTAGTTTCTGAATGTGGGCCTGCATTGCTGTATAAGTTCGTCATTGAACTGCTTTTGCTGTGTCCCATACATTCTGAAAATTTGTTTCTTCATTATCATTTGTCTTGAGGTATTTTTAAATACCTTCTTTGACTTCCTCATTAACTGAGTGTATTGTTTAGTCTCTATGTATTAATGTTTTTCCTTGTTTTCTTTTTGCAGTTGATTTGCAGTTCAATATGTTTATGGTCAGAGAAGACACTTGCTATGTTTGGTGCTTTTTTTTGGGTGTGATGCTCTGAAAATGTCTATTAGACTTGTAGGATCTAATTCTTTGTTTATGGCAATTGCATCTTTATTTATTTTTTGTCTCACTAATCTATTTAGGGAGTTTGCATTCACTAAACCCTCCCCTCCAAAAAATATTAAAAAAGGCTTTAGGATCTGAATCAAAGAGAAGAACAAACACGAAGAACTGAATAAGAAATTAAATAGAACCACAAAGCTGGACAGGAAATGACACTGACCGATATTTACATGTCAATAATCATTCTAAATGTTAATGGACTGAACTCACCAATTAAAAAAACAGAGTGTATAGTTGGATTAGGAAGCAAAATCCAACCTTCAACTGAGTCCTGAAATCCAGCTGTGCTTTTCCTGAGACTGGTGTCCTCAGACCTTTGCATGGATTTGTAAATAACCGCTTCCATCAACTTAGTTGTTCTGTTCCTTGGAACAACTTGGCACTTTCTGATGAAACTCTGATTTGGTGTGTTGTTTTCTTTCTTCTGGTACATTTCTATGAGCCTGCATTTTAAAAAACAGACCAATTTATAAACTGGAAATCCACTGAAGCAGGCATCCCTTGCCTGAGTGAATTCCACAGTTATCAGTTGACCAAAACACTTTCCCATTTGAAAAGACTTTGAAACTGTAAAATTTTCACTATATTAATCTTCAAGTTCACAAATACATGCTCAGCTTTCTCCAGAATTATCATCAGCCCGGCAGACATACAGTGTTTGAATCAATCCTCCAGTTCTCCAGTTACATACTTTGAGAGCTTTCTTTTTCTATTTGGACAATCCCTTGTTCATTTATCATTGATTATCATCAGTCACACAAATTATAGCTTCTCACATTGTTTATGGTTGGTTTTGAGTCCTTAAGAATTTCTCTCAGCACTTTTCAGTTTCAAATTATGTCCTAGAGGATTTCCACTTAAGGGAAGATGGAATAGATCTACTTTTTCCTATTTCTCCCACTAAGTACAGCAAAAGACCTGGGCTCTATAGATGAAACAAATATAAGAAAGCCCTGGAAGATAAACGAAATGAGAGACAGGCTAGGAACCCTGGGGTTTAAGGAATAGTAAGTTCCCTGAGTTTGCTTTTTGCCTTGAAGATAAAGAAGTCAGCAACCCAGAAATGCCAAAGGTACAGGAAAGAGAAATCCCTAACAGAAGCTTGATCTTGCTCTAGCCAAAGGAGCAAAAAAAAAAAAAAAAAAAAAAAAAGACAGCCTAGGAAACAAGCAAAATTACAGACAATCTTCTCTACCGCAGTCAAACACCACTGAAAAGTGGTTTCATACTCATCCGTGCAGGCGAAGGTGAAGTGTGTGCCCTTGAAGTGGGATGAATGGTCCAAGCTCTTGTAAAGTGACGTCAGAGAAGGGTGAGCAAGGAGCCTCGACTTTCATCTCCATCCACTGCTAGCAATTCCCCTTCATGGTATTAGAGGACTTAGGGAGTCTGGAAGTTCATCCTACTGGCAACGGTGAGACACTGACTCACCTCCCTAATGGGGTGGCATCAGAAGTCTTGTGGAGAGGCAGGATTTCAAAGTCACCCAGCAATTATGAGGTCACAGTCAATTGGTGTCAGTGAGGACCTCGTAGGGGGCCAGAGTCCCTTCCTCACCAAACAGTACCAGAACTATCTCCCCTCCACCCCCAGTGTGTCAATGAAAACTGACAATCATAGCAGCCTCTCCCTTCCTTCTGCTGGATCAGTGTCAGGGGAAGAGAAGCAAAGCTGAGGTTTAAGTAAGTGCGTGTTCTCACAAGATAATGGAAAAGTTAAGGTTTTGTACTGTGAAGTAAAGGATTAACTTTGCAACAAAAATGTTTTGCGTTTTGCCGCTGGCTCCTGGGAGCTAACCTCTAAACCCTTGTAATGTCCTGCCAGATTAAAGTGCTTTTATTTAAATGGGAGCCTTGGGCCATGCAGCGTGGTCTAGGCTAACAATGTGATTTATGGTGGGGACTTGAGCCATATGTGGTATCATTTTAATCTCTAAAGGATCTAAAGATTAAGGTTAGTGATATGAGCAGTTAATATCTGTGATCAAAATTCAGTGAAAATTCTGATATCATGGCGTAGGTCAGCTTGGTAAAACCCTATGTGTTGTCATAGGTCACACAAATCTGCTGGGAGAAATCAGTTGGAAGCTCCATGACTTGTCTCTCCTGGACCCTGACTTATCCAGCTTTTCTTGTTACTCATTTTTATCTGCATTTTTTCTCTATAATAAATCATATTGTGAGCTGCTGCATGACCATAAAAATGGAGTTTGGTGAGTTCTAGTGAATCACTGGAATTGGAGGTGGCCTGAGGAAACTTCTGGGTTAAAGTATATGATAACCTCTTATTCTAGTAAGTATCAAAAGATCTCAAATTAATTAAAAAAATCAATAGATGCCAACATTGAAATCACAAAGATGTTAGATAAAAAAAGTTATTAAAGCAGCCACAATAAAAATGCTTTAGCAAGAAAGTATACAAACATGCTTGAAACAAAAGAAAAATACAGGAACTTAGGGGGGGAGACGGAAAATATAAACAAAGAGTCAAAATAAGGGGGGGTGCAATTGTATGGGGAATATAACCAAAATGCAAATGCATACTTTGTGCAAAGATGAAAAATGATGTAAGAATTTTATAAGATAAAATATTAAAAATAAATAAATAAATAAAAACCATAAAACCATGTAAAGAAAAAGAAAATATAAATAAAAACCAAGATTTAGAAACTTCAAATTTTAGAAATTTTAGAATAGGGAAACATTATTAGAACATTATTATTACAATATGATTAGAAAAAATATGGGTAAATTCAGCAAGTTTTTCTTTTCCAATTTTTTTCTTTTAATTTTCAGTTTGTCTCTTTTGCTATATTATCTATCTTGCAGGGTAGATTCTGTGTTTCTTTTTTTTTTTTTTTAATTTCATTTTTTTTTTTTAAAGATTTATTTATTTATTTATACAAGCACTGGGTACAGTCAGAAGCGCGGGAGGGTGAGAGAATTCACCAGAGCCAGAGTGGGGAGCAGAGCAGGCAGTAGGACCGAAGTACACTGCTGAGGGGAGCAGCGGGCGGCAGGAGAGGTCTGCGCGCCATGTGGGACCCTCCTCCGGTGGCCAGGGAGCAGCCGGGGATCGAACCGGCGCTGCAGAGGCTGCGGGCAGCTTCGCAACCCAGCGCTCAACCGCTGCGCCACCGGGGAGGCCCAGATTCTGTGTTTCTGTTCTCTACCGCTGTATCCCAGATGTTCCCCACCTGACCCCTATATAATGTACAAATAGCCCTGGCTCATCTCTACTCTTTCATGCATGCGGTCAACTCTTGGCATGGGCCATTCACCCTTTCTTTGGAAGTGATTGTGCACAGACCTCTTCAGATTATCTAATTGATTAATATTCTGCACCATCTCTTACTTTTGGATCTAGTCCTCCACTATCCTATCCCTTTCACTATCCCTTCCACTAAACTCTGTGGATCACCCATCGAACTCTCCATGTGATCACTTTGAAGGCAATCTCACCAGCCTAAAGATGAGGGCGAACTCTCCTTCCCATCTTTTAGGAAAAGGTATGAGAAAAATAAGTGATAGAATTTTAAGAATTTCTCCAAAGAAAGTCTTTCATTTGATGAAATTCTTCCATCAATGATCCTAGACTCGTGTTTTATAAGCTGGAGATGGGTGATAGCAGAAAGTTGTACAAGTGTTTATGAATATACTTTGCAAAATCTGAACAGATAGCCTAGTATTTTTGGAATATAATTGTGGCAGATGCTTTAGTGATGGGGGAGCTCAGCAAAAATGGAGACAATGAAGAACCCCTATGATCACATAGATATTAACTGCTCATATCACTAACCTTAATCTTTAGATCCTTTAGAGATTAAAATGATACCCAATAATGGCCCAAGACCCCACCATCAATCACATTGTTAGCTTAGACCACGCTGCATGGCCCAAGGCTCCCATTTAAATAAAAGCACTTTAATATGGCAGGACATTATAAGGGTTTAGAGGTTAGTGCCAGAATTTTGATAAAATTCTGTCTATCATAAAAACTTGTGCTCCAGAAGATACGAGTGCTTAATTAATTATTGATTGTTTTCCAAGAAGTGAGGTGAGATTAGAAAAGTCACATTGGAACCAGGACACAACTCTAAGTGTGCAGGAATAAACATCCTTGATACTAGAATAAAGTCAGTTGTAGGAGGACCTTCCTGGTAGCACAGGGGTTGAAGACAGAGCTATCAAGTTATCGCCAGACACTGCAGCATGAGTTTGATCCCTGGCCAGAGAGGTGACCCACATAGTGCAGCAGACCTCTCCTGTCTCACGCACT
The DNA here is from genome assembly GCF_014898055.3 of Talpa occidentalis. Lineage (NCBI taxonomy): Eukaryota > Metazoa > Chordata > Mammalia > Eulipotyphla > Talpidae > Talpa > Talpa occidentalis. The sequence continues at coordinate 7,863,319 of NW_023601433.1, forward strand.
GCTCCCCTCAGCAGTGTATTTCAGTAGATCTGCCTGTTCTGCTCTCTAATCTCTCTGGTGAGATCCTCTCACCCCCTGCACCTCTGGCTTACACCCCAGTTCCTGTAAGCATAAATAAGTAAATCTTAAATAAATAAATAAAGTAGGTTGTATGAGAAGTGGGAATAGGTTGAGCAACAATAATTTTACCTCAATCTTGATTCCATGTTAAAGGTGCTACAGAGAGCCTCCCTCGTGGCACAAGGGCTTAAGCACAGCACTGTGAAGCTGTCCACAGCCTCTGCAGCACAAGTTCTATCCCCGGCCAGGGAGCTACCCACATGGCGCAGCAGACCTCTCCTGTCTCGCCCACTGCTCCCCTCAGCAGTGTATTTCAGTCAGTCTGCCTGTTCTGTTCCCCACTCTGTCTCTGGTGAATGCTCTTACCCTCCGCACCTCTGGCCTGTACCCCATTTCTTGTACGCATAAATAAATAAATCTTTTAAAAAAGGTGCTATGAAGGGCCTCCCCTGGTGGCGCAGCAGTTGAACACTGGGCTGTGAGGCTGCCCACAGCCTCTGCAGCACAAGTTGATTCCCCGGCCACCGGCGAGGGTCCCCCCCCAAAAAAGAAAAAGGTGCTACAAAAAGTTAACACGATAATATTAAGACCACGGGGAGGCCTCTTCAACAATCTAGAGGACAGAATTTTTAGTGAGCTCAGAATGCGAGATTCTGAGAAGGGAGATATTCTACCTGTGTAAATGAAACATTTTCACTCAGTTTTCTTTAATTGAGAAATTATATAAAAAATAATTGTTCTATGACACCAAACCAAAAAGACTGTGATTTCCAGTGATATGTTCAAATGACACATCTTAGTTGTTATTTTGAGAAGTTTGAATGTAATTATAGGTTATTAATAGGATGATTATTAATTTTGGATAAAAAGTAAATGTTAGAATTCTGTAAGGAAACTTGATATTCACCACTTTTGAGAAAAATGAACTGAAGAGATATTGAGGAAGTTAAAAGGAAATATTTTCATACCCTGCAACACACATGAAGAAATATTTTCCAGAACTGGGTGCAATAAGAGAAGATTTAAGAACCAAAGTTTTCAGCTCCTATTCCAGCTTTTTTTTTTTAAGATTTATTTATTTATTTATACAAGCACTGGGTACAGTCAGAAGCGCGGGAGAGTGAGAGAATTCACCAGAGCCAGAGCAGGGAACAGAACAGGCAGACTGACGAAGTACACTGCTGAGGGGAGCAGCGGGCAAAACAGGGGTAGTCTGTTGCGCCAAATTCCAGCTTTTGACTGTCTGATGAGGGGGTCATGGATCCAATGGGCTAAAAGGAATCTTTAATGAGAAATATCTTTATAATTTGGAATATGTAGATCTAAATACTCAGAATCATCTAACAGATACTACCAAATATTTGCTGCCATTACTGAGAATTTATAATTGTGATGTAATATTTTCTTACTTAGTGAAAAGAAGGAGGAAATCAGTGTTGATCAAAACATGGTAACCAAGCCAGCTCCACTTCAAGCAGGGCATTTTCTATAGCTATGAGACAACTTTTCTATGTTATTCAATTATCTTATTATTGATGCTATATAGATTATCATACATTTGATTTTATATGTTGTCTTTCCCCACCTTTGGCCACCCGCCACTGAACAGAATTGTAACCAAAGGTATGTCAAATCAACAAGAAGCAGAATGAACTCATAGATGCTGTCAACTGAGTTGTGTCCCCCTCAAATGCATATGTGGAAGCTTTAATGTCCAAGGCAGTTGCATTTGAAGCTAGGGCTTTTAGGATGTATTAGGTTAAATGAAGCCATAAGCGTGGGTTCTCAATCCAATAGACAGCAGGTCTTATAAAAAGAAGAAAATTCTCTCTTTTCTCCCTGCCTTCCTACCTTCCTCCTTCACTTCTTTCCATCCTCCCTCTCTCTCTCTCCATCATGTGAAGATACAGAGACAGGGTAGCTGTCCACAGCGGGGAAGAGAACTCTCACCAGAAACCTGATGGGCTGACAACTATGTAGTGGCCTTCCCAACCTCCAGAACCAAGAAAACTTAAATTTTGGTTTGTCAAGCCACCCACTTGATGGCATATTTTAGTGGTGGCTCCAGCTGAGTAATGCATAGTGATAATAAAATGGTGCAGCTTCTATGACAATCAGTATGAAAAATTAAAAATGGAATCACCTTATGATCCAGCAATTCCACTTCTGGGTAGTTACCCCCCAAAAAGTGAAAGCAGAGTCCTGTAGCAATATGTGTTCATTGACACATTACTTACAAGTTTCAAGAGGTGAAAGCAGTCCAAGTACCCCACTGATGGAAAATGGGTAAAAGGTGGGGCAGCTGAACAATGCACTTTTATTCAGCATTAATAGGGAAGTGATTGTGATACTGATACATGCTATATAATCAATAAGCTTGAGGACATTGTGCTGAGGGGTTCACAAAAAAAGACAAATACCGTCGGGTTCTGCTAATATGAGTTAATTGGTAGTCAAATTCATAGAATTAGAAATAGAAATTATAGTGGTGGCTGCTGGCAGCTAAGGGGGAAAAGGGTGGGAAATGTTGCTTAATGGGCAGAGTTTCTGTTCTACAGGATGAAATATTTCTGGACATCAGTTGTACAACGATGTGCACATGCCCAACACCTCTGCATTGGACACTTGAAAATGGTCAAAATGAAAAACAAATCACCTTTATTCATTTTATGAACATTTTATTTTCTCTATATTTTATGAAGATTTTACAGTATCTTTAAAAAACTGAACCATATTTACTGTGGCAATCTGCTGTATGCCAGCACTTTACTATGCCCAGAATTTTTCAAATTATCAGAAACTTCAAGTGTTTAACACAGTCAACCATTTTTCCAAATGTCCTATAAGTTCACACATTTATCTACATTGAGATTGCTGCAATATTTTATATTTTGCTTGTCTAGGAAAATTGTTCATCCTTTGCTTTGATGGAACTGGGAATTTGAGGAAGGAAATAGTGGAAAACTTTTCCACCTGAAAATGAAATGCTGCCTTTTGTACCATAAATGGGACTGAGAGATTTAGGTTTCTATCGTAGCCACATGTTTTCAATATGTGTTCACCAGCAGACACTTTACTTTTTGCATCCTGTTGTACTGAATATTTCAAAGTGGTTGGTGAATAACAATTTACTGAGATGGAAGCTTCTGGAAGCTACAGTCAGTCACCTTGAAAGATGTTGGGGAAAAGAAACCTAATTCATGGGCAGGACAGATTTGGAGAGCGAAGTGTGAGGGAAAGACAGGAGGCAAAGAATGCCTTCCTCTCTTTGGTCTCTTGAACTAAAGTTTACAAAAACAGGATGATGATAATAATTATAAAAATAGGAGGTGGGGGTTTCCCCGGTGGTGCAGAGGGCTGAGCGCCGTGCTATGAAGCTGTCCGCAGCCTCGACAGTGTGGGTTCGATCCCAGCCGTCCAGGGAGATTCCCACATGGCGCGGCAGACCTCTCCTGTTGCACCTGCTGCTCCCCTCAGCAGTGTGTTTCCATCATCTGCCTGTTCTGCTCCCTGCTGTCTCTGGTGAATCCTCTCACTCTCCTGTGCCTCTGGCCTGTAACCCCAGCTCTTGTATAAAAATAAATCTTAAAAAAAAAGATTATTAAAAAAAAAAAAAAAACAGGAGGTGGAGGGTGTGAGGAAGTGGATGCTGTGGCCTTGATGATGTATGGGAGGAGTATCTACAGGGTTCTTGGTTGAGCACAAAAAGAAGAGATGCCAGATAAGTTCGTGCAGGAATCAGGCCCTGAAGTCTTGGAAGTGGGGAGGCGGGTTGGAAGAACATGGAGTGTGGGTTGAGAAAAAGTTGAAAAGACAGGAGCGTCTGACATTCTGATGGTCAAGTTACCGGAGGCTAAACTGGATTTAGAAACAAGGAATTCTGTTTACAGGGGTGGAAGGGCAGTGAGGATGGGTTTATTGGGGGGTGGGGGGCAGGGTGTCCTTTTCATCTCCTTGTTCTCTTCCCAGGCCCCATCCTGCTCGCAGTGGCTGAGAGCTCTGTTGAAAGTTAAGGGAGAAATTGAGTCACAATGTTTTTAACTTAATAGCTTTACTGTTTCCAACCATCACATACGCTCCCAAAATGTTCACACACAAATCATCAATTTGTGTGAGTTGAACACGTGAGGACTTCCCCTGGAGCGAAAATATCACTGAAGTGCTGTATTTTATTCTAAAAAGAAATCACAAATGTGGTATTGGAGACACATAAATACTACAATTTGTTATTTGTTTGACCTTTTTTGTATCTCTAAAGGCAAAGTAGAAATTTAAATGTGCATAGTCAAGGCAGCCTGTGTATTTAAGGAAACAGAAAAATGCCTTAAAATAGTTCAAGTGTATAATGGAATATCATGCATTCATCTAAGCACCTTTTGTGTGAAAAGAAAGATGTGAGCAGAGGGCAATATTATTTGCTACTGTTATGTTTGGTATTAAACTTGTTTTGGGGCATAACTGATTATGTCTCTAACCGGAGAAGAGACCACAGAGAAAACAAATTGTTTCTTATATGATCCTTTCAGGATGTTTTCTTATTGTTGAGGCCATAAAATTAGCAAAATGCTGGGAAGAAGTATCTGAGAAAGACTATTAAATGCAAAGCACACTACTCCCCAACTAAAGAAATAAATGAATATTAAGGGACTACCATATAAATTTCCATATACTATTGCATTTTTTAAAGAAATGCCTTCTATCAAATCTCCATTAGAGTTGATGTTTTCCTGTACATCTTAAGAAAATATTTTGCTTAAAGAGAAGTCAGAGGCCCCACTTGAAATCCAAAAGTAGAGAAGCTTCTAGTTGAAGTGCATTTGTTTAGAGTCCCTGGGGATCTTGCACAGTTTTGTTTCCTCCTGGGGAGAGTTGAGTGCCCTTCAGGAGACCAAGGCCGGATAGTGGAAGGGGCGGGGCCCATGTCTCCTTTTTTTTTGCCATAAATATGGGACATTTACCTGGTTTGTCTTTCTCCCATCAACTCCTTGTGATACAAGGACATTTCAAGTGGACACTTTGATGACAGGAAGGAGAATGACAAGGACAGTGAATTGTGGTAGGGTCTCCCAACCATTGGACTATCGTCTAGATTCCTAAGTGTGACAGTGTGGCTGTTTTTGTCTGATGGTGTAGGAGACTGATAGGGACCTACTAGCCATCTCTGCTCTACCAGAAGATCTGTTTCACACCTCTACAAATGCCCTGGATGCATTCCTAGGAAATTTTAAGTATCAAGCTAGCCCTGGTATTGCAGTATAGATGTAGTAGTACACAACTCAGATTAAAAAAAAAAAAAAAATATATATATATATATATATATATATATATATATATATAAAACACACACACACATATGCTCTGTTACATGGAAGATTCTCAATGCTAAAGTTTCCTGGATCCCAGTTCTGCTAAATTTTAGGGTCCCTATAGAGGGAAATAAGATCCCAATCAAATTTTAAATCAAATCGCAATTCATTATATATGGGTGATGGAAGAGTTCAAGAAAAATATATGTTATGTCTTTGTAATCAAAACCTATCTCAGAAACAGATTTTTTTGGAAGTATGTGTCCGAAAGAATCTGAATCTTTTTGAAAGAAGCTCGGGGCTTTTCCAAAGTGCATCATTTCATCTAGAAGCAACACGATCTTGCTTGCAGTTCACCTAGCAGGAGCTGGGCAAATCCATCAAATCACTGGACATTAGGGGTTTAAGTGCAAGTGAATTCTTTTCAGCTCATTCCAGTGGCTCCAACCAGCAATGAATTTGCATCTCAGCACCATTAGGTGGCCTGGAGTTCTTAATTACCAAACAAATGGAAAGTTGCTGCCTGGTGCTGACAGCTCCTTTGTGTATCATTCTTCGCGGCACATGAATGATTAATGGAATTTTCCCAACACAGTCAAAGTTGTTTACTGATGGAATTAAATCTGAAATTGGCAAGGTCCTAGTGGGAAGACTTTTGCTATAATGTCACAGACCTGCCAAGCTCTCCAGATGAAAAATAGGAACAATTAGTGATGGCTCTGAGCAGATCCGGATATTCTTAGCGTTTGGTCCCAAATGAAAGTCATCTTTATTTGGAGGTTGTATCAGGGGAAGGTACTGACATTTAGTCTCTTTTTGTGGATCATGAGCAATAGTGATAAGGGTTACTTCTTGAGGAAGCACTGTTCTCAGGTAAGAAGTAGGGTGCCAGTTTTCCAAAGCTGAAACTGGAGGGAATGATCATAGTCCAGGTGCGTTCATTCCAACTCCACCATTTTAGAGGTCCCTGCACATCCCTGCTTAAGATCCAGGCAGGTGGGAAGAGCATCAGGGATGGATATTATCCTGCAGAGGGAGGGTTAATAATGCCTAACTTTATGAAGAGTTGTGGCTCTGGTGATCTGAGTGATTTAGATAAGGAATAAAATGGTTAATAAGCCTAAAAGCATAATTAGACAGGCACAACTTAAGGAGAACCTCCATATATTCCAGGGTTTTTGCTCCAACTCTGCCTGCCATTCAGGGTTATCCTGAAACTCTTGCCAACATCCTGCAAAACCAATGCCCACTCTGACCTGGCACAGTGAACTCCCTCACCCTCCTCTCTGCCCACCCTCCTGACAAAGAGCATTGACTGCAGCTTACTTTTTCCCTGCCAAGAGTAACTTGTAAGCAATCCTGCCTCTTTAGTTATTTCCATGGTGACAATGACCTTGATAGCATCGTGGTAAAAATGGAAGATGGATTTCAGTGTCCCAGACACTTGGCTATGACGATGCCTATGGCATTAGGGCCAGGAATTTTGTCTCACTAGTAGAAAGTAGCTTCTGACTGTCTATGATATAAAACTGATCACAAATATGCTGAGAGTGAACACACTTGCACACTTTTTTGGGTGATTAATCACTGCTGCCATTTGCAATGAAGGGAAGAGTAGATTGACAGAACAAATCACGTGTAATCCCCATGCAAATGAAAGTTGAGTGTGTCTTAGCATTTGTTTTTGATTGGGAAACATTGGCCCTCTGACTTGCAATTTTTGGCTTTCCTCAGACAAATCATCACGTAGTGTTACACAAGTTGACTTCATAAGCTGGTTCTGCATATACTCTCTTCAGTGACACAAGGTGAGTTTTCTCACTAGCTCCTGGAGTGAATACTGATTTCTCTACACTTCGTTTTCACTGCATAAAATGCTGAATCACGGTGAGTTGGGTCCTCTTGTTATAGTCAATTTGCTTGGTTTTCCTAAGGAAGAATTTCTGAGAAAATGTCTGTTACACAACAGTATCTTTGCAGCACTTAGACTTGCAAGATAGAACAAGTTCATTTTCAAACATAAATAATATATTGCCATCCTAATGTTAAAGGATCTGGCACTTCTGTACTGAGTCTTGGATAGGATAAAACTTCCAGAAGATAGTGGGTCATTTATTTGTACGTGGTACCCCCAGGCATGTGCCAGGTGAGATTAGTGCTTGGTAAATGTCAGGATGCTGGTGTTGTTGTGAATAACAGGATATCAGGGACTGTTCTGATAATTTCAATTGGCAATAAGTCCTGCCAAGTATACTGGATATGGTTCCATGTTGTTTTCCTGTTGCCTCTTGAAAAATCAGGTCCCAATGAATGAAGCAAAGAACACGTTTTGATCTTTTAAGAGTTCTCCATGGAAGTGCTGCACCCCCCATTTATCCTTTGCAGACCTGTCTAGCTCTGAGTGAGTCAGTGTTATTTTCACAGTTTAACCTATTCTACTGAAAGTGCCGGTTGCCACGTGAGCAGGCAGATGCCAGGGTGATTAGCTGGAAAGCCATGTAGATTAACCTCCTCTATTAGCAAGTGGCTCCAGTTTGGAAGGGATGTGTGAGTACTCTCAGTATGCCTCCAACACCATCAGAGACAAATAATCATCCCCCTGGGAGAGCATAAGGAACAACATATCGCCAAGTGTCTGTAATCACCAGGGGAGTAGTTATTTTATAATAACCACATCCTTCCTTTGCATTATGCTAAGATTGGTTCATGACAATAAATGACTTGGGCACACCAGAGTGTGAGGCACAAAATATTTCAGAGAGGAAATATGTTTTATTCTTTCCTAGCTCAAAATACAATTGGTTTTACTACAGATTTTAAGGTGTAGTTCCTGATTGGGGTGAGGTGAATCTATATGATGCACCTGCCAAAAATCAGGGAGTATGAGAATGTGGTTTATTTCCTTTGGATTTGTCAATTTGGGGAGTAATCATTGTTAGAAATGAAGGTAAGAGCAGAGAGTGTGCAATAAAGTACCAATGAATCATGATCCCGTGATTCTTTTTTTTTTTAAAGATTTATTTATTTATGCATACAAGGACTGGGCCAGAGGTGTGGGGTGTGAGAGGATTCACCAGAGACAGAGTGGGGAACAGAACAGGCAGATCTACTGAAATACTCTGCTGAAGGGAGCAGCAGGTGAATCAGGAGAGGTCTGCTGCACCATGTGGGTAGCTCCCTGGCCAGGGATCGACATTGCACCACGAGGGAGGCCCAATCCCATGATTATTAAGGTGAGGTCCTCAGATAATGTACCTATGCTCCCTTTGCTAGTTAGATGTGTCCAATCAAGTAAAACTAATGTCAGAAGATCTTGATGCATATGAGCCGGGTGACAGAGAGAACTGAAGATTGTTCTATCACATATTGGCTGTATGACTTGGGAAGTTTCATTTAACTCTTTAGGCTCTGATTTCCCCATAGATAAATTCAACCATATTTGATACATAATGATGGTGGCCATTAATGAGTTAGTCTAAATAAACTGCAAAGCATAGTGCCTAGAACATAGTCAGTGCTCAAAAAACTGGCAGTTTAATTGCCAATCTGAGCATTATTATTATAGACTGAAAGCTCTAGTTCTTCAATAACTCTTCCATTATGAATGACTTGGCATTTTTTCTATAGAAATAACCAAGTTAACTTAATGCTACATTTAAAGGTGTGTTGCTTGTGGTATAACCAATCTGAGAACAGAGTTCAGCACTCTCCATGATTTGGTTGGCTTGATGATAGGTAATTGAGGTTTCCAGAATAAAAAGCCAATGGGTTACTGCACCCAAAGATTTCATACAAAAGATGAGTCAGAAAGAGGGGAATGAGACATTTTTTGAAATTGTACTTGCTGAGATAACTGATTACAACAATTAACTAACAAGTTTACTTTTCCTTCCACAATGAAGTTTTTTTTTTTATATATCTTCTGCAACTGCGAGTCACCTGTCTTACTTAATTGTTCATTTATTAGAAAACCTAAAATCTCATGAGGATGTCTACAGTGAGAAATTGAGGCTACACAAGCAGCAGAAACCATTAGAAAGTATCCACCTAGAAAGATGAAGGCAATCTGATGGAAGTGCTACCTTCTCTCCCAGATCGTAGAAGGGCATGAACAGAATAAATGGTGTTAGCAGATATGATTTGGTAATGAGAAAGAATGGAGGAATATCTCCCTACGTCAAAGTCTGACAAAACTCTTGGGAAAAAACTATTCCTAACTCCGTGAACTTGGGCAGGTTATACAACCCTTCCATGACTCACCTCCTCATGTCTAAAGGAGGGATAATGGTGATGTCCAATTCATCCAGATGTTGTGTGGATTATAAGATTCCATTTTTGGAAAAGACTTGGGGTGGTGCCTGGCACAAGGTAAAAACTATATAAGCATTTTGAGAGAAATAATATATGCATGAATAAAGTAGAACAGAATTGTTTTTTATGTGTTATCACTTTTCTTTTTACAAAAATTATATGCATATATATGTATATATACATATATTAGAGGGAATTCAAGAAATAGGTATTGGAAAAGGAGTGAAATGAGTTTTGGTTTAATTGACTTGTTTTTTATCCAAGTCGAAATGCCTCTGTGTTCTAAATTTGAGTAACATTTGCAAAATTTTCTTTAGAACCTTAAGAATGTTGCATAACCACTTTGAATAAAGTTTATTCATCATTGAAGCTCTCCAGGGCTCTCAAAATTCTAAAGGTATCTGATGGCCACAGCCTTTACTGTTACACAGATGCTCACTTTGGCTTCATCCGTTGATGAGATGCCTGTGCAGTGATCGGTCAGGACTCCGTTCATTAGGGTCTGTGATGGCAATCACCTTCACTACCTCAGAAAAGCACTTGCCCTGTCTTTGTTGGTATAATTATGTCCTAAGAAGTGATTGGTTATAGTTCCTCCTCAATTAGTAAGGGTGAGATTCATCTCTTTTTTGACTGTTAACTTCTTCAGGGCTTGTGGAATGTCTCAAACCCAAAATGACTTGGGTATTTTAATTTGATATCTTATATAGAATATAAGTCAAAAAATCAATCTATAAATGGGCCAATCAAAGAATCAAAGCTAGTCTCTTTTTTTGGCTCCTATTTTTGGGGCAATTTCACATGAACCTGATTAGTTCTTAGGCTGTCTTTTCAAAGTCATAATCTGATAATGACACCTAAGACTCCCTCTGCACGGATATCTGAAAGAGATAAATAGGACCTCAGGGGCCTCCCACTTGATCACCCAGCCACTTGGGATCCACTTTGGTTGTTAAAAGTCTGGGGAAGATCCGAAGTGAGGGAGAGAGGGAAAAAGGCAGAGAACACTTAATATTACCCTCTTTGAGATTATTCCGTGGCTCATCTGAGTACCTTCTCATCGTAGTATCTTTTATAGCAGACAGATGAGTCCACCTGCAGAATTGGACACACATACCATTTTGAACATTTAAGAAGTCATCAACAGATCCTACCAGGAAAAATCAACCAATAACATGTTCATATAGCAAGCACCATAAGCCTGCCCTCCCTTTGTCTTTAAGTTCTGTTTTTCAGATGAAAAAAATGAGGGCTAAGGGGAGCAATCGCTTATAGGAGAAACACAAATAGAAAATACCCCATCAGAATCCAGACTCTCAACTTGCAAAGGATAAGCCCCCTGCTGGGTAAATAATCCAGAACTGAGTCAGCGGTTTCATCACACAATAATGCCTGACCTGATATCCCTCTTCAACTCACAGTGGTAAGAGTAAAGTGCAACTTCACAATGACTGTTAAATTGTCGATTCTGCTCCATGTCACTGCCAGGGTCCAGGCTAGAGGTGTAGACACTAGCTCAGCCAGCCCCACAGTGACTACGCTGTTCACACTTACACTAGGGATGCTGGCAAGTGAGGCTGAGCAGTTGGAAACTTCCCTGATGTACTTAGGAGAGAAACCTACCAATGCACCTACAGGCAACATAAAGCACATTTTCCAAGGTGGTGCGGACCTGTGTTTCTTTGCAAACCATAGCTGGCCATGGGGCTGTTCTGGGGAGTGGCTCCTTAGCTGGGCTCTGTTTGTGGGGGTCTAAGTCTTCATTCCGTGGGGCGCTGAGCTACCTGACAGCTCGAGATGCTAAAATTCGTCACGTGTGATGAACAGATATTCTACCCTGAGAGTTCACTCTACTCAGTGGGAAGCTCTCCCACGTTTACCGCTGAATTAAGAAAGGGAGAAAGATTATGACAACATTGTGGATGATTTTCAAAGCCTTTAAACAAAAAAGGGTGATGCTGCATTTGGTGAGCTCTGCATTACAGTGGACTCTGGCTGGCTCTGCCTGCCCAAGTTTTACCAATCCAAACTTGCCTATATTATAGAGCAAAAAAATAAGTTTAGATTAGAACGTAGGGGACTGGAGCTCCAGATGTCATTCCGCCAACAGCTATTTGGCATGGGGTCTGTCATCTTCCTCACCTTGCTGTTCAGCAGCCTAAACCTGTCAAACACAAGTGTCGGGCTAGATCCATCAAGGTCTCTTCTCACTCTGACTTCAGTAATTAGCACTCTAATACAGGTGCTAGTGAAGTGAAATTGTTGAACTATACCTGTGAACTTGTAATAATTAAGAAGTATGGACTCAGTTCTTAAAGTTCAATGCTAGATCTGCACACAAAAAGAAAGAGAAGGAAGCAAGGGGGAAAAGAAGGACTATTGTTGGTAGAGACAGTTACTACAATTTTGAATCTCTCTGTTTCTATATTGTAGGACTAGGAGTCAAGAATTTAATTGTTAAGAAAATGTTAGAACATTTTTAAAGAATTACGTAAAATCTTATATAATGTTCAATTTGTATTGGAAATAGCAACATGAACTTGTGGTTTACAGATGACTGTTTTCTTATCATCTATTATCCTCCATGTATCAATCATCAATCTATCTGTATGTCTATCTGTCTACATTCTATCAATTAACTTTCTACCCATCCATCCATCTGTCCATCCATCCATCCATCAGTCCATCCATCCATTCATCCATTCATCCATCCTTAAATCTAGAAACAACAGTGCCCCACTGGTACAACATTGGGTTATTTATGGAGGTTAAAACTCTAAAGTGAAAGGTTGTTGGGGACAGACTTTTATACACAATGCCAAAATTTCACTGTTGGAGGCAGAATAATGGCCTCACAAAATGTTCCCTGGTACATGAGGATTTGGCAGGTTGTATGGAGAAGGAGATGAAGATGGCAAGATGGCAGATAGAATTAACACTGCCAATCATCTGACATTAAAATATAGAGATTATTCTGGATTGTTTAAATAGACTGAGTTTAATCCAAGCATCCTGAAAAATGGAAGAGGGAGGCAGAGAGAAGATAAGATAAAGACATTTCGAGAAGAATCTGATCAACTTTTGCTGACCATGAGGACAGGGGGTAAAGGGCAAAGAATGCAGGTAGCCTTTAGACAGTGGAGAATGCAAAGAAACAGACTCTCCATGGACACCAGAAAGAAGGTTTCCAACACAGTGATTTTATCCAATGAGTTCAGCGGATTAGACTTCTTACCTCTAGAAATGTAAATGATAACTCGTGTTGTTAATGATGGAGAGTTTGTGATACCTTGTTATCGTCACAATAGAAAACCAATATGATCTCCCTAGACAGCTCTTGTTAATTACAAAAGAGAAGATGCCCTGCTACATTAGATGACTCCAGCAGTTATCACAGCAACCAAACTAAGGAATCAAACAGCCCCACCAGTAAAAGGTCCACTTTACATGATGTGGTTTCTAATGCAATGCATAATGAAACACACACACCATGGAGTGATCTCCACAAGAACGTGCAAAATAAGTGGAAATCAATCCCCTACATCTAATCGCTGGTTAAAATACAGGATATCGGAGATGAAGATAAATAATACCTTGAGCAAACAATCAGACAAATTGAAAATGAAGCATAATCTATAGTAAACTGGTCTAGAGTCTTTAAAAAGTCAATATCATTGAAGAAAAGGTAGAAATGAATTATTCTGGTTGCAGAGAGCTTAAGGATATCAAATGCAATTTGTGAACCATGAGTGGATCCTTGTCCAAAAAACTCATCACAAAAGACATTTTGGAGGCAATTGGGGAATTTTAATATGGACTACATTTTAGATGTTGGGTAACATAGTGGAAATATTTTTAATCTTTAGGTATGATAATGACATTGTGGCTATCTATATCCTTATTTCTAGAAAATGCATTTTGAAGTATTTATAGTGAAGGATGTTTGTCTAAAAAGTACCTTAATGTTTCATTTAAATACAAAAAAGTGAAATGTGGGGAATATTTCACAAATTTTAAATATAGATGGATTGTGCTGTTTATTAATTTACATTTGACACATTTGAAAACAAATGCTGAGAGAAGAAAATAAACTATTTCAAATATTAGACTATTTAAAAATAGGTAATCAATCTAAAACTATTGGAGGGGTCTGAGGAACCAAACTATGATTGCCGATAGCTTGGGTTGTATTGACAATGAAATACATGAGGTGAAAGTGCTCAGAAGTGTTTAGATACAAGTGAGTCTCAATATAGTCAGACTCTGTCTCCAGACCATACCTGTGGGCCTATGCTTTGTCAGGCCAGTGAGTTCCCAAGGCAAGGGCAAACAATAACCAAGCCGAAGCAATCAAAAACTGAAGCAAAGCAATTACCCAAGAACCTAACAATCAACCAAAGTAAAATATTAATATAAACATGGTAGCAATTAAAAACCAAGGACAACTCAATAAGACACTAATGATGCACTGATAACAAAGCTCACTTCCTGGAAATGATGGGAATTCTAACCATCTACTTGCCTACCTCAACCATTGGAGCTCCGCAGCGCAGCAAAGCTTTCTGTAGCAGCCAGACTTCCTGGCACCATGCTGGATTAAGGCCCAGAGTAAGCTCCCTTGACGTGCTAATTTTAGCTTGTCCATATCGCATGTTAGTAACTCTTCATAACTCATTTAATAGCTGTACACATCCAGTGGAATTTCAAGCCATTTGCACACAAGCAGTGCAGAATGAATTCAAAGGTTGGGGTAAGTTCCTGGACCTGAGAGAGGACTTCAAGGGCCTATCAGAGGACCCAAGACTTCACTATGAGAAAGACATATTTTTAAAAAAGATTTATTGATTTATGCATACAAGAACTGGGGTACAGGCCAGAGGTGTGTGGGGATGGGGGTGAGAGGATTCACCAGAGACAGAGTGGGGAACAGAACAGGCAGACTGACTGAAATACACTGCTGAGGGAGCAGCGGGGAGACAGGAGAGGTCTGCTGCGCCATGTGGGTAGCTCCCTGGCCAGGGATAGAACTCGTGCTGCAGTGGCTGCAGATAACTTCACAGGCTGCATCTTAACCCCTTGCACCACCACGGTGGCCTGAGAAAGACATATTTAGAGCCCAAACATTGCAGCAAAATATGTGTGGTTCTGCTCATGTATTTATTCCACAACTAAGGTCACTTTTTTAAACTGTAAAAGGGAGATGGATTTGAGGGTGTATATATTGTGTGATTGGTTGCCCTCTTCTTGGAAAGGCTCTTTCCGTGAGTGTTCTTTTGCTTATTTTCTTTTGTTCATTTTCTCTTTTACTCCTCCCCATGAATCCTACCCCTGAAATGGATGAACGTCATCAGATCCGAGCTAGCAGAGAAAGGTTCAAACTTGGGGAAATAATTTGCTTAGAAACAGAGCCCCACACTGATGTTAACCTTATCCCAGGGAGGGGCAAATGGCTTAAACTGCTGTTAATGTTGACCCACTTGGAAGCACACTTGAGGCTTGTAAGGTCTTGATTCTATCACCAGACACTCTAGACACTGCATGAGACAGAGAGAAGGGACAAGTTGGGGCTTAAACAGAACCCACTTGTAAGGATCTTTCCCACAGAAAACTTATGAACATGAAAAATTTATGAACACCCTTATGAACATCATGGAACTCGTGCCTCCAGAGTATAAACATAAACTTTCCCATAGATATCTGAATGAGAATGTCCATTTCATCATTGATAAAATAGCGCAAAATTGAAGGCGAGCTAAATACCCATCAAGAGAGGAATGTTCAAGAATAGCATGTATCTCTGTACTCTGATACCACACAGCTGTTTAAAGAATGTCATAAATCTACAGGATCTGTAATGAAAAGGTGTCTGAGATACTCTTTTGCAGAGAAAATCTCAAGCTACTGACCAAAATGCATAATAAGATCAAATAGAGTATTTTTGTAAATGCCTAGGAAAGCAAAGCAAGAATCTGCTCTAAACCTTAATTGGCGCTTTCAACAGGAAAGGGAATGGGATTTGTGGTTTGGAGGTAAAAAGACATCTTAGTGCTGTCTAATACAGCTGTTCATGACAGGGACTGCTTGGAATGTGGCCAGTGCGACAGACTAACTGAATTTTTTATTTCATGTATTTGAAGACCGACATGTATTTCTTCTATAATTATAAATAATCACCACAATATAAATGAGGGATAGGACAGAAAGACCCAATGTGGTTTGTTTTATTTTTATTTCATTTTAATTTTTTATTGAAGTAACAATGGCTTGTAACTACATCTATCGAGCAGGTAAACAGCATTACAGCTTGACGTCTGCTTAGCACACCATGATCTCCACCAAAAGCCTAATTTCTATCCACCTCCAGAAAATTGACCCCTTTTACCTGTTTTACCCGTCCCCCCCACCTGCCCATTCCCTATGTGATTTTTTAACCTCTCAGTTCAAATTTCTTCCTTTTTGTTAACAGAGTCACAGGTCACAACTGCTTAGAAAATGCATATTGCTTAAGGTATTGAGAATACGTATAAATGACCTAGAGGGATTTCCATAAATGGCCACATGGAGAAAGAAATGACAAAATGTCCTGCAGTATCACGATCTTCTAACTACTGTCACTGAGCCACATTAATTTTCTGATGGCAGAGTGTAATGCCCGGAACTTGTATCAAATTGCTAACTAGGTCAGCTGAGGAGGCCACCAGCGTCAGAGCTCTGCTGTTAGGAGGGCAGACTTTCTCTGCAGACAGGTAAGGCTGCCTGGCCACCCAGGTCCCAGAAATCTAAGCCCCTCAGTTGCAAATCTCAGAGAGTAGGGAAGTGGGGTTCTGAGCTCCATCACCCTTATGAGCATCACGGAACTTGTGGCTCCAGAGTATAAATATCTGTGTGCGGCTCTCAGTTCCTTGAAGGTGAAAAGTCACTTATTTACTGGTAGTTTCTAAAAGGCAGCATCTCATCCTGCTTTCTTAGTGGCCTGACTGGGGGGTGTGATGGGGGGGAGGGAGAGAGATAACCAGGATGCCGCTGACATTGATATTGTCATGAATCTGACTCATCAAGATATTATATGTATTGACACTGGAATGACCCTGATTGATGGGAAAATGGGGGCAACTGAGATAAAGCGATTCAAGTCGTCATTTAAAGAGCTACCACTTGTTCAGGAATCAATGACAAGTGGGCAATGCCAGGAGAGAGAAAAACCTGCCCATGCAGAGCAGTCCGGGAAATAAAAATTGACAGGAGTCCCGATAAGAAGCTGTAACAGTGTAATCTCCATACAAAGGAGCGAATGCATCTTCCTGGCTTAATTAGGCTGGCGCTGAGCAGGGTGGAGAAACAGAGGGAAGACTTGGAGGAAGGCTGTAGGAGGCATGTGAAACTGAGATATGTGAAGAAAGGCAAGCTTGCTTCTTGGCTTTGAACTTGCATCAAGGACTTGGGGGACATGGAAGAGACATGTGGAGGACAGAAATGTAGGGACACTTGCAAGAGATGTGGGTGAGACCTGTGGGGAGGTGACAATGGCAGCCTTAAGTTGATTTGTACTCTGATTTTGCTCCTTTAGTCACAGACATGCCTGGCCCCTTCTGCCCCTTTCCTATGGGTCCTCACCAGAAGGTTCCTTAGACTTGGGGCAAGTTTTCAGGCCGCAGCAGCCTCGCTTTGGGCCAACCCTGATTGACTGGGCACTTACCCATGAGGGGAGGGGGTGGGTAACTTTGGGTGTTTTATTCCTTCTCTTCTTTCTCTATATGCATGATCCTACTAAAGTCCTTTCACCTTATGAGTCTGTTTTATCTGCATGCAGTAGGTGGCAGAACCTCTTTAGACTGTGCAGGTTTGGGGGTCTTGGGGTATCCTTCTGTCTGCCTCTAATTGTGCTTCTGAAAAGCAGTATAAACACAGGAACCAAGTTGAAACCATTCGAGATGTAGGAACCCCACACCCACAGAGCTGAAGGCTTCCGCAGGACGTGGTGGACACTGCTGGGCACACTGGGCCAAGAAACAGCGACTCCCTACCCTGCCAGGGAACTTCCCAGGCAAGGTGCTACCCACTCTGTTTACAGCTCCCCCCCAGCTTTGCCAAAGTTTTGTAACCTTTCCCCTTGTGCACCAATTGAATTGCAAGCTTTTATTATTATAAATTGGATACCCCTCGATCAATTTACATTGTAGCTAGTGCATTTGGTTTGAGTCCTAGGTGTACACTTCCTGCTTCTGGAAGTGAGCACTCTGGGGTCCTGAACTTGACAGACCACAGGGTCACAGAGCAGTCCTTGCTCTCAGATGTCTCCCAGGCCACCTTGGCTGAGGGGGAGCCCTTGAAGCCATGAGCTAGAATGGGCTTTGAAGGTTCGTGATTCCTCTAAGGGCAAGTGGATGAGCACATGTGACTTGTTAATGAAATTGCAAAAATGAATCCACATCACAGGCGGTTGCAGGGAGAAATGCTTGGCCATAAAAAGATGATGTGCTTTAAAAATTTCCTAGTTGTGGGCCTCCCTGGTAGCGCAAGGGTTATTAAGATCTCAGTGCTATGAAGCTATCAGCAGCCACTGCGGCCTGAGTTTGATCCTGGCCAGGGAGCTGACCTACAGGGCATAGCAGGCCTCTCCCGTCTCGCCCGCTGCTCCCCTCAGCAGTGTATTTCAGTGGATCTGCCTGTTCTGCTCCCCGCTCTGTCTCTGGTGAATCCTCTTACCCCCTGCACTTGTGGCTGCACCCCAGTTCTTATATGCACAAATAAGTAAATTTATACCAATAAATAAATAAAAACAAATCTTTAAAATAAGTTTCCTATTTGAAATGAGGAAGCCAGTCTGTATTTTAGAGGGCTGCTGAGTGTGGAACCCGGGCCATGTTTATAGACATGAGACTGCATGCTGGGGTCACTCACAAACACCAAAGACACGAAACCCCTGATTTTGTAACATACCTGATGCCTCCAAGGACTTGTTCCTTCTAAAGTAAAATAACAAGTTTTTTTTGTTTGTTTTTTTTTTTTTTTTAATAAGTAGCTATAGTGGATATTTTATGGAAGAGTCTCAGAATGACTCTACTTGTGATAAAATTTAGAAATGTGGTGGGCCACGTTTTGGGTTACAGTTTTTGAAATTGCTAATATGCGTCTAAAGCTGCTTTTGACATGAAAATAAATGTAATCTGCCTATTGTAAAGATGCAGGGATACTGGAAATGTTAAAACTCAGTTTCTATTTTAAGTACCTCCTTAAGGCAGACCTTTAGGAATGTAAGATAAAGGATGCAAAGTTTGTCACTTTGCTTAGTTCTAGCAAAAACATCTATATTTACAAATCCCATTCTGAGGAGGCTCCCATGTGGGAGAGGGTCTTCACAGTGTGTTTGAAAACCATCTTGCCTGGGGAGTCACTGGGGGGCGCCAGGGTTTAAAGTACAGCTATTAAGCTATATACGGCCACTGTCGCAAGAGTTTGATCCCCAGCCAGGGAGCTACCAACATGGCGCAGCAGACCTCTCCTGTCTTGCCCGCTGCTCCCCTCAGCAGTGTATTTCAGTCAGTCTGCCTGTTCTGCCCCCCAATCTGCACTCTGTCTCTGGTGAATCCTCTTACCACCCGCCCTTCTCTGGCCTGCACCCCAGCTCTTGTATGCATAAGTAAATAATTTTTTTTAAAAAATAGAAAACCATCCTGCATCTATGGGTAGGGATGTGGCATAGCACTGAGAGCTTCAGATCTTACATGGCAGTTTCTGGGGAAAATAAACCTTTTTCCATATTAGGTTTCAGAGAACAAGCACATTAAAAATTGCATTCAAGGGAAGTCACCATTTGTATAATTGATCAGTTTAGCAAGTGAAATGTTTGTCGTATTGAAAAGGAAAATCCTTATAAACCCTGGATGGTAAATGCTTAAAAAAAAAAAAAAAGAAAAATCCCATATTTAATCAGTCATTGAAATGATGCATCAAATTTGAATCTCCTTTAACTTGCATGACATCATGCCCCAGGGGAGAGAGCTGAAATTAATCAAGGTAATTCTGTTGTATGACCTACTTTGGCATTTTCATCTGATGGAGCCAGGAAATGGGCTGGCTAATAGTCCATTTTGGAGTATTCTAAGATCTTAGCAATTCCATATTTAAGGAGGTTAATAGGATACTAATTGGGGCCGAGGTGAAAAGTTCACAAGAAAAATGAACTCACCTGGGCCGAGGACTCCACACAGGCCCATGGCGCCCTTTCTTGCTTTTTCCAGGGCTTCACCTTGGAACTCAGAGGGGAAGAAATCTCGCACCTGGGGATAGTCAGGAGACCCAGGCAGCTGCAGCTCTGTCTCCCAGCCTTGGGAACAATGCCTGGCCCGAGGCCAGGGTCGCCTGCCACCAGCTCAATCAGCATTCTGCTTCCTAGGAAGTGTAAGTAAAGTAAAACACCCCAAAGGAGAAAATAAGGCTCATGAAAATAAGGTTTATTCCAGAGTTGTTGGGAAAAAAAGCATGTTTTGTTAAGACTTAAGAAGTTTGAATTTAAAAAGTAATTCAGCATCTTTATCATCATTGCTCTAGAAATAGAATTTTTTTCTTTTATAAAAGTCTTCATCATCGTTGCTCTAGAGGTAAAGTTATTTATTTTTTTATAAAAGTGAAAATCCTAGGCCTGGCTCATGATGCTTCTCAAGCCACTGTTCCTGTTCATCAAGATCAATATGGAAGAGATGATAATGCTCTTGCTCAATTGTCTCCCCTGTAAATATTTGCAATAACTCCTGGCCGACTTGGGGAATGTATCAATAGAAAAAGCAGCTCTCTGAAATATTTCCATCTTGCCTCCTTCCTGTGACCCTTTGGCCACATCTGACTGTCTTCCCAGCCTCAGCAGTGTCATTTCTCACCTTATTCTCATTATCGTGCACCCACAGATAACACTGCACTTGCCCAAACATTTCCTTAGTTTTCTCTGTACAGAAAGAGTTAAGAATTTTTCTCCCCTAAAGGATTATGGCGTGTCTTTCCATCTTCCTCTCCAGGTGCAATTCATCTTCCCAGTTTCCAGAAGCGGCTGAGATTTTTAAAAACAGCTGTAATCTGCGGTCATTGATGGTGGAGTAGATTGTTTGCCAAACTATTACCATAACTGTCAACCGAAATCAGAAAAATAATCTCATTGTGCTGGACAGATGCGTTTCCTGCATTATTGATATAGTCACTCCAGAGTAATAGAGAAATATAAAGCATTGTTCTATTTACAAAAGGAGATTGGCCAAGTCCTTGAAAGTGAGCATGAGGGACAGGCACTTACAGGAAGTGAGATATAGTCAACTCGGTAAAAGTTATGTGTCAGAGCCACGTGACCTCCGGAGTCAGCAGGAGAATCTCAGAATCCCTCTCTCTACCCCACCCCGCCTCTTTCAGGCTGGTTTTGTGGTTTGTGCTCACAATGAAGGGGTTCCCAGAACTGATAGGTAGAGAGCCGTGTGGAATTGGTTGTGCATGTTTTCATTCCTCACCCCAGCAGTCCCTGACATGCCAACTCCTTTACCGTGTTCACCGTCCCTGGATATGGGGTTCATAGCTCTGGACCACTACATTATGGAATAATTGAATTTGTTTATTTAAAGCTGTGACCCCAACAGTCTGTGGGAGCAAAGAGTTAAATATGCCTTCTGCCTCCCGGCCTTGCAAGGAGGCTCTGTTGTCTTAGGTGCTCGGCTGCTGCTCCACCATAATTTGATCTATGAATGATGCGGTGCGATTCTATTTGTTGAGCACACAAACCATGCAGCATGGGACACTCACATTTATTATCTCTAATCCACAGAATACGTCCGCCCAGGCAGGGATAGCTTTTGAAGGCTGCATTTCACTGCTAGAGAAATGGATGTTCAAAAAGGGGCCAGAGATCTGAGGTCACACAACTCTTAAATAATTAATGTGGAATTTGAATTCAGATCTAATTCCAGAGTCAATTCTGCTAGATCATGCTCCCTTCCATTTTATTGAGATATAGGCAAAGATTATATTGTTCATTGGAATATTTTCCTCTGTCCAATGCATCTTTCCCCAAATATTTATAACCACACACACACACATAAACACACACACAGAGACACATACAGACACAAAGTCATTTTCCTTACAGAATAAAGAAGCAGTGTCTGGCTTCCCCAAGCATACCCAGAAGGGCAATTTAATAGGATGAGCCGCCCATCACCAGCTCCTGGATTCTGCCCAAATGAAATGGTTCTAGATATTTCTGGACAGAAGTTTGTGAGTTTTGACATCTCCAACCTGAAACCCTGACAGGGAGTCTAATTTTAGGAAGAGTAATTCTAACCCAGGCAAGTCAAAATCGCAGTTTCCTCTGCTTTTATAAGAAGGGGTAGTCCTGACATACTTCTGAAGAACAGCCTGGAAGTTCATTTCTTAATAGGCCAGAAATATGCCCTAAGCCAGAATTCCTGTGAAAATGTTGAATAGTGTTCTTAACGGAAACTTAATACAAAATTGGAGGTCATATGACAAATAAATTTATACACCTCCCCCCCAAAGATCTGTCATTATTTCTGTCTTTTTCTTTGGTTGAGTATGATTTCCAGGGAAATGAGACAGCCTGTTTGGAATAAGAGAGATGGAGGAGAATGAGTACTGTAGAGGGTTGGAAAGGCCCATTTACAGGATAGTTCTCCAATTAGGTAGTTCAGTTCCTCCCGGAGTGTGGTGGCTTTGATCCAAGCACAGTCTTGCTTGATTTGCTCTCTGGTCCTGCATGAGGAGACCCCAAGTGTAAAGCAAACAACTGGCTGGGCCCCTGCACAGAGACACACACCTGCGCCTAGAAGCAGCTGAGCCAATCAGCCACTGCCATGGCCGGGGCACATTCAGCCTGGGCCGGAGGGACAGTCGGGGCCAGAGGGATGATGGTCAGGGCTAGAGGAACAGCCTGGGCCAGAGAATGGTCTGAGCCAGAGGTCTCTGGAAACTGCAGCAGGTAAATAGGGGAGAGAAATGAAGTAAGACATCCCCCAACTTACACATCACATGTATATACTTTTCTCATTTTCACACCATAGTTTCGGGCTCCCTTTCTTAAAACATCTTAAAGCAACATTTGCAAGAAGTAACAATTATTGAATACAGCCCATTTTCAAAAGGTAACCTTTTCCCTTGTTTAAATAAGAAAGATGGAAAATTATGCAAGCAGATGATAAGCTGATGGGCTGCCATTGTTTTCCTATAGTTCCATCAACTTAAGTAATGAGGATTTAACAATTATGTTAAAATCGCCAAGCTTTTGTCCATTTTCTTCTTTTACATGTATCAACTTCTGTTTCATGCTGCTTGTAGCTGTTATTAGGTAGATATGCATTTAGAATTGTTAGGTTTTCTTGATGAATTTATACTTTTGTCACAATGAAGTGCTTTTCTTTATATCTCTCATAACTAACTCTTATCTTTGATATTGCTATAACTGCATTAGCTTTCTTACTGATGGAGTGGTATATTTTTCATTTGCACCTTTTTATTTTCAACCCATCTGTGTTTTTGTATTTTAAATGTGTTTCTTATAAACAACATGTAGATGAATCTTACTTTTTTAAAAAACCTATCTGATGGTGTCTGCCTTTAATTGGAGTAATAAGACCATTCACATTTAATGTAATAATTGATATGTTTTTTTAATCATCTGTCTTTTATATGTTTTCTTTAATTTCCTTTTGTCTTGGCTGTTAGTTGTTCTTTCCTTCCTTCTTTGAGTGGGTCCCAGATTTTTAAATTTTCCATTTGTCTTGTGTGTTGACTTTTTAGCTATCCTCTCTTTTCAGTGTGTGTCGTAGAGATTGCAGTCATTAGCTTATCAGTTATAAGTCATTATGCTTTGTGTTCAAATCACATCAGGCTTCCTATGTATAGTCATAACTTGCTATGGTATTTCTTGACCTGACTTCTTTTTTTGAATCATATTTTTCTAGAATTTCAGATACAAATCCTGTAGATTAGCAGTTCATAACCTTTATTGTGGGCCATAGAGACTTTTAAGAAGCAGAAGAAAACTCTAAATCCACACCCATGGATCTGCATGCACACACACACACAACCACACATGATTTTGCATGGAACTGTGAGAGATTCATACCCACATGGAACCTAGCTCATATGATGAAGTTTCCCTTTCAACCAGTGTTCATCGGGAATCTGAATGAGAAGCTTGAGCTAGTACTTGAAAAATAAATGCAAAATAACAGGAATGTTATTAGAGGATAAAAATGAACAGAAGGTAGATTTAAGGAGGAGAGAGATGGAAAAGATAAATTAAGAATTAACCCAGAATTTATTTATCGGTATACTTTTCGCATCCCATTGTGATGCCTTTACTATGGGTCATACCAGTGTTTTAGCCAGGTGCTTTATAAACTTACCTTAAAGTCTCCAAATAACCCAAAAATTTTTATAGCTTAAAAGCTTTTGGACTTTAAAAGTTTAATAAACTGGAGTCCACAATTCCATAGCATCTATGCAGATCCAGAATTTATGTTGCCTTCTTTTGGATTCCAACCTATCAATCTTTCCTCTTTTGCAAAGAGTTTTATGTATTTTCTATCACCTTGTTTCTATAAATACTTATTTTAGTTGAAGAACAATGTGCAATATGATGTCACTGTAATCCAGAGCACCTTTGGGTGTGGTGAAGGGGGTGAGTGATTTCTACTAAACTGAGGCTGGGAGGTGCCTTTTCCTGTAAGCTGGTCCCCGGGCACCTTCTCTATCCTGAGCTCTTAGATAAGTAAGTAGTGCAATTGTTGGATGGAATAAAGATGAATTGACTCATCCTCCAGGTAAAGAGGGAATTAATTGTTCTGCTTATGGGCACCATAAATTATTGCTTAGTACATTTTCTGATAGCCCATGGCCAGGAACAGGATGTCCCTGTCATTGACAAAATTTGATTTGTCATCCAGACTCATGGCATCCTGCTAACATGCATATATAACTGGCCACTGGGAATAGAATCTTTTCTACTGACTTGCTGGGAGAACTTAAGAGAAAAAAAGAAGTACCTCAAAATGTCTGCTTCCTAGAAAACAGAAAATAACATCTTAAAAGGTAGCCAACATTCACAAAGCAGCTGAAAATTGTCACCTTCATAGAATTGTGATAGAAAAGTCCTATTTGTCCATACACAACCATTACTACAGTGTGGTAGGAGACTCAAGGAAGTCACCAAAACAATTAAGAACCAATACAATTAACCTTTATATTTCGACATTGACCCAGTCTTCATAACTGGGTCTTCAAATCTGGAATACCCCAGCCCAGAGCCTAAGTATGTTTGTTTGCACACACACACACACACGCACACACACACATATATTCTTGCTCAGACACACCAACTGCAATAGCATTTTTAATTGAAAAGCATAAATTTGGACTGCTAAATCTATTAACGATTTGTTTTAATTAGGAACCCAGCTGCTTCCTGAGATTTTGCAGTCTGGGTTTCAGAACTTTTGCCATACTGAAAATGAGTCTCCAGTGGGTTGCTTCAGTCTTTCAGATCAGCATTTTTAAAGACTTGTTGGAAGGGGGAGCTGCAAATGCTTCTCTGCTGTAAAATTACAGCTGCTTTTGTCCTTGGGTGAGGACGGGCTGCTTTGTTAGTATAGCCAGCCTGACCCTAACCTCTGGCTTGGGCATGTGAAGTCTAGCAGACTGCCTGTTCCTTGGGTCATTTTACTTAGAGATCTTACCAACTTGGCTTACAAGGAGGCAGTATCGAGGCCGATTTGAGGACCCTACTTATTCCGTTGTCGACAGGGGGAGCTGTTACTTAATTGAAGTCTAAAGCATTGAGAGTATCCATTTTTCTTTTAATACTTCACTAGCTAAGGAGATAGTTCTCTGCATGTCCATTCTGGGAAGTAGGGCCTGAGAAGAAACACTGGTTTCTTTTACGATGATTGCCTAATGCCAGCAAAGCAACTTATCTTTTGGGTAACATTAAACAGAGTCTAACACATCCTGCTCATCAGAGACCATGGAAGCCATTCATTATTCATTTACTCGCTTGCTCATTTATTTCCTCCATGCTTATTGACTGACCATATGTAAAAATTCACGCTGCTAGGAATATGAAGATTAGTGTGGTTCACTTCTGCCTTTCGGGAGTTTATAGTCTAATGTGTGAAACACAGAGGCTGGGGGGAAAAAGTTACTGTAGAGTGTGACACAAATGCTAACAGGATCACACACAAAATGTTCTGGGAAAATAGGTAAAATGATCGGGATAGAGGATGGAATTCAGGAGAGACTGAGCGTGTAGTGCTAGGAATGTCATCATTCCATATGGGTTGAATGAATATTCATAAAAGGAAGAAGATGGCTGAGTGGATGGGAAGAAAAATGAGCTGACAGGGAAGTGGGGTGGAGATCAGGCCATCTAGGAAAAGTGGTTGGAGACAGGACATGGTGGAATCGGGAATCATGAGGACCTCCATGTCATTAGAGCAGGGGAGCATGGAGAGAAACTTCTCTGGTGCCAAGGGAGCCGTACAAGAGAAAACAGAAGCTGAATATGAACAGCTTTTGTGCCATGCTGAGGACTTAGACTTGGTTACCAAGAAGTTGCTGCATGAAGGGGAGATGAAGTCAGATCTGAATGATCTAGATTGGTCATTTGGGCAATGATTTCTATGATGATATAAAAATGTAAAACAAGAAGCAGAACAGAAAAATATACTTGAAGATATTTTCCAGTAATATGAAACTCATCTAGAAATGTGAACTAAAGATTGTGCCAGATTGGATATTTAGAAAACAATCAGCAGTACCTGGAAGCTAATTGAATGTGGGGCATTAACAATGTTTTATGACAAAGTATTCTACTTTGTACTCTTTGGTGAGTACAGAAACTTCTCTCTACTCTTTTCCAAAACATTGATGCATATTGATCAACTGTAATGGATTGCTTGCTAGCTATTTGTAGCAGTCATATAGCAATTTAAAGAAGATTGCAGTGAAGGACAGAATTTTGCCTACCCAGTGTCAATATTTTAATAAATTCAATTATGGTTGTGATATTTACAAGTGGGATATTTGGGATATTTGGATTCCTATAAGCATATTCATAACTTTTAAATCTATTAACATAAATATATTTCAATATTAATAGGAAATAACTGTCAAATAGGTGTTGGTCAATTACATCCTCGGGCATCCTCACTGCCCACTTTCCCAGAAGTAAGTTTCAATGAGATGTTGCCAGGTTCACTCAACATGTCGTCTCTGGCTGCTTTGGTGTTACAAGGGCAGAATTGAGTCTTTGTAACACACTGTATGGGGGTGAGGGGGAGTCTCAAGTATTTACTAGCTGCCCCTTTACAGTAGGAGTTTGTTGCTCCCTGAACCAGAATCTAGGCATCCCTCATACTTGTGGAGGTTTGACCACCCTACATTGAGCAAACTGTGAGTGCCATGTTTTCAATTGTGTGTTCTGATTTCGTTTCTTTGTCATGTGTTGGTAATTCTTGCAAAATTTCAGACATTTTCATCATTACTTTATCTGTTATGGTGATCATTGCTCTTTTGATCTTAGATGCTGCTGTTGTCCTTGCTCAGGATGCCATGGATGACACCCATGTAAGACAGTGAACTCAATTGGTAACTGTGTGTACTTTGTGCATTGACTGGTAATCCCCCACTGCACCCCCATCTCTCTTTCCTCAAACCTTCCCCTAGGGTCCAACAATATTGAAATTAGACCAATAACTAAGCCTACAATGGCCTGTAAGAGTTCAAGGTAAAGGAAAAGTGAATTGATGCAGCAACCTTCCTGCTGTCTTATTTTAACAACTTCCCACTGTTAATGGACCTCAGGACAGGATATACATAAATTTTCTAAGGTTGGGAAACCAAAATATTCATGTGACTTGCTTTATTGAGATATTGTTTGATTGTGGTGATCTGGAGACAATTCTGAAATATCTCTGAGGTGTGCTTGTATCAGAAAGTTCTTATCCTAGAGAGTTGGAAACTGGAAACTCAAAGGAAAAATGCATTAATTATTTGGAAAGTGGGTGTAGTCCTGTCCCATTGCTTGTAGATACTTGGGCGAAATTGGAGTAATGTTCAGAACTCTTTGGTAGAAAATTTATTCATTCAGGCCATTGGTTGGTATGAGATGGGAGGTATTTTGTGTGTGAGTGGCCAAGAACAGTGAATCTAGAAGAGTGGGGTGACCCTGTGAAGGGTCACAGGATCCTACAGAGCTTCAGCCACCATCTGGGCACCCCAAGGAGCAGCCACAGGAGGGCAGCAAAGTCACATGACATTAAAAATATTTACTAGAGAGCAATAGTGGTGGGCAGTGTGTACATTAAAAATTTGGCATTTGGCATTTGCTGTGATGGCCAACGACCTCCAGTAGGAATTTCTTCAGCACAAATATAAAAGCCCAAGAAGCTCTAGTGGATCCAAAATAAGAAAGACTCAGAAGTAAAATCTATGTTTGGGAGAAGTCAAACAGGTGAAAACAAGGAAGAGCTTTGGTGAGGACAGAGTGCCAGTGTGTGGTAGTGAGGGTCTTATGTCAGAGAGCAACATGGATACACAGTCATATAAACACTTAATGTTCTCATTTCGACTGATTCCTTCACAGGAAGAAAGATGAACTACACCCCCCTTCCAGGGGAAAATACAGTGTCTTTATTTTATTTTTTTAAAATAATGAGCTTTGAGAAATAGTATTTGTTTTCTTTTGCTGTTTCTTTCCACAATGTTTCTTTATTTTGTAGCTTATTTGTGCCAACTATGACACTAGAGTAGTGAGCTGGATATAAGAATAAAAAAATGATGGATTTATTTTATAATTTTAAAGTTACACCCAAGCCAAGAACAATAACCATCTCTGAAAAAAAGGCATAATTAAAATTTTGATTTTTTTTCCATTTCTTGCTTAGCTTTACCTATATATTAAGCCACTTGCCATTCCAAGGTGTTGACAACAGAATATTTTGTTTGGAAAACAGAAATTCCTCATTTTATTAGTAAAACATGGCTTTAAAATAAATTTGTATTATATATTTCACTAAATGTCGAAGTCATTAGAATACTAATATCTATATTACAGCTGAACTAGTCACTTCTTAAATGTGATCTGGCTATTGTTGACTCTGTCCTAATTACTTCTTGTCACTGGTGGGCGTTTCTTGTTTGCAAGTACATCTGTAATAAATGTTTGCTGAAACAACTATTTTTATGTCCCTGATATTTTGAGGAAAAAGTTAATAATTATGTGCTACTTCTTGACCAGGGTCAATTTTAGCCATATCTTTCTAACTGCGAAAAAATGACTGCTAGTTAATTCTAACATTTAAAAATGTGAATTATTTTTATTATTAAATTGTTCCAATAGTTACAGCCTTGGACTTTGGGAGCTAGAAGGAATTTTAGTAAAAACAATTGACTTAGTAACATTTTGGGAGTGAGTGTATATAAGAGTGTGTATTTCAGCTCTGAGACAGCCATAAAAACAACCCAAATGCCCAAAAATAGATGACTGGATCAAGAAGATGTGGTACATATATACCATGGAATATTACTCAGCATTCAAAAAAGATAAACACATGCAATTTGCAGCAACATGGATGGCGCTGGAAGGGATCATGCTCAGCGAAATAAGCCAAAAAGAAAAAGAAAAATACCGGATGGTCTCACTCATAGCAGGAATCTAGAAAACTTAAATAAGGGACCAGGAAAATGAATAACTACAAGAAAGTGAAAATCAAAATCAACAAAAAACTATGAACCAGAGACACTTTTAGGGGGGCGGGGGTGGGAGGGGAGGGATTGGGGTCAGAATGGGGGGGCTGCAATTGTATGGGGAATATAACAATAAAATTTATTAAAAAAAAAAAAAAGAAAAAAAAAAAAAAAAAAAGCCCTAAAAAGGTGTATACATATATTTATATCTTTTATTTGATGACCATCATCTCTGTAAAACTCTAAGAAAAATAGTGATAAAATTGCGTTTTATGCTAAATATAACTCTTCTATTGTGATTTATTTATTTTTTTAAAGATTTATTTATTTATGTATACAAGAACTGGGATACAGTCCTGAGGTGAGGGGGGGGGGTGAGAGGATTCACCAGAGGCAGAGTGGGGAACAGAACAGGCAGACTGACTGAAATACACTGCTGAGGGGAGCAGCAGGGAGACAGGAGAGGTCTGCTGTGCCGTGTGGGTAGCTCCCTGGCTGGCTGGGGATGGAACTCGTGCTTCACAGTGCTGTGCCTAACCCCTTGCGCCACCAGGGAGGCCCTCTTCTATTTTTTTTTTTAAATAATTCTCTAGAGTAGCCTAACTTTCTCATCTTGTATCCTCTCAGATTTGTATGCTTTTCCTGTTTCAATGAAATGAAAATATTTCCCCAAAAGAATTCCTGTGGAAAAGACATATTAGAATTATGGCCATACTTCCTCTAATTAAAAACAAACAAAAGATCAGGTAAAGAAGTGAAGAAAGAGAGAGAAAAAGAGAGAAAAGGGGAACATTTTTTCAGAATATGAGCAAGCTTTGCTCTTCTAAACCTTTGTTTCTCAAACCCCTTCAAAAGGGAAAGTGGTTGAGAGTAACGACTAACGCTTTTTCTTTTGAGAATCTTGCACTTTAAATAAAAATGATAGGGTGGCATTTTATTGCAGGGTGAGATGTGGCATTTAGACTTTAAAAAATGTCCTGTGGCTCTAGATCAGAAAAAAAGATATAGCTATTAGCCAGAGGGAGAGGATTCTATTTTCTTAGCAGCAGGTCCACATAGAATATATGGATTTACATTGCAGATAAAGATACAATGTTTATGTTTCTGCATAACTAGAAGAATAAAACCACATCATCATAAACTAGGATGCATAAAGGGCCTTATTTAAGAAGTCAATTAGGCCCTTAGTGCAAAAGCTTCTGCCAATTATTTGTGCTGCTAAGGGAACAATTAATAAAAGGCATACCGTTTTTAAAGATGAATTTTAGTAGCATTTAGTTAAATTGAAAGGAAAGCTCCTGTTGGTAGTTTGATTGGGATTAAATTGCAATTATTTAATAATGTAGGGAGATGTGACACATTTAAATATTATCTTTCTAGCCAAGGACAAACTATTTTTTCCAATTTATTCGGGTCTTCCTTTGTGGTCTTTAAAAGACTTGAAAAGTTTTAAGTTCTCTCCGTCCCTCTTTCTCTATGTCTCTATCTCTCTATATCATCTAAGATATAGATTAGATATAAATATATGAAAATATAGATACACATGTATTTTTAGGTTTATTATCATTTAGATTATTTATTTTTATTGTTGTTATATTTACTTCTTCCATGATATTATTTGACTATTTCTAAAAATTTTGTAAAAATATACTTGAATATAATTTGTGAGACTGAAAAGTTTGCAGATGAAAGGAGTAGAATGCAGAGTTTGAGATGGATCAACTTATAAATGGCAATTTAGTGGCTCATAATTAGTTGGATGAAACAGATTTATCCTTAAAATGAATTTATTCTTAAAAACAAGTTTCTCCTAAGTATGACAAGTGAGCCAAAAATGAGAAGATAAATAAATCTAAGGACATAAAATCTAAAAATTTTGATGGCAAAATATCACAAGTAAGGTAAAAATACAAATAGCAAACTGAAAAAATTATGACAGATGGAAGACTAATTTCATCAATATACAAAGAACTTCTTTCCATCAATCCAGAAAGCAAAAATCAAATATAAGAATGGGCAAAAGACTCAAGCAGGCAATCCTGAAGAAAATAAAAACAAATGGGAAACAAGGGGGAAAACACAAACCTGATTCATTTTGAACAAAATAAGGCAGAATCACATGGCATATTTTCCCATGAGATCATCAACATTTTGAAAATATTTATTACTGTTGATGGATATATGGAAGGAAAAGCACTTTACTCTTGTAAAATTTGTACAATAATTTGGAAATGTTTATTACATTTACAAACCCACTTGCCCTTTGAGAGAGAAATTCCAGTGGTCCTAAGAGTGCATTAACACACATTTGAAAAAGTTATATATAAATATATGTATTGCAGTGGTTTGAAAAAAATCTATTAAAGAAATCATTTTGTTACATATATGGTGAGGCCAGTTTAACAAATTATGATGAAATCGTGGGTTCTCATTAAAGCATTAAGTAAGTGTATACATGTGCTGACTTAGAATGTCATCCAGGATATAATGATTTAGAATGTCATCCAGGATATAAAGGGCCTTAGGTGTGTTATAGTCTATTTGTCCTTTTTATCTTTTACTTTTTGCAATCTTATCATTTCAAGGATTCCAAGACATTTGATTGATAAATACTTGGATGATGAGGATCTGTTTTTGGAATTTTCCATTCCAGTTTTTGAGCCAGTTTGTCCATTCTTGAGCTAATATGTTATTCTGGTTGCAATGATTTGTTTTTCTATTCTCAGACATTTATTTTGAACTTCAAAATAATTTTAAGTACTTAAACCATTGAGACAATGATTACAATTGCATGATTCATGTAGTAATTTGATAAAATTTGGCTTATTCATCGTATTAAGGATCTCTTTCCAGAATTATAAACTGGCCTTTCATTTATTTCGCTCTTGGTTTGTGTCTCTCAGTAGGACTTACAGTTGTCATTCCTGATCATGTGCCTTTCTTTTACTTTTCCCCCCACTGCTATTCCTTATGTTCCTTTAGCCCTTCCTCCTTCTTCTACTCTCTTAATCTCAGCAACTTCACTCTATTTAAGTGTCTGCTAACTTTTGTATTTTGCTTTGTTAAATCATCTGCTATGTAAAGTCCAATACTTGTCTTTGTTATTCTGACTTCCTTTGCTACAGGTAATTCCCCAAAACACCTTTCATTTTGTGGCCAATGGTGGCATTTCACTTCTATTTGTGTTTAGTAGACACATCTATGTAGTTGTCAAGGAGTAGGGATAGACTAGAAAGTATATTTAAGGGAGAGCATGAGGTGATTTTCTGGGATGATAGAATTATTCTGTATCTCAGCTCTTGTGTATCCTAATTGTGGTGGTGGTTGCAAAAATTTACACCTATATTAAAATCCGCAGAATTCAGAACTATGTCAGAAAGACATGGTAGATCTGGAAACTCCAGACTCCCTCTCCTCCAGGGAAACAGTAGCCAAAAAACTAGAAGGAAACTGAACAGGAGCTCTCAAATTAAAGCTCTGTAGCAACCAAGCTCAATGAAGAAAACATCATGTTTGAAGTGGTAAGAAATCTCATGACTTTTTTTTTCTTGTAACAAATGTACTTTTAATAGATCTACAGATGAAAACTGCTCAGGAAAGGTAAATAGCAGTCTCTGTCCTTACGTTAGAACTATATCTGGGACAGTCTTGAGAAATGGTTAACTGGTTGTTTTCATTATTTCACTTAGTTTGCAATACAAAGCATTGTATCACTTAATGTCTTGATGAAATTCAACAAGACCCCTACCCCTTTCCCTCCTTGACATTTCACAGCATAGTTTGAGGGGTGCGCCAACTCATCCCCATTCTTTCTGCAAATCAGAGAGAACAGAGGAGACTTGATTTGCAACATCATAAACTGTCTGCAGGCTGCCTGAAGGATTGATCTCTATCACCCAACTTGAAGCCCAGATTTCCAAAAGTGACTTGAATCTCAGGCTAGAAAAATATATTAGATGTGACAGACATGGTTAGTGAAAACCATGCAGACCTATAGATGCCTAGAAGCCAGAGATCACAGGTGAAATTACTAAATGAAACCAACATCTACCTTGATACTCAAGAAGCAACACCAGAAAGGACATATGTGTTGTTAGTCAAAGGTCGGACTAGTCAGTTAGTCAGACTTCAAGAAGTACAGGTGAGCCTCTTAAGGAAATTAAGTTATTTAAAACCAGCCATATATACTAGGAATTGGGGGGTAGGGAGAAAGACGCACACCCAAAATCCTGTGAGCTTTCATTCTTGGCTGATTAGTGACAGTATTCCCCTGCACAGAGACAGCCTACAAAGACTGCAAGTGCGGCTGTGTTTGTCTAAAGCTCAACTATCAACAAAGATTACAAGCTATACAAAGAAATAGGAAAATATTGCCAGTGCAAATGATTAAAATATATCCCCTTAAGGAACACAGACTTCAGACCTATTGGACAAAGACTTTAAAACAACCGTCTTTAAAAACAAAGAGCAAATAAAATATTTTTTTAAAAAAGAAAAAATAAATGAATAAAAACAAAGAACAAAAGGAAGACTTGGACATATAAATAAAGGTGATCATGAAAACCCTTAAAGAGGTTTTTGTCAACAACAGAACACATACATTGCAGGGGTTCCAACAGGCTTCACCTGCACTGCAGGTATGCAGTGCATGTAATAACACGCTGATGAAATTATCACTGACACATTTCTCAGAATGTATACCCATTGCTATTCAATGCATGACTATATAACCAAAAAATCAGAACATCATCAGTGAGATAGAAATTATTTTTAAAAGATCAAACAGAAATTCACTAGAAAGATTCAACAAGCAAGGTGACCTGGCAAAAAAAGTCATCTGCACACTTAAAGAAAATTGAAAATATCAAATCTAAGGAACAAGGAGAATGAAGAATAGTGAATACTGTCTATAAGGGATTTATGGAATATCATCAACTTGATCAATACATGAATTATGAGAGCCCCAGAAAGGAAAGAGAGGAGGCTAAATGTGAAGAAATAATGGCTGAATAGTCTTCAAATTGATGAATGACATGTATACATATAAACAATCAACTCTACAAATCCCATAGGAAAAGTCTAAAGAGATCCACAGTGTGAAATGTGATAATGCAGTTGTCTAAGCCAAAGCAAAGGAAGAAACTTCAAAGAGAAAGCAATTTGTTATGTGCAAGGAATCATCAATACAATGTTCAACGCATTTTTCAGCAGAAAAGTTGCAGTCCAGACGTGAGAGGAATGATGTGCTTAAAGTGCCAAAAAAAAAAAAAGGTTGCCAACTGAGAATTCTGCAGCTGGAAAAATTAACCTTAAAAGTGAATGAGAAGGGCCTCCGTGGTGGCACAAGGGGTTAAGCACAGCACTGTGAAGCTATCCGCAGCCTCTGCAGCATGAGTTTGATCCCCAGTGGTCAGGGAGCTACCCTCATGGCACTGCAGACCTCTCCTGTCTCACCCACTGCTCCCCTCAGCAGTGTATTTCAGTCAATCTGCCTGTTCCGTTTCCCACTCTATCTCTGGTGAATCCTTTCACCCTCCCCCCAACACCGCTGGCCTGCACTCTAGTTCTTGTGTGCATAAATAAATAAATCTTTAAAAAAAAAAGAATGAGAAATTGACACATCCTCAGGAAAGCAAACACTGAGGCCTTTCATTACCACTAGAGTAACTCTAGAAGAAATTGTAAAAGGAATGTTTCCAGTTGAAATGAAAGGATGCTTGATCTTGACTCAAAGCCATATAAAAATAGTCTTCCAATAAATATAAATATGTGGGCAAATATAAAAACCCATATTACTACATATTGACATAAATGGCATTGTTCATTCTTTTATAGGACTTGAAAGTAAAAAAAGCATAAAATCATTATGTCTATGTTAATGGAAAAAGATGCAACCTGTGTCAATAATACAACATTTGTGGGCTGGGGAAAAGCTAGAAAGGAGTAGAGTATTTGTTCATGATTACAGTTAAGTTGTTAATTTAAAACAGACAAATTTTAGGCTGTTATAATTCTGCAGGGGGAAGGGGAGAAGTAGGATCAAAGCAGGGGTGGGAAGAGCATATAGGACCGTGGTGATGGTTCACGGGTGAATTGATGGTGGGAATTTCATGAGAAAGCATACCTTGCACAAAAATGAAGAATGATGTAACAACTACATAAAATTTAAAAAATTTTAGGCTGGTATATATAATTCCCATGGTAATACAAAAGGAAACTTCTATAGAATATAGTCAAAATTAAATGAGAAGTGAATCCAAGGCTTCTCATTGGTCAAGCTCAAACAGACACCAGTTGGCCTGGTAGACAAGGCTATAGAATCCATAGGTGTGAGCTTCTCTGGACACAAAATTGAGCAGAAAATGGATCTAGAGTGGTTGGCAAATGGAATATAACTGTTACACAGCTCAAGTTATTTTAAGCATTAAACAGAGAACAGTTGTTAAAAAATAAAGAAAACATTAATTTTTAAATCTTTCCTTGACTGGACAAACCCCTTCCTCCTTAATCCTCATGAACTTTGCTTGTCTCGGTTCTAGCTGCTGGGATTCAGCAGTGTATCCCGGCACCCTAGAAGGACCCTAATCTGCCAGCTAATTGGGCAACATTCTTATATTTACCACTTCCATTGGCCAGATAATTCCAGGATTATTCTCCCACCCTCCCTCCCACCAAGTCGGCCTATGATATTAACACTTAAACACAGGGTTGTTTATATTTTGGTGGAGAGCTCATACTATCAATTTGCACATTAGTGAGCCCTGCTATTGCGCTCTTCTATCAGGTCCTATTGAGTGGTGGCTGGAGAGATATCTGCAGCTCAGAAAAAAAAAAAATACTTAGCTGTCTGATGAAATGTTTTAAATGCATAGGGTTCACCTTGGGGTTGGCTGCTGTTCAGATTTTATCCATTAATAACACACAGGGCTGCCTCTGTACTCTCCCGGGCTGATAGGAAAAATAGTACTACTTACAGGTCCTTGCTTTGCCTGAGGGAGGATATTTCAAATGCAGGTTGCTATACACAAACATGTATGTATGTGGGCACACCTAGTTCAAGTGCATGTGATGGTGCTTTCTGGAATTTTTTTCTTAAATGACATATAAGATGGTATTTCCATTGTAGACTATTTTCTTCTGCTAGAACCCATTTTAAGAAGGAAGATGATGTGTGTGTCAGTGTGAATGTCTAAGTCTATGTTTTACCCTGACACACAGTGTTACGTCAGCATCTTCACTCATTTCAAGTCGTTTGATATCATGTTCTGAAATGGATGGGGAAGGAGAAGCCTGAAACTGATCCTTTGCTCTTCTTTACCCACCTGGACCTTAAGCTGACGTTTGATTCTAAATGCAGAAAATTAGAATGGCTTTAAGAAGTCAATGTAAATGTATTACCTAGAGTGATTGGTAACATTTATGTTTTTAACCTATTTCCATTTTTATTCCCTCTCAGTCTTTCTTTGGGACACTTAAAGAAAAATATTTAAATAAGAGCCACTAACTGGTTGGATGTATTCTATAGGTCAGTCTTCAGAGGTATACTTGGAGAATTTGGCAGCGTTTCACTAATAAAGGATTCCATGCACAAATTCCTGAACATAGATAATGAAGTTATCTGAATTATTCTGTGCTTTTTCCTCACTTTCAATGTAAATTAAATAGCCATTTTCTATGGAGAAGAATTTAGTGTTAATGAAGATTTTGAGTTTTCAACACACAAGTGGCATGTAAAGGAAGGGGAATACTTATATAAAGAAAGAAAGTGATGGTTTTTGTGTGTGAGTGAATTGTTCTGTGAAACAATTACACTTAAAACAAGGCTGGGATGTCTTTAATATTTTAGTATCTAACAAACGAAAAATGATTTGCTCATCTCCGAAACTCACCTGCTTCAAGTTCATTTAAAACGTCTCAGTCAAGTTATTCTATACTAAATATATATTTAAGCTATACTATTATACTCTAAATGTGTCAGAGTTAAGAAAGGAGGTGTCCCCACTCCATACCAAAATATGGAATTCATTATCTCAGAGAAGTTTTTCAGAACTAAAGCAGTGGTTAATCTCAGATCACCCATGTTAGATTAAACAATTTACAATTTACTTCGCATTACCATGCTAAAGTTTTAGTCTCAAACTGAATTGCCCTTTTTTTTTTTTTAACCAAAAAAAAGTTCCTTGAATTAGTGTGGACAAGAAAGAGTTGAGTGTAAAGCCAAGGTTGCTGTTGAGTCAAAACTTAATAATACTTATTCACTAATTAACAAAACCCTATAAAGATACTAAAAGACCATAATGCCTTAGAAATGTTTCCACACATATGGTATGTTTATTTTTAGATGTTTCTTGTATTTCTTTCTCATAACTTGGCATAGAACTGACATTGAATTCCTGGCTTTGACACTAACTGTGTGACCTCGGGCAAAACATTTAGCCTTTTTAGGTATCAGGTTTTTCAATCTGTACAGTGGAGATAGTAAACACTTCACAGGGGTTACATAAGGATCAAGAGAGCTGAAATATATTTATTCTTTTTTAAAAGCTTTTGGTAAAATGTCATAGAAGAATATGTTTATGGTGTGAAAGAGAATGATCACACTAAAAGGAAATAGACTAAGGGCAAAATTTTATTTTTCTAGCCAGTCTTCTTTCTATTTAATTATTAATTTCTACCTTTCCAAAGGTCATGAAAGGCATAACTACAACAAAAATATCATTAGAACCATGATATGAGGACAGGATCCAAGTGGTGAAATGATGAAAATTCAACTTAAATCAAAGACAGAGTTAGGGGTAGCTGAAGACAGTGTCAGCAATCCAGCTACAAAGTCTCCTTATTATAGTATAAAACAAGACAAAACATCAGAAAGAAAATAAAATCTATATGAAAAGACATGTTCAGCATAACTTGAAAAAGGCAATGCCTAACATTCAAAACCACTGTGAATAAAAACAAAATCAACAAACCCCCATGTAATACCTCACACTCCACCACGACTGCCTTCTAATGTAAGGTCCCCAAGAGAAAACTTCATAGTTGTTCAGGGTGTCAAGAAAAACTGTGGAGAAATACAGAAGATGAAGGCCATGGGGAGAACTGTTTGTCTTAAAACTGCGCCAGAAAAAGCAATTCTACCCTATGTCTAGAAAGTAGCCCAGTGGGTCTAAGCACGGGTTCATGGGAAGGGTTTTCAATGTATGTGTAAATTGAAGTAGCAAGTCATATTTAACAAGGGAGACATAATTTAAAGGAATGATGGAGACCTAAAAGGACAGGTGCAATTGCAAGGGGTCATCTTTGAAATGCACAAATTGAAGGAGAGAAAAAAGAGAAACAAGAAGCAGCATTTGGCAATCGGGAGTGAAGGCTAAAAGAAGAAAATGGGGTGAGGGTAGGTTAGGGTCCTGGTTGTCAAAGGTGAACTTTACTTGAAAAGTTTACGCACATCTCCCTCTCTCTCCCTATCAAAAAAAAAAAAATCAAGCAAATTAAAAATGATTGCTCCAAATATCTAGACTTTGTATGTCTTTTTTTCTCCCCGTGAAGGAACATTGAATCATAACATTATGCAAATTTCAGGTGTGTATCACAACTGGGAGAAAATTTTTGCACACAACACTAATGATAAAGGACTGATCACAAAAATCGGCAAAGAGCTGATGAGACTCAACAACAACAAAGAAAATAATCCAGTCAAAAAATGGAAAGAGGAGCTAAAAAGAAACTTCTCTGAAGAGGAAATGCGAATGGCCAACAGACATATGAAAAAATGTTCAACATCACTTGCAATCAGGGAAATGCAAATCAAAACTACCATGAGATACCATCTTACACCAGTGAGAATGGCACATATTAAAAAAACTAGCAACAACAAATGTTGGTGTGGTTGTGGAGAAAAAGGAACTCTTCTGCACTGCTGGTGGGAGTGCAAACTGGTCCAACCACTATGGAGAGCTGTGTGGAGATTTCTGGACCTACTAAACATAGAGCTTCCACAGGATCCAGCAATTCCACTCCTATGTATTTACCCAAAGAACACAGAAACATCAATTCCAAAGAACACCTGCACCCCTATGTTTATAGCAGCACTGTTTACAATAGCTAAGCTTTGGAAACAACCCAAATGCCCAAAAATAGATGACTGGATCAAGAAGATGTGGTACATATACACCATGGAATATTACTCAGCATTCAAAAAAGATAAACACATGCAATTTGCAGCAACATGGATGACGCTGGAAGGGATCATGCTCAGTGAAATAAGCCAAAAAGAAAAAGAAAAATACCGGATGGTCTCACTCATAGCAGGAATCTAGAATACTTAAATAAGGGACCAGGAAAATGAATAACTATAAGAAAGTGAAAATCAAAATCAACAAAAACTATGAACCAGAGACACCTTTTGGGGTGTGGGGGGCGGGAGGGGAGGGATTGGGGTCAGAATGGGGGGATTGCAATTGTATGAGGAATATAAAAATGAAATTTATTAATTAAAAAAAAAAACTAGTGTTGATTGAAAGGTGAGGATTTTAATAGACTACTAATCATGTAAACATCACAATACATATACAATTCAACAAATGGAAAGTCAAATCTATACAGAGCTATTGCAGAATAAAATGTCACACATATTAAATGTACACAAACACAGGTGGAATTTATTTTATTGTTGTCTTTGATGAAGGAAAGCAAGACAGTGGAATAGAGCTAGTATTTAAAATTGTAATACATGAAAACTTTCTAGAAATAGAAAAATAGAGAAATAAAATTATTGAAAGGGTTAACTAGTTTCTGGAAAAATTAATCCAAATTTTTCATGTCACCCCAACCCCTAATATCATTTCTATAGCCTTGACATTTGAAGGCCCAATTGACTATATGAAATCCCTGGTTCACAAAGACCCCAAATAGCCAAAACAATCCTCACCATAAAAGAATGGAGGCACCATATGCCCATAATTCAAACTATACTACAAAGTTATTGTAATCAAAACAATATGGAATTGGAATAAAAAGATACACGAATCAATGGACAATCAAAAATCAAGAAACAAACCCAGGTGTATATGGACAATTAATTTATGATAGAGAAGCCAAAAGTATAAAATAGAATAAGGCAAGTCTGTTTAACAAATGGTGTTGGGAAATCTTGACAGTTTGCAGAAGTAAACTAGGCTACTTTCATACCATACACAAAAATTTAACTCACAATGGACAAAAGGTTTACATGTAAGGCTTGAAATCATAAACTACATAGAGTAAAACAGGCATGACACTCCATGATGCTGACTTCACTGATGCCTTTGGGAACTCAAATACAATGGCAAGTGAAAAAAAAAAAAAAAAAAAAAAAAGGGACTACATCAAATTAAAAAGCATCTGCACAATGAATGAATCTATCATTAAAACAGAAAGATGCCCTACTGAATGGCAAACCATATTTGGATATATACATCTGACAAGGGGCAAATATTCAATTTCTTCAAAGGACACATACAACTCAATTACAAATAAGCCTATCATGGGCCACCCTGGTGGCGCAGGCAGATGAGCGCAAAACTGTGAAGCTGTCCGCAGCCTTTGCAGCGCAGGTTTGATCCCAGCCAGTCGGCGAGGGTCCCACATGGCACAGCAGACCTCTCCTGTCTTGCCCGCTGCTCTCCTCAGCAGTGTATTTGGCCAGTTTGCCTGTTCTGTTCCCTGCTCTGTCTCTGGTGAATCCTCTCACCCTCCCGTGCATCTGGCCTGTACCCCAGCACTTGTATAAATAAAAAATAAAAAAATAAAACAAACTCTAAATCTAATGCCATTCTAATTATCTATCTTGTATTAGTTGCTAGACATTTTTGGCTGGAATATCTAACGATTTTTGGCTTTATCATTGAAATGTAATAGTTTTATGAGGATATTCTTGGAATTATTTGGGATTTTAATCTCAGTATTCTTGAGTGAAAGGATAGACATTAACTGAAATTTCATATTGTAAATAATGCATATTAAAAAGTAGCTACACTACTTATCAGAATCTATGGAGTATATATATATATATATTTAGAAAAGTTATTACAGGAAAATGCATAATGTAAATCATCTTCATTGTATAAATGGAAGAATGAAAATAAGTGAATCATCTGAAAACTAGAAGAGAATATTAAATTTAGAAAATCAGAAGCCAAGAAATTAAAAAAAAACAAAACAGAAATTGATAGGATAATGAATGGAAACAAATTTATAGTTAATTTTAAATCCTAGTTTTTGGAAAATTTTTCAAAATAGACAAACTACTTGCTACATTAATCAAGAAAAAAAATTAGATACAAAACAAGGAGTAACAAGGGAAAAACAGACACTGCAACAGAAGAAAATTTAAAAATTTTTAGAGACTACTTGGCAGATTTCTATGCAAACAAATTGGAAAACCTAGATAAAAAGAATAATTTCCTAAGGAAACCCACTAGAGTGAAATCCATCCATCGTAAACAAAAAGCTTAAAAGACCAATCTGTATTGAAGGAGGAGAAAATGCTATGAAGAAAACGTGTCACAAAAAGCACCAGGCCAGATGGCTTCCCAGAGCTGACTACTATATATTCAAAGATCAGAGAGAAGCTCTATATTATTATCTCAGAGCACTGGAAAGAAAGGAAAACTTCCTAATTTCTTTTTAGAAAGAAGTATAATATTAACATCTAAACCTCATAAAGGCAGTATGAAAAAGAAAACTGATGTTTCCCCTGTATATCAAAACAAAAACATGATATAAAATATTATAGAAGCCAAATTGGGAAAATAATACACGATGACAAGTGAAACTTAACTCTAAGGGCCTAATCCCCATGATCCTATCTGCCATGATCCTCTCCCTCCCCCACCCTGCCTCCCACTCACTTACTGGCCCAGTTTTCAATCCTTTAGTCCTGAGTCCTTGTTAAACATCACATGAATTCATTGGTCCTCAACAGAAACAAAAATTAGATGTACAGAGCACCAGGAGTGAGTACAAGCTGCAGTGGATTCGATGCACATATATGTAAACATTGCCATACTGTGGCGAACATCTTAGCCATGTCCCTAATTTGTTTGCACAAAAATTCTAACCCACTGAGGTGAGCTGTCAGGAACTGATCTTCATTCAGTCTTCCATGGGCTTCCTGACAGGAAGAGTAAAGAAAAAGATGAAAACAGGCTACTGATCCCTCACACCAGCCTTCAAATGGGTTGTGTGGGGGAACATGTGGTTTCCTAAATCCTGGGGAAGGCCTATGCTGGCCTGTGTGCTCTCTCTGAACATACCTTGACCCCATCATGGAATCCTGTAGGCTGTGCAAGGGGAAACTTCTGAGTGGGGCTTTGAGAGGTTCTTCAAGTGTCTTCTCGATTGGTTTTTGGTTTAGTTCTACTGAAGTGGGGATGATGCCCAGGGCCATAATCACCAGTATTGCCCAGAGTTATGTTTATTAACTTGTTATTACTAAGGAGAATGCTTACTAACCAGAAAAAGAACCTCAGGTTGGGACCTCCCTGGTGGTGCAAGGGGTTAAGCATCAGCACTATGAAGCTATCTGCAGGCTCTGCAGCACGAGTTCTATCCCCAGCCAGGGAGCTACCCACATAGCACGGCAGACCTCTCTTGCCTTACCCGCTGCTCCCCACAGCAATGTATTTCAGTCAATCTGTCTGTTCTGCTCCCCACTCTGTCTCTGTTGAATCCTCTCACCCACACTGTACCTCTGGCCTACAACCCAGCTCTTATACGCATAAATAAATAAATCTTAAAAAAAAAAAAAAAACAAAACTGAGGTTTCCCAGGAATATAGATTTGGATTTGGACTTGTATTAGGTGACATTGAAGAAGATCAAGGAAGCAGGACTCCGATGGAGGTTGGGCAATGCCAGTGAAAGGTAGGCTTTCCCAAAACGTGCATACAGCTTCGCTCAAACTTGTCGCTTAGCCTGTGAATTATTTCTAGCTGAGGTCAATCAAAGTTCTGCAGGTTCACTACATTTTTTTTTTTTTAAGATTTATTTATTTATACAAGCACTGGAGTACAGGCCAGAGCCACGGGAGGGTGAGAGAATTCACCAGAGACAGATCAGGGAGCAGAACAAGCAGAAGGACCAAAACACACTGCTGAGGGGAGCAGCGGGGAGACAGGAGAGGTCTGCTGCACCATGAGGATTCTCACCAGCCGGCCAGGATCGAACCTGCGCTGCTGAGGCTGCGGACAGCCTCACAACACTGCCTTCAACCCGCTGTACCCACCAGGGAGGCCCATGATTCACAAGAAATTTTTAACAATCCATTAA
Organism: Talpa occidentalis; assembly: GCF_014898055.3. Classification (NCBI taxonomy): domain Eukaryota; kingdom Metazoa; phylum Chordata; class Mammalia; order Eulipotyphla; family Talpidae; genus Talpa; species Talpa occidentalis. The sequence goes on from NW_023601433.1 coordinate 7,907,045, forward strand.
TCACATAGAAGAATGAAAATTGGGGGTATTAACCAAAAATAGGGATTTTATCAGAAATAACCTTTTCTAGCAGAGAAACCTATCTGCATGGCAGGTGAACATCTGGTCTTTACCACATGTGTTACCCACTACTAGTCATGCAAGTTCCCCTTCTCTTTCTTCGAAGTACAAGGTGACTATTGAATGCCTTAGCTGTATATTTCCTCACTGACCTTGGAATCTCTGGTTCTATGAAGATGCCCCATATGTATGCTCTTAATTTTTTTTTAAAGATTTATTTTTGTTTATACAAGAGCTGGGGTACAGGCCAGAGGTGTGGGAGGGTGAGAGGATTCACCCAGAGACGGAGCAGGGAGCAGAACCACCAAAATACACTGCTGAGGGGAGCAGTGGGCGAGGCAGGAGAGGGCTGCCACGCCATGTGGGAATCTCCCCAGCTGGCTGGGAATCGAACCCGTGTTGCAGACAGCTTCACAGGGCTGTGCTCAACCCCCTGCGCCACCTGGGAGGTCCTGCTCTTAATTTTTTTTATCTGACTGATCTGCCCGATGTTTGTTTGTTTGTTTAGGTGGGGGGGTGCATTTCTTCTCCTTCCCAACATTAGAAAGCTGGGAAATTTAGCAACTTGCAACTGGGCATGCTGATTTTTATCTGGGAGGAGTAAAGTGAAGATTCACTGCTAAAGAAGCAGCAGAGAGGCATACGTTCTGTCACTGTTGTGTGATACAGTTGCCTTTTAGTGTCTGCGATGACACGTGGTCACAGAGTGGACTTGTGTTAATGCTTGTCCCTCATGGTTGAAGAGTGGACTGTCTAATGTTACTGTTTTTTTCTTAAAGATTTATTTATTTTTATACAAGTACCGGGGTACAGGCCAGATGCGCGGGACGGTGAAGGATTCACCAGAGACAGAGCAGGGAACAGAACAGGCAGACTGACTGAAAACACTGCTGAGGGGAGCAGCAGGTGAGACAGGAGAGGCCTGCAGGGCCATGTGGGATTCTCACCGGCCGGCCGGGATTGAACCCGCACTGCAGAGGCTGCAGACAGCTTCACAGTGTGGGGCTCAACCGCCTGCGCCACCAGGGAGACCCTGATGTTATTATTACGTGAGATTGTTTGTGTTCATCAGGGGACATTAGTCCAGACGGTCTCTGCCAACTGTTGGAAAGCTCAGTAGAAACTCAGAGAGACTGGACCCAATGAAAGGACCGTCACATTCAGGACATTAAAAAGAACGAGGAAGGTTCATGTTTGGTGGTCTGGTGTTCAGTTCAGTGCTGCTCGGGAGCCTAAACTCATTCCACTGGTGGACATACAATTAACAGTGGTGTCAGCAGCACCTCGTGCACTTGTTGGCTCATCCATTCCAATATTTATTGCCAGCCTTCCAGGTGGCATTTGTGATGTCATGGCTATACACCCTCAGAGGTAACGACAAACAAGAGCTGTGGTTGCAGGCTGATGTGATGTCAGAGTAGCGGCCAGACGTGAGAACCCACGGAGGGAATGTGCCAGCTGCCCAGAGCTGTGGGCATGAACTCCCCTTGGCACTCTTACTGGGACGTGAAGCCCAGAACCATCTCATTTTTGCAATGATTTCATGCTTTGATTGCCTTGCCAGCTAGGAAGCCCCGGGCAATATTTCTGATGGATTAGTTGAGAAGGACTCATGGTGGTGGGCGAAGAGAGCTTTGCAGAAACTGGAATGAACTGGGAGGAAAGAAATCTGGAAAACAGGGCATTTCTCAGCAAAGAGGCCAGAGAGAGAGAGAAAACCCAAAACTGAACAGCATGAGAAAAACTGAGAAAGACAGTCCTTTCTCTTGTAATCTTCACTCACATTTGATGACTCTGTAGTCACGGAAAATGATAACTAGACTACTAACTGCTTTAGTTAGGAGAGAATATTAACATTTTATGGGACAAAAGAATCCTGAATCAGCCGATAGTGCCATCATGATAACTAGAGCAAAGCACTTATTGACAAATTCAGGAGAACCATAACCATGTCTTCATTAGCTCTGCTTCGTGTTTAGAATTTCTAGAAAGAGCTCTGTTTAAAAAAATAAAATAAAGAGCTGAATTTCTCTAGCGGGGAAAGTAATTGTGAAGTTTTTAAGTAAATGAAAGAGGCTCCCTTTGCATTGAAATGTAAAGCTTCCATTTCCTCTCTTTAAATGTTTAAAGGAATTTTTGTCAGTTTCAGCATGAAGAAACATTAAAATTCAACTCAGCTGAAACCCATAGTGGATAAAAAAAAAAAGATGTTAAATATCAGCAAATGGATCTGATAATCTGCAGAGTATTTCTGCTGTCAAAGAAGGACCGTGGGATAAAAAACACATGTTCCGGATTTGACATCCCTTGGCATCTTGTAAATAGCCTACACAAATCTATACCTTAAAACTGCCAACACCAGCAAAATTGTGCCCAAGTTTCTAGTAAGTTAAGCAAGCAAAGCAGAGAGGGGAAATGTGGCTAGATTGCATATAAAAACCTAAGGACCCCGAAACTGACCTCAAACTCATTTTACCAAAAGATATTCACCACACTTTTGCAGAATTGTCTGTTGATTCAGAATTCAAACAGCCTTTTGTGGTATGTATGTGTGTATGAGTAAATAGAATATAGAGAGTAGATATGTTAAGAGGGGAGGGACAGGAGGATTAGCCACGTGGGAAGAATTTTCCGTTATAAAAAGCTGCTGAATAATAATAATAAAATAAAATGATCATCCAGCCCAGAACACTACCTTCCTCAACAGGTTAAAAAAAATGCATTTATTTTGCCTTTTGACTTATTTCACTCAGCATAATTCCTTCTAGCTCCATCCATATTGCTGTAACATTAGTTTATCTTTTTGATTGCTGAATAGTACTCCATTGTGTATATGTACCACATCTTCTTGATCCAGTCATCTATTTTTGGGCATTTGGGTTGTGTCCATGTTTTACCTATTATAAATAGTGATGTAAAAATATATATAAAAAATAAATTAAAAAAATACATTTCTCAGTGTGTTTTCAGATTCAAAATATAAAACATAGAGTGTCCCAGAGCAGGAAAGTGCTTTCTCCTTTCCTGCCCAAATCCCCCTGGGAGCCTCCCCAGCCATGTGAGAACACTGAGGCCCAAGTTACAGTGACTCAACACAGATGTAACTGCCTGCTTCCCCAAAACTCAAAGTTTATTATTGTTATTTATATTTATTTATATATACAAGATCTGGGTGCAGGCCAGAGGTGTGGGAATGAAAATGTTCACCAGAGACAGAGTGGGGAGCAGAACAGGCAGACTGATGAAATACACTGCTGAGGTGAGCAGCAGGGAGACAGGAGAGGTCTGTTGTGCCATGTGGGTAGCTCCCTGGCCTGGGATCAAATTCATGCTGCAGTGGCTGGGGATAGGTTGGTGGGCTGAGACTTAACCCTTGCGCCACCAGAGAGGCCCCACTCAAAGTTTTGAAAATTTTGTTCTGGTCACCATTTCTATTAAGTAAAGGTACACCATCAATCAAGGAAATTGACTATTGGAGTCTCTAATTAGTTCATTATATGCTGATGTTACCTCTGAAGGACAGGCTTCCCCAAGATGTTCAGAGAAGACCTTCCCAGACATGTCACTTTGATACATGAATTATTTTGAGCTAAGGTCAGTCAAGAAAAATTTTGAGTCTGCAGATGAAGAAAAATTTGTACTACTCCCTTAACTGAGAATGAAAATTGGGGGCATCCCCCATATTTAGGGTTATTTTCAGAGAAACCTATCTTTGGAGAATACAAACAGGTCATACATACATGACATATATGTATATAAATATATGTGTATATAAAACCATGGCAAATATATAATTACTGAGCAACTGGTCCTTTTATCATGCAAGGCCTCCTTCTCTCTTCCTTCTCCTTGAAGCTCAAGGTCCTTATCCCATTCCTTGACTGATTTTGCCTCATTTCCTTTAAATAAACATCTATGTAGATTCTCCATACACATGTAATTAGATTTGTGCTTTTCCTCCTACTAATCTGTCAGATGTTAATTTGATTGCTCAACCAATATGAAAATAACTCAGAGGCGTAGGGAGGGAATTTATTCCTTGCCCCTACATTATCTACAGTGAGTTGCTATTTGGCCAAAATATAAAGAAAAGGATTTCTTTTTCCTTGCTGAAATTTTATTAGAGTAAATGTGCATCTTGATTTATGAAAAATGACAATGGCATTTACTGAAAATACATTGTATAATAGATGGCTTGTAAACATTATTTTATGTCATTCTTATGACAAGGCCACAAGTGAGGAGGTAGAAAAGATTGAGGTCTGCAAAGGTGTCCAAATTTCATACAACTAGGGAGTAGCAAGGCTGAATTTTGAACACAGATATGCAGGATGGTAAACCCAGTTTTTTTCCCCACTGTTCCCCAATGTCGTTTTGACAAATAGCTTCGTCCCCCACAGTTTATGGACCACAAAGTTTCTGGGGACCCCAACATGGACACATCTGCTTCTCTGACCCTTCCATACACTGATAAAAAATACCTAAGTCTGCTACCACTTCCAGTGAACACAAGTAAGCAGGCCATGCTCAAAGACAAAATTTTAATTTTGCCACTTGCATTTTCTGTTTTGTACACACACAAAGAGAGAGAGAAAAAGAGAGAGATATCAACTTTTTAATGACTGTTTATTATATCCACTACCATAGTTCATTAGGTATTTCACTACTGATAGACCTTTTTTTTTTTTCCTTTTTTGCTATTGCATGTAATTCTGCAACAAATAATGTATGAAAATGTTTATGTTTTATGAATTTGCACAAACATTTCTGATCCTTACTTTTCAAATTCTGGGAGAACTATAGGCATATCTTAAAGTTTGAAACACATCACTACAGTCCTTCAAAAAGTCACAATAATTTTTTATTCCCACCCACACTGTTGAGGACCGTCTGTGTGCTAGTTCACTGGCCAACCATGATATTATCGAGCTTTTACCAACATAGCAGGGAAAGCACATGCTTTTGCTTTCCTGATTTTTTATTATGTTTAGTGCTATTTTGTGGATCTTTTGTGTATATATTTTTTGACTTGTCTATTCACATCATTTATTCATCTTATTAGCAAGTGACAGAGGGGTATGCAAGGACCCCAAACTGTTAAGGGGTGCACACTCTAGAGGGGTTTTGGCCATCCACATGGCACAAAGGCAAGAAAGCAGACTATGCGTATGAAAGGATTTTAATAGAATTGGTGTGCAGGGAGACAAGAAGGATTTCAAATAATAGTTTCTAAATAGAACTCAAAATTACCCATCTTCTTCTGGGTAAATACCCAGTCAAACAGGCACAGCCCAAACCAGGGCCACTGAGGCCTGAAAGCTTGCCACAAGTCTAAGTTACCTTCTGGGAGAGAACCACAAGAAAGGGGTTAGGCAGGTCCCAGGGGGCTGAGAGAGGACAATCCACCATGAGGTCAAGATAACAGCTGTCACTGTCTCTGCCAAGGGCCAGGAGCACCTACTTATCTCTTTCAAGTATCTTTCCATGTCTCTCCTCCACATGTCTCCTCTCCCTTGTTCCACCTTCCTTTGTATATCCACCTTGCTCCTTCCCAGCTGCCTCCTGTTCAGGAAGTCCTGTTCATGGCATGCTGGGACTTGCAATCCAAGGAGGCTGCACAGAAGTGGGGATGGGAACACCTGCTCAGTGCTCCTTCCCCCTTCACAGAGCTGTGCCTGTAACAATTTTCTTATTGATTTGAAGGCACCAATGATATAATATGGATACTAATTCTTTATTAATCTATCTTGATTCTCCTTAAACTCTGTTACATAACTTTTGCTACATAACTCAAAAACATGGAGTCATGAGTCATGCTCTTCTAAGCACTTGACCTTTGAGGTGTGTTCTGTTTTCTCCCACATCGCATGGATGAAGCAGCTCCGTGCCAGCACACCAACACAGCCACCCACCAGCAAGTTGCCAGAATAGGTAGGGACTCCAACAGTCTGATACCAGGGCTAGTGAAGCACATTTTCTGTTCACTTCCCTCTTTCCTAGTTTCTGAGAGGAAGACATATCTCCAAGATAGCTTGGTAAGACAGTTAAATTCTAAACTTCCCAGAATTAGAGAAAAGGCTTTGAGATGGTTTTTATTTCCCACAAAACGTTAGGACTGATGGTTGGAGAGTTTATTGTCTTTGGCTCTGAATCGACCTTCCTATGACCAGGGCTGAATCACCAAAGCACACTTGGACGAGGGGGGTCAGAGCACGTCTTGAGATCATCAGCTTGTCATGGGAACAAATGCCAAACAATTAAAAGATGCACATGCATAAATGCATGCTCCTGTGCAGTCACACACTCCCCTAAACTGGGTTGGCAAGGATGAACATGGCCAGGTGGAATCAGGAGACAAATAGAAACCTCCGTGGCAGAAACCTTGGGATGCTGTAGCCAATTCAATGAGGCTGCTCTAAGTTGAAATGGGACTTGGCTGTCACACTGCAGCCTGCTGAGTTGACAGGAAGGCTTAAGCGGCTCTGCCTGCCCCAGAAGCATGTACTCAAGAGCCAGACTGAACTCCCTGATATTCACCCTGGACTTGTTCCTTGAGCTGCCTGACCCATTCCACCCTTGGTATCTTGCTCTGATCCCTGAAGGCCAACGATCTTTCCTCTTGGGCAGCAGCCTCTTGCATTTCTCCCCCAAACCCCCTCCAGTTCCAGGTTCACCCCATCTCTCCCAGTCACTGTCCCAGCACCTTCCAGTCAGTTCCCCTTTGTTTTGACAATATCCCCAAGCATAGCTGGGTCATCTTGTCAACCCGAGACCCCAAACTGCAACCTGCGTACTCCACTCTTGTTTTTCACAGAACTCTGAATCTCCTTCCTTCCCACATCCCCCTTTGTAGAGCTCCCCTCAGAACCACAACCTGTGTCCTTGTCTCCTAACTGCTTAAAAGTCTCTTTTCAGCAGAAAACAGTGGCTTTCTCTCTCCAGTACATCCTGGTGCCCCAAATATTTCCCACTTCTGTATGATTTCATTATCTAGATGCTGTGTCTCATCACCTAATCTGCACCAACATGATTAAGTGGGGACATATATGGAGTTTACAGCCCCCATCATCAGATAAAACCTACCCCTCACCCCCACCCCCAAACATCCCAAATGATGAGAACCGTCACATCCATGGTGAGTTTATTTCAACATTCATTAAAGTAGGTTCATTAAGGAGGTGGGCCACCCCCTCTGATTTCTGCCCTGGCTACATCTCAACCTAATATTTATAGAGATCAGAGGTATTCTCAGCCCTTTCTCATTTCACAGATGAGAACTGCTCTTCTTTTTGTGTTCTGTCTACGCCAGAAAACTGTCCATAACGCTGCGCACTGCAGAGCTTATTACACAACTCCTCAACATGAAATTTGATATGTGAAAATTGGTTCTTTTTTTATTTGTATTTGTATTTTTTTTTTTTTGGCAGGCTTTGGGAAAGGCCTGTTTCCTGGCACTAAAAGTAGCTTGTCTTGGCGTGAACAGCCCCTGACAATTTCCAGCATATGGAAGGAGAAGATGCTGCTGCCCACCCATCAGGTAAGTGCCATCTTGCTGACTGCGGCAGTGATAGATGTCGCACTTGGAGAGCAGTGACTGCTGGGAAGGTGCCAAGCACCAACTGGCCAATCCTAGTAAGCAGGTCACAACGTAGCAGACCTCTGAGCGAGGCAGGCCGGCCCAGACCCAACCAGGCCAAAGCCATTCGACAGAAGATATACAAAGACAAATCCTGAATTTGGCCACAAAGCTGGATGTTATTATTTGTTTTGTGAATGTAGCTGTACCATTTCCAAGGAGAATGGTGCCCATTCAGGTTAAATAGACAAGCCAGGAGCGTTGCTTTAACCTTCAGGAAAGAACTGCGCATGTTGGCTCCTCTTGTAGAAAACAGGCATAACTGTCTTGAAGAGGAGGGACCCATCATTAAAAATTTCTGCTAAGGGCCTCCCCTGTGGCACAGCGGTTGAGCGCTGGGCCGCGAAGATGCCCACAGCCTCTGCAGCACCGGTTTGATCCCTGGCCACCAGTGAGGGTCTCACATGGAGCGCAGACCTCTCCTGCCGCCCGCTGCTCCCCTCAGCAGTGTATTTTGTCAGTCAGCCTGTTCTGTTCCCTGCTCTGGCTCTGGTGAATTCTCTCACCCTCCTGTGCTTCTGACTGTACCCAGTGCTTATATAAATAAATAAATAAATAAATCTTTAAAAAAAAAAAACAATTTTCTGCTGAGCAGCATCTCAAATCATTTCACTTTCAGTACGGAAATGACTGTCCGTGTCAATCATGGGGGCCTTTTGATTCTTCTGGAAATCACTTTGATGTTTTACAAAAAAAGATATGTGCTCAAAATGTAGAACATCCAATGATCCCAAAGTGCAAATTATTCAAATTCCTCTATGTAAAAATAACCACAGGTAAAACCTTGAAAAATTCTCTTACCCAAATCTATTTATCTGCATCGTATTTCATGAATGAGATCATGCTCTGATGCTTGCTCATTGGCTGCATTTGTCCTTCAACAACATGCCTTGAGTATCATATTTTAAATGTGTCATCAGAGGCCAACATATGAGAGTACACTTATTTACTTAAGCTCCTCTAGGGCGGACAATTAGGTTGTTTCCAATTTTCTGATATCAGAGCCATGCTGCTGGGAATGCCTTTCTGTGCTGGAGCAATTTCTGCTTTAGAAAACAATCCTAGGAGCTGATTACTGAGTCAACAGAGGGAGATTTTTGCCTTTTGATATTTAGTCCTAAACTTTCCAAAATAATTACTTTATTAATTTCCATATTCCTAACAATATTGTGTTTTATAAAATATCAGGATATTGGGGCCTCCCTGGTGACACAGGGGTAAAGCACAGCACTATGAAGCTCTGTGCAGCCACTGCAGCACGAGTTCGATCCTGGACCAGGGAGCTACCCACATGGTGCAGCAGACCTCTCCCGCCTCCCCGCTGCTCCCCACAGCAGTTTACTTCAGCCAGTTTGCCTGTTCTGCTCCCCACTCTGTCTCTGGTGAATCCTCTCAGCCCCCGCACCTCTGGCTTGTACCCCAGTTCTTGTATGCATAAATAAACAAATCTAAAAAAAATAAAATAAATAAAACATCAGGATCTTTATGGATTGAATTTTTTTTCTTTATTATTTGGAGGAAAATAACAGCTGGCACTTTTCAGGTAGCTATAATATAAGGGCATGAAGGAGAGGGATGGGAAACCCTTTCAGAGGACACTGGGGGAGGCAGTGATAAGACAAGTGACTGCTGAGACTTTTAAGAAATAAAAATATGGAGTTTTCAGGATAAGCAATCTTAAACAGTGCTAAGACAATCCTACTCACAGTTTTGTCTAATCAGCATGTTTGTCCCCCCATTCTCTCTAAGATGCCTTCCGTAGTGGTCTCTCCTCATGCTTAACTTTCCCTCCTCTGTCTCTTCAGTGGCTGACTACTCTTAGAATCTTAGCAAGACAAAATTGAATCCATCAAAAAGGATTATATTTCCCTTGCCAAGAAATTTTACAGCTAGAGAGAGTGGTAGGTTTATCAATAGGACATGTCTTTTCTTGACTTATTCTGTTGACTGAGATGTCTCTACCAATGGTGAACCAGGTAAATCAGAGTGCATAGAAGCTCATGGAGATGGTTCTGCTCTTCCACCCAAGTGTCATGCTCCCTGTAGGGCCCGTGGGTACCCCAGTCCAGTGGCTCTCTCTGGGATTGAGAGGCATGTTGCCACCTCCCTACTCTGGAGACAACTGGCAATATCTGGAGATGGCTGCTCCTGGCATCTAGTGGATAGAGGGCTGTAACATGCTAAATCTCCTATAACACACAGGACAGACACCCCCCAAAATTATCTGGCTCCAAATGTCAAAAATAGCAGAGATAAGAAATCCCTGCCCTCGCCTACCATATACTACAATCTTTAGGGGTGTGGGCTTGGGGTACATATAGCTTGGGTTGGAATCCTGGCTCTACCACTTATAGGGTTTGAACAAATGAGGTTGAGATTTCTTGAGGCGATGATAAAGCCTGACACAGTCTGTCACTGATTTCTACATACTAAAGTCAGTAAATACACACAGAAGTAACAATTAAAGATGGCGTCATTTGTTGTGGGTCTTGCTAAACCTGGGGAAACACTTTTAGAAGGAGTTTAGAATGGGTTTGTTGCACAGACAAAACGTAAGTTCAACAGGAAAGAATGTGAGTCAGAATAAAATGGTGGAATTGAGTCCTGGTGAAGAACTTTCGGTTGCACACCTGAGCTTTTTTCCTCCTCTTGCCTTTCATCAAAGCCTAAGTAGATAATTAACCCCATGTTTCCATGCTCTGTTGTCATTCTTTTAGCCATTAACAACTCTGCCCAGATGTGCCCTAAAATGAAGACAATAAGCTCATTCTCTCGCTGGCCAGGGAGAACTGACTTGGGGTAAGAGCAAGGACACCTGCCTTTTGGTAGCTCTCTCTCCCCCTAGCAGAACCAGGAGGACAGATTGATCCCTCCTGGAAGGACAGGAGAAGTGGAGAGGTAGCAGTGTCTCCTGGGCCCTTCTGTTTCTCTCACTGTCTTAAGGCTCCGGTCTGCGTGCTGGCGGTGCCTCTGATTTTTCTGCCCACTGAAAATTGTTCTTCAGCTCTGGCCAATCTGCTTACCTCATCCCCTAAACTCCTCATTGCTTAGATTTAATTATTTCATCTTGACCATAATATTTTTTAAGACTTTTGATTATGTGCAGCTATATATAATGTATGCACATTTATAATAATTATGTGGACAGATATTCTAGTCTCATTTTTAAATATGTGATGCTGTCTTTTCTCTCTCTGGAAATACTTAAGGGTTTCTTCACTGCTTCCACATAGTGGATGTATGAGTGTGCATGTGTGTGTGTGTCTATGTGTTGTGTATCAGTATGTGTGTCTCTGTGTATGTGCATGTGTCTGTGTGAGTGTCTCTGTTTATGTGCGTTGAGTATGTCTCTGTGTGTGTGTATGTGTGTGTGAGTGTGTCTCTGTGTTTCTGTGTATGAGTGTGAGTGTGTCTCTGTGTGTATGAATGTGTGAGTGTGTGTCTCTGTGTGTATGTCTGTGTGTGTATGAATGTGAGTGTGAGTCTCTGTGTGTCTCTCTGTGTGTGTGTGTCTCTGTGTGTGTCTCTGTGTGTGTATGAGTGTGTATGTCTCTGTGTGTGTCTCTGTATGTATGAGTGTGTGTGTCTACATGTATGAGTGTTTATGTCTCCGTGTGTGTGTGTGTCTCTGGGTGTGAGTGTGTCTCTATGTGTGTATGAGTGTGTGTGTGTGTGCATGCAGTCCTGTTTATATATACTCTGCACTCAGCTATCATCATCTCCTTTCTTGATTATTTCACAGCCTCCTAGTCTGATCCCCTATTTTGTGGTCAGCCTCCGATCTCCAAAGTCTGGCCAAGGTGATTTTTTTAAATGTAAATCGGATCATGTGGCCACACACGGAGGCTTCTCTCCACACCTGGGATACAGCCTGGTCCTTGCCTGATGCAGAATGAGCCGCCCCAGCCGGGGCTGTGCTGTGCCCCTCTGGCCACCGTGACTGTTGCGGGCTGTTGGGATTCCCTGAGCACTGCTCACTGCAAGGATTTTAAATATTTTCTTTGCTCCTTCCTCGTCCTCTGGCTACCTCCAGTCTCTTCTTCAGATCTGAGGTTTCCCTGCCCCTTCCTCTGAGGAAATCTCTTCCCTTTACATCATTCTTTCATTGTTATATCAGAACACTCTCTCTTTTACCTTCTTACAATTTACAGTAAATGGAAAAATCGTCCATACGGAGCGATCGTCCTGAGATGTCTCTCTCTTTCCACTGCGAGGTGGGGGGTTCCCAGCCACGAGCTGTTTCACCTTGAAGGCCTTGCTCGAGCCTGGCCCTGCTGAGGCTGCAAGGAATTCTGAGTTAGGGATGTGACTAAACAAACGGTCACATCGAGATCTGCCCCCCGAGGCTGCTGGTGGGGTCCTTCATTGTCCTGGGAATGCTTCCTCGATGCCTTCCTCCTCCAGACCTTGCAGAATGGCTTTTTGATATTGTGTCAGGAGGGTCTGCGTGCCTCTTGCTATTCATCCAACAAAGCGAATAAGGAAGCGCTTACTTGTGCTCTTGCCATCGTCATGGGCGGAATCCTCTCTGGAAACCCAATTCGGACATCCCAGGATTCTGCAGCTTTAGTCTAGGGGAGGCTGCTTGCTGGGGCTGCTGGGGCACACGCTGCCCCCCACCCCCAGCCCGCAGGGGACCGCAGTCCGCAGGAAATAGGAGTCTGTTCCCCAGGCCCCTTCCTTGGCCTTTCTGCAGATCTCATCAACAGAGGCACCAATTAGTGCTCATTAGAAAGGTGTTTGGGGGTTTTAATTTATTTTGTTTTCCTGATGTGGATTCCAGACCTGGACAAAGTGGCCTGAAAAAGCAATGTGTTTCAGGAAAGGACGCTGTGTGGGGGAGACAGCTGCTTCCCAGACCTGGCCAGGGCAGACCCTCCCTGCAGAGGACGGACCTCTGGGCCACGAGCTGCCTTTGTCCCTATGTCCTATGCGGCTCTCATGGTCACTGAGCTCCCGCCATAGCCCGGGTCAGGAACAGTTGTCAGCTGGGATGGTTACAACTTGTTTAACTGCTTATCCATTAGGGGCACTGCAGAATGGGGTGGTCTGAATGGGTTTTCTGATCCTAGTCCCATCTACCTTATGGGTCTCATGGGACTGTGGGTCCGAAGCGTTGCTCTGGAACAACAGGCAAGTGTCATTTATTTAATGCATGCCTGCTCGCCTGCTTCTTCCATTGACCGTCTTCTGCAGACTAAATCCTGTGTTTTCTTGTTTAACTTCTATGTTGGCTGAAACGGCACATTTGGATTGGGATAAAATATCAAGGCTGTCCAAGATCACAGGGTTTGGAGTCAGAGAATGTGGGTTCCAATGCAACCCCAGTGTGTAGCGCCTCCCTTGCATGGGCTGATAACCATCATAAGCTTCAGCGTCCCCAGCAAAGGCAGCAACCCCTGCCCCACTCTGTTTCACCTACTAGCAGGGTGCTGCAAACTGAATGCCTGTGTCCAGTTCTCCAATTCCCATGTTGGAATCCTTCCCCAATTGTCATGCTGTGCAGAGACTAGGCCTTTTGGGGGACAATCGATTAGGCCATGAGACTGGAGCCTCATGGGATCTGTGCCCTCATGCCACTGAGCTCCCCAGCCAGTTCCACCAGGAAAAGACACAGCGAAACATGGTTGTCCATGAATCAGGAAGCTTTCTCCAAATGCTGACACACTGGTGTGTGGTCTTGGCTATTCCAGGCTCCAGGACTGTGAGAAATAAATTTCTATTGCTTGTAAGCCTCCTGGTCCATTGGTCCATGGTATTTTTTATGGTAGGAGCCCAGAAAGTCTAAGGATATTATAAGGGAAAATTCTCTGTAAATCCAAAGCACGCTGTTGATGTCCTCCTTATACAACGATGGTCAGTTACTGTACTAAGGACAGCTTTGTTTATAAAAACAGGCAACTGAATGAAGCCAGCATCATCCTTTTACCAAAACCCAAAACAGTGCAAAAAGGAAAAAAATACAAACCAAAATCCATCATGCATAGAGGTGCGGAAATTCTGATCTAAATGTGAGCAAACAGAAATATCCTTAGAGCCTGAACACAGAGATACGCGAAGCATGAAGACTAGGGGGGTAATGATGTCACTAGAGGTGGGGACTTGGGAAACTCGTGCACCCTGAAGATACGCCCAGAGGAGCATCTGGGGAGCAGAAGAGAAAGAGGTTCCAGCTCTGGGAAAACAGCCCCAGAAGAGAAAATCTAGCTACAGAAAGCAGACCAGCTACTTTGCAGTGTTGCCTTTAAAAGGTCCTGATGTTTAATCATGCAGTTGGGAATTATTATCTACATTTGAACTATCGTAGCCCTCATTCATTTACTTACCCATTCACCAGTAAACTTTAAGAACATGTTTTCATGGTCACAGTATTGTGGTAGGTAATCTGGGGCATCTAGAAACATGTAAACCAAACTTCTAACTTCAAGGAGCTTGTTATCTAATATCTGATTATACTTTTCTAATAGAGAAGATTATTATTAATAATAATTATAATAATAATTATATTATAATATTAATAATAATATTATTATTCTAATAATAAAAAGACAAATCAGAAAAATAAGGGTCAATTGTATGGCGAAGTCTAGAACTGAGTTTTACTGGTGCATTTCATGTAGTCTCTACCCAAGTTGATGTATGACGATGCACACCCAAAACTTACATAATGTTATCACGCAACGTTACTTCAATTAAAAAAAAAAGAAAAAGAAAAGAAAAATAAGTGCAATACAAGTGCGGGCCTATGAGATAGAAATTTTAGAAGATGTAGCCTCCAAGCTATGGCTTAGTGAGTGGGGCAGCTCAGGTAGGGGTGCTGGTAAGGGGAAAGCTAAGAGCTTCCAATGTTCTTGACTGGACTTTTACACCTTTTTGTGTTCAGTGAGTCTTCTCAACTCCTCTGAGAAAATTTGCCTTCCTGCCCTGCTGCTTCCTTATCTCCTTGTCCTGGATCGGTTCTGCCCGCTTCCAAAGGGCAGCACCTCCATCCAGTGCTGCTGAGGGCTAGACTATCCCGCCTTCTCTCTTTCCAGTAGTTAGGGGTAACCTACGTCAGGTGTTTTCACTTCAGGGCCTCCAGTAGCCACCATACGCTCTGCACTTGGAAGGTAACAAATTTGCTGTGTCACAATTGATAATCAACTCTAGTAAAAGAATGTCCAAATCAATTGAGCTTTAGCAAGGGCAAACCAGCTGGACGCAGGCTGGCTCCCAGCTAGAGCTGGCTGGGCTTGATAAATTTGCCCTTATTATGGCTATTGATGTTTAAATTTCTTCAGGGATGTTGTTACATGGGTGCCTGGTGGTGACAGAGGTACGGTGACCTCCTTCGATCCTTAATCTACACCTGTTAGTTGGCTCCCTGGTTGCCTCTGAGTATACTCAGGCTTAAAGGTTAACAAAAGAAAAACAGGCCAAGTTTACGCGACGGTAGCAGTGGATCAATGCAAGTAAATAACCTTCTCTGTCTTATTTCCCCAAGCATTATTGATCCAAGTTCTTTGTTCTTTGTCATGTTTCTGTCTTCTTTACCCAGGGGACTCTCAACGATCAGCTCGTGTTGGACGCGTTAACTGGCACGTTATGACAGCTACCATTTTGTCACTCAGTGTGGTAAGATATATATTTATATGTGTGTGCGTGCAAGTGTGTGATTTTACTTTGTGTTTTCCAAGCTGTAGACTGGTAAGTGCATCTCAGACATAAACTTCCTTTGCTCCTATTTTTTCTTTCCCTTCTGCAGCAAGTAGGTGAAGTTCAAGAACCTCTATCAAAATAATCTGTTTATGTATTTGTTTGGAATGTCTCAAGATGAATAATGAGCTGGTCTAAAGCATATGGCGCTGTTCTGGTGATGGTTGGGGCATGGTCGAAGTGAGTCGTGCATGCTGAGGTCTGGTCTGACCTTCTGGACTTATTCTTCTAAAGAAATTGTGTCCTTCTCTTTCATTTCCCTGGTAGTTTTTATTGAATCTTTATTGATTTTGCCTCTTTTTCTTTGGGGAGTGTTATGGGATGTTCACGAGTGGTCTGGGCATTCAAAGCTCTGTCCTTTCTCTGGTAGGTTCTGCTGGTGTCCTAATGAGATTTGTGCTCACAGTGATCAGCTCAATTTGAATATGTCTAACTTTGTGGTTTACAAATCTGTAGTGAAGTAATATTGATGTAAAACATGGTATGGATTTCAAGTATATAGCACTGTAATTGGACATCTGCATATGTGCATTATGACCCCCGATCAAAATTCTAGTTTCCAGCTACCTCCAAACAATTCTCCTTTTACCTAATTTACCTGCTATGGCCGCTGTTTTGTTCTCATCATCTAAGAGTTTATTTTAATGTCTTTGTTCTTTAAGTTTCAGGTATGTTGTGATTTATATCACAACATCTGCATATGCACAGATGCACAAAATATTCTAGAGAAGCAAGAAAGTTCATTTTGCCGGAGCCAATTGTACTTTATATTTGTCTAGGAAAGAAGGTGGGAAAAAGCTTCCTTTTTAAGTTACAAAATATATACAGACAGTCAAATAATGACCTCCCCACAGTCAGGGTTCTAGCCCTCTCTGAGGATCTCCTCAATTGAATGTCTGGGCTATTTCAGAAAGGATACTTGAAAAAATGCGAGGGCAATGTAAGTTATTTTCATGATTGGCATCCTGGTAGTGAGACCACTAATTCTCAGCTGAAAATTAATTTGGGGTGTTTTGGTAGTGGATGTGGTGTCGTTACATACATCTGAAGAGGTGTGATCCTACACCCCTAAATCCTATACAGTGTTATAAACCAACATTACCACTATTAAAAATGATACAACTTGAAAATAAATTAATTAATTAAAATGAGTTTGATTGGGAGAAAAAAGGACTTAGTACATGTAATTATGCCCATTGAACTGAACATTTATTACATCAAGGAAAATAAAGCTAATACTAGTTATTTGGCACAGGAAAAAGTAGTCCATGGACCAACAGATAGTGCCAATATTTCCTCTGCAGATGACTTTTGCAAATTTAAGCTGATAGTGATGATCTAATGTGGTGGAACAGACTGTGATTACCCAAAGACTTGAGGGTCAAGTGGCATAAAATCTTGTTTCTTAAATTACTTGACCACACTCGACTCATCCAGAGATGTATGTAAATTGTGTGCTTCTCTCTTTCATTTGTCAATCATTTAAACGCCCAGTGTATATAGTTAACACCATTGTAAATGTCCTTGTTTCCCAGTTCCCAATTTAGTGCTCTATTTCATTTACTGAAGAGTCCCCTTTAAAGTGATGTGTTGATGTAACAGGAAAACTTATTTCTAGCATTTCTCCACATGCAGAAATCACTATAGAAATTGTAGGAGAATGTGAAATTGTTTTGTGTTAATGCTTAGAGCTTTTCAACTATGGTGTGCTTTGCAAACACTAATTAATGAATTCTTCATGACACCCATACCAAAGGGAGTTCTGAGTGATGTAGTCACCCTATGAGAAACTTTGACTCATTGAAGCTTTCGCCTCACTAATTCAGAGAGTTAGCAGGTTAGCTAATAACCCCAGCGCACAAGCTCTGGCTACTATGTGTGATCTGCTGCTATTGGGATGCTTTCTGAGATAGGAAATGCATTTTCTTCTTGAATACTCTATCTTAGAGCATCTTATTTTTTTGGTCATTATGTTGTGTTTTCAAGTTGTCTAGAACCGTAATGCTAAAGCACCTTTAAGGACATTTTGTTTGCAAATGTTATCCAGGAGATTTTATCATATATTCTAGAGATAATTTTGGAATTTGCCTTTACTTTAACTTTAAATCTTTTTATCCACTGGTCCTCCCACAAAGGTCAGTACAGTTTTATGAAAACCTTGTCGAACTTTGAATAGAAATAAAAATGAAGTCAACTGACAGTATTATAATCTTTGGATTTCTGCCAAATAACCTCTTCCTTTCTATCCCCCAAGCTGTTGTGGGAAATTAAAGGAGACAAAAGGACTATTTTTGAAGCTCTAAATTATTTGATTTTATAGGAAGAGTCTGTTTGGGAATTGTTTATCCTCCTAATTGAGAATTTTGTCAGTTCATACCATACTTTGAAAGAACAAAAAAGCTTCCAGAAATGATTTTCAAAAACAACTCAAGTGTAGAGAAGAAAAACATCATTATTACTATT
The DNA here is from genome assembly GCF_014898055.3 of Talpa occidentalis. Lineage (NCBI taxonomy): Eukaryota > Metazoa > Chordata > Mammalia > Eulipotyphla > Talpidae > Talpa > Talpa occidentalis. Next base: position 7,924,899 of record NW_023601433.1, read on the forward strand.
TTTTACAGTTGCTTGAAGGCTTCTATTTATTTGTTTTCTGTTCCTTTTAAGATATATCTTTCCTATAATAGTTTTGTGTTAATATTCCTTGTAAAGTGTTTACATTTTTCCAGGGCTTACCCCAATCAAAAATAAGATCTGCAGTGAGTGTATTTGGAGACCACACCTGTGTCAGAGTCTGCAGAACCTTTTACAGGCCTCACTTATCCAGAGAAATTGGGGTGATTTTAATACACAAAGATTTTAATTTCCCCAAGATATCCCTGTACAATATTTTGGGTCCTTACCTGTGCTGCAATAGAATATGCATGGCAAATATACCTTTCCAATATATCCCACCCAAGTCGGCATCTTTGGGTTCTTTGCCTGTTTTCCCATCAAAGGTCAAACCAAAGAAGCTCCTTTTTGCAATTAGAGCAAATACAACTATTTTAAATGCTCCCACACAAGGAGAGTTTACAAAAACCAGAGACTGTTGATTTGTGTCATATAAACATGGTGCCATAAGTTATCTGTATAAGATGCATCATAGATGATAATAAATGATAGATAATAGATGGGCATGAGCTTATTTTCATTGTATATATCATTTATTGTTGGTCTTTTCTGTATATTAAAGACCACTATGAGCCTACTTACTATTTTTTATATTAAGTAGTACTGTGGGTCTGCTACTCCTAGGCAGCCTATTCGGCCACCATTTTGTCACCTAAACAAGGTCAAAATGGCCCGGCCAGTTAGGAACAGGAGCCCAATCCTCAATCCCTTCAAATCAAACAAGAGCACAAAGCTGGATCACACTGGGAAGGTTATGCATCACAAGGTATGTCCAGAATGCCCAGGGGCGGGGGGAGGGGCTGAGGACCTATGCATAACATGTGCATCAGGAAGTATGTCCAGAATGCTCAGGGGGCTGAGGAACAATGCATAACTCATACTCCTGACTTATACATCACGAGGTATGACCGGGAATGCCTGGAAGGCCAAGGACTGATGTATGACAAGGGACCCCAGAAGCTGATCAGTGGAGCGCCTTGTTGATAAGACTAGAACCATGGCTGGGGATCAGGGTGTATCATCAAGTAGATTAGAAGTTCCTGGAGGGCAAACTCACAATCCCTAATCTCCTACACCCTTCCCCTTTCTAATCTCCTTAATCTCCTTACAACCAATTACATGTGTCAATAAAAGGGCCAGGATCTTGCTCTTCAGCAGCATCCTGCATTGTGGAGCCTGCTCCACAACTCCCGTTTGTCAGTGTGGTGTTGTCCCACGCAACACAGTATCTCTAAAATGATTGTAACTCTTTGACAGAATGTCTTAATCAGGTTTATATCCCCTGTCCCTAGCCATTTCTACATCTAAATATTATTTCATAAAACTCTGTATGAAGACTGAAGCCCACAGCAATCAGTAATCAATTATTAGGTGCTTTACTATTTGTTGACAGTTATTACTAATGGTGTCTGAAACATAAGGACTGTACTAAGCTAGTGGAGAAAACCTGAACTCACACACAAGAAGCTTTAGAGCAACTCCGAGTGTGGGTGAAGCATGGACAGATCTGCTAAGTCACTGCTAAAATTCACTCCATTCCCTGGAGAGATTTCAGATCCCCATGTATTCCCAGAACTGAAACCCAACTCTCAGTTGTGCTTGATGTTGCAGACCTCTTAGACTGCTTTAGTGAGGACTCTTAAATGTAAAATCTGTGGAAAATGAGCAAGCATCTCTGTTTTGATAGAAATAACAGGACAAGAAGAAACAGTTGCTCCCTGGTATGTAAAAATGACTTGGTTCCAAGTTCATAGAAGGAATAATTGATCCTGAGCTTGTGGAGAGGCCACATGTATATTACGGTGGTTCTTCCAACTCAGTACTCATACCCATGTCCCAGGAACTTCATTATGGGTCTGAGTCAGTAGACCTGAGGCTGGACTTGAGATTCTATATGTGTACCTAGTTCTTGGAGGTTCAAGGAATACAATTTGAGTGGCAAGGGCCTAGCAGGTAGCTGTAGATTTTGGAAAGAGAGAGACCCAGAGCTCCATCCTAGTTGTGCTTCTTACCAGAAAGAGGATCTTGTACACATTTAAAATATTCCAAGTTCTCGATTTATTTTTAATTATCACATGATGATGATAGTCCTTATCCCACAGATTTGGGTCTAGGTTTAAATGAGATGTAGTCATTTAGGGCAGCTCTCCTATTTCTAGCCATCTTCTTCTCTTGAGGATTAAAAATGCAGCTTTCTTATTTCTTTGAAGACTTGACAGATCTGACTTAGGAACATTTTTGTCACCTCTCTGAGCTTATGTACATAACTGAGACCACAGATGGACAAGCCTCTAACGATGTTTTGCAAAATAGACTCAAAACAAATGTTATTATTCTCTTTCCCACTGCATGTGCATAATTGAACAAACCAATACATCCCTTTATCCTATCCCATAGAACAACTGTTAGCATTCCTAAATATCTGTGCATCATTTCAAAAGCAAAATGAGTTGGGAAATCTTCTTTTTATACTTCTAATACATGTTCTTTTAAAGGAGTTGTCATATAAAGAATAAATGGTATTGCTCCATTTAATCTTGCATTTGGTTTCACAACTGAGAAATGGATATGTTTAAGCAAAATTGAAAGCATTTGCTATGCCTGAGGGCCCTATTCTTTGCTCCTGGATGATGGTCATGCAGCTTAATTTAACCATTGCTCCACTACTCAAGACATACACTGCAAAAATATAGTCAGTCAGAATAGCCTAGCTGGAGTTTCAGAAACCCCTTCCCCCCAAATACTCAGGGTTTAACAAATAGCAAGGTTTTGTTTCTTCCTTTTATGGTACATGCTGGTTTTAGGTCAGGATGGTAAGATACAGGGACTCAGCTTATTGAAGTCATGTGGAAACACTGGTTGTTGACATGCTGGGCCAGCCAACTCCTTGTCTGTCATTCCAGTGTGAGAGACAGAACTCTGGAAGGTCTTGCCCTGTTAATTAGATGCCGTAGAGACACAATTTCCTCTTACAACTCATTGTCTAACTAGGCACCTGGCTTCATCTAGCAACATACGGGCAAGAACTACAGTCCCACAGGTTCCTGAATGGGAAATAACTAGAAATAGCAGGCAAATAGTTCAAATAACCATTGCATTGTATTTATTCTACCAGACACAGATCTGTAAGCTTCCCGTATTCTCTGAGCTCTCTCCCCAGTGGGACTAACCACTTATTTCTCCAGAGAATACCAGGCCCTCCTGCTTCAGCTTGGTGATACTATAACCAAACACTGGACCACTTGGACTCTCCTGCCACATCAGATTTGGAATGCTGGGAGGGGAGCCTGGAAGCCCTAAAAGGTACAGAAAGGAAGAGATGTTGTCATTCCTATTTGGGGTTAACTACCCATTGAGTAAATTGACTAATGACAAGGAGAACATTTCCCTTTTTCTTACCTTCCAAAATACACTCTGAGATTCTACCTGATTTCCCTTTCTAAAGATTTATTTATTTATGCATATAAGAACTGGGGTACAGGCCAGAGGTGCAGGGGTGGGGAGGGGGACATGAGAGGATTGACCAGAGACAGAGTGGGGAGCAGAACAGGTGGATCTACTGAAATCCACTCCTGAGGGGAGCAGTGGGGGGTGAGACAGGAGAGGTCTACTGGGCCATATGTGGGTCAGCTCCCTGGCTGGGGATGGAACTTGTGCTGCAGTAACTGTAGACAGCTTCATAGTGCTGACCCTTAACCCCTTGCACCACCAGGGAGGCCTATTTTACCTGATTTTATTTCAAGGGAAGCCACTGGAGGCTCTGCACACCAGCCTCTGAGTAAACTGCTCTTCATGTTGCCTCTTCACTGACATCAGAAGGCTTCACTTTGAATTGCCTCCCCTTTTCTCTTGCCTCAAGCTTACTTTTCTTCAACTTCATCGAATAAGGTTGGCACCTCCCCAATGAAGTACTGGACATTTAATGCCTACTGTAGACTCTGTTTTCACCAAAACCTGAGTTGGGCTTCTAGAAAATCTTCAGGTTCTGCTTTACCATAGTCTGTTAATGGCAGGATGACCAGTCTTAATATTTCTATTTCAATATGGAACCAGGGCAGGTCATGTTTATTTGGAGGGTGACCAGATTCATAGGTTCAGCCATTTTCCTGTTTGACAGCTTAGACAGTGAACTCATTCAATGATATCAGTATTGAAATGAAAACATTGCCTTGGCACTGTGACATTATGGGTGGAATATTCTTTGTTTTGGCCTCTTTGTGTGTTGTGGCATCTGAAGCAACTTCCTTGAACTCTCCACAGTAGATCCCAATAGCACCTCCTGTTGCAACACCCAAAACTGTTTCGAAACCTTGTAAAACACTCCCTGAGCGGGGTAGGGGGGAGAAAGGGGGGGAATTAGTCTTAGTTGAGAATCACTAATATAAGCACATTGATAGCTTAAACTTTCCCAGGTCATAACCTTTTAAGTCATGATTTAAATATACTGAATTGAACTTTCATTTTGCCACCTATGACATAAAATGCTATTTAGAAAAATGTGGATTATCTAATAATTTCGTTAACGTTTTCCCCTGTTCGAAAACTGGGTCGCTACATGCAAAAGAATGAAGCTTGCCTACTACCTCACACCATACACAAAAACCAACTTAAAATAGATTAAAGACCTAGACATAAGACCTGAAACCATAAAATACATAGAAGGAAATATAGGCGAAACACTGCATGATATGCACATCAAAGACATCTTTACAGACACATCAGCCAAAGCAGTGATAGTGAAGGCAAAGATAAACAGCTGGGACTACATCAAATTAAAGAGCTTCTGCACAGCAAAAGAGACAATAACAAAAACAAAGAGAAACCCCACCGACTGGGAGAAAATTTTTGCACACAACACTAATGATAAAGGACTGATCACAAAAATCTACAAAGAGCTGATGAGACTCAACAAAAACAAAGAAAATAATCCAGTCAAAAAAAAGGGCAGAAGAGCTAAAAAGAAACTTCTCTGAAGAGGAAATGCAAATGGCCAACAGACATATGAAAAAATGTTCAACATCACTTGTCATCAGGGAAATGCAAATCAAAACTACCATGAGATACCATCTCACACCAGTGAGAATGGCACATATTAAAAAAACTAGCAACAACAAATGTTGGCGAGGGTGTGGAGAAAAAGGAACTCTTCTGCACTGCTGGTGGGAGTGCAAACTGGTCCAACCACTATGGAGAGCTGTGTGGAGATTTCTGGACCTACTAAACATAGAGCTTCCATATGACACAGCAATTCCACTCCTAGGTATTTACCCAAAGGACACAGAAACATCAATTCCAAAGAGCATCTGCACCCCTATGTTTATAGCAGCACTGTTTACAATAGCTAAGCTTTGGAAACAACCCAAATGCCCAAAAGTAGATGACTGGATCAAGAAGATGTGGTACATATATACCATGGAATATTACTCAGCATTCAAAAAAGATAAACACATGAAATTTGCAGCAACGTGGATGGCGCTGGAAGGGATCATGCTCAGCGAAAAAAGCCAGAAAGAAAAAGAAAAATACCGGATGGTCTCACTCATAGCAGGAATCTAGAAAACTTAAATAAGGGACCAGGAGAAAGAATAACTATAAGAAAGTAAAAATCAAATCAACAAACAACTATGAACCAGAGACACTCTATGGGGGGTGGGTGGCGGGGAGGGGAGGGATTGGGGTCAAAATAAGGGGGTCACAATTGTATGGGGAATATAAAAATAAAATTTGTAATTATTAAAAAAATAAATTAATTAAAAAAACACATTTTCCCCTGTTCAATGACATTAATATGAACAATTCTAAAGGATGCCATTCTTAACTAGTGAAGACGTGAACTCTAAATGCATACAGATGAAGGTAGACAGCATGATGGATAGATATCAATAGATACCTAGACAGAAAGAGATCTCTAGAAATAGTGATATCTATGAAGCCACAACCCACCAAAAGTATTTATACAGATGTTATGCTAAATATACTTTAAGAGAGGGTAATTTTGCTTCATTGTACACTTATTACATTTGGCTACACAGGATTAATGATCAATTTTTGAAAATTATTTGTTCTATTCAACACTTTCAGTTGTAGCCCTGAGATAGTGTTGTGGTTATTTTATTCCCCTATTGCAATTTTTTCCCCCTAGGTTATAAAGAACAGTGTACCTTGTTCAAATGGATTTCAAATGAAGTCTAAATTAATGAGGTTTTACATACTTGAACATATGCTGAGGACTGGTATCAGATCAGCTCCAGATTCTGAACCAAAAGCAATTATGCATGGGTCTACAGTGATGTCAACCCAAATTCAAAATTGGCCAGCTTTATTAAGACTACCCCTAACAGACTTCTTAATTAATTTGGAGATACTATTAAAATAGTGTGGTTCATTATATCTTCTAAAATGATAACATAAAAAGACCTTTCTACCTTTTACTTACTTTACTGTGAATCAGACTCTTTAAAGGTAGAACATAGTAACTGCTCAACCCAAGTTGGATCTAGTGGGAAAAATTCAGGTTATAATTCCTGTGTTTAAACATAGAGCTAATTCCTTTATCCCATAATAATTGTTTCTGCACGTTGAATTTAGAAATGCCAATCATTTGCATCATCTGTGTTTCCTACCTTCTTTTCTGTATAGCCAGATTGATGTCATGAACTTCATTCAGCTGGTTCTCTGGCTGAGTAACTCTCATAGTACATGGTCCTCAGTTAAACATGCCTGCAAGACAAAACATGATAAATGTGTAATATTTTGATTGTATGTAAGATGTAAAAATATATGTATGTTGTCTGAAGCAGGTTCCCTAAATGATTAGCAGTGGACTTTCTCCAAGTACTGAGATTCAAGAACTTTTAAAAAGATATCCCTGAAAAGTTTCAGTTTGAGTTACTTATAACTATTCACTTTTTTTCCCAAATTTTTAAAAATGTTCTTCAAAACACAGTTTTGTGCTTATTAAAATGCTTTGTGACTAATATTTCAAAAACATTGTTAACATTCAATATTCGTTAAATTTTCAAAATATCCCTTTTTGAAGTGAAACAAGTTACCTTATATTTTAAAAGATTATGTACGAGAATAATAATGACACATTAAAGTGATTTCTTCTTTTGCTTTTATTTAAACTTAAAATATTGCTAGTTAAGCAAATAAAAACTAAGACTTAAAATCTAAGTTAAAGAAAAAAATCTAATGTTGCTATTTTATAAAATTTCTATTTTAATTTGGCATCCTAGTTTTCATTTTTAATATTTTTACAAGATTTTTCTTATTGAGATTGATTCATTATCTATACATATGCAAGTACACATAATTTGTAACAACACTGAAGTGATAAATCCTTTCAGGAAATCTTGCATTATATAGAGATAATTCATTTAAAAAATGAGCATTTTTTATATTATGTCATATCATATTATATTACACACATATATATGCACACATGAGAATTCATTAAAGAAATAAATTCTCATGGGGCATTGCACTCACTTAAGTCACCATTTTTAGATGTTACTTAAATATGTACAAATACAGACATTATACAGAATCTTTATGGCTATCATTCTTTTAAAGCCAAAAATTCTAAGTAAATTCATAAATAACATCCAATCAAAACCATAAAGCCAAAATAATTCAATAAAACATTATTTTTAATATAGTGGATGATCTTATCTTGCTAAAAATAAAAAGTTGAGGTTCCTAGTAGAAGCTTACAGCTTCAGACATATTTCTGTGCTATTTGGTCTTCATTTTGGTTTAATACTCTGGGAAAAAAAATGCACATTACACCCAGTCCAGAATGTTCATGTTGTTTTGTATGTAGAATTGAAAAAAATTAGAAAGTCACAGCAGAGGCTCGGAGGTCTCAGTAAGTGAATCTTAGGGAAGGAGCCCCTCACTGGGAAATCCTAGTTTAGTGGAGACGTGAGTTTAAAACTTAAGTCCTTTCTATTTATTAATGCAAAAGTGTCCTGAGTGTCTGGGAAGACCTAGGAGGGTGGTAGTTGCTGGGTGACGAAGAGGATTTATTCCAAGGCCTCCTGGGACTCGCAACTTAATGGGAGTTCATGTAATAGGGGAGGAATTAGACTCTCACCTCCACACCAGAGGATCTTGACCAAGTTATCCATTCAGCCTCTGAGACTAAACTTGCTCAGCTGTGTAATGAAGAAAATGCCATCAAATGGCTGTCCTTTAGAACATTAAAGTGCCAGACAAAAGGAAGACATTATCAGTTACACTTATTTCAAATTAAATCAGATTCCAGTAAAGGACTGCTGAAGTCATTTTCAAACTGGTTCAACTTCCATCATAGTACAACCATAACGAGCAGCCATACTAATAATTTTGTAGGTTTCATTTCCATTGAAACGAGTCTGTTTGATTGTAAATAAATGTAATGGATCCATGCAATCATTACACCCATTATCGAAATGCAGTCTGGAGCATGACGTGGCAACTGGCTAGCACTTGTCTGAGGTCCACAGACACGCAAGGACGTGATGGAAAGGCAACTTCTTCAGCTGGAATTTCACGAGGACGTTTAGGGAGGTGGCACAGACTTCCTCGCAGCAAAGGCCACAAGGACTGTTCAGATTCCCAACCACTGGGCACAGGAGGAGCAGGGCAGGGATGCTTTAAGGTCATCTGAACTTCCCTCCTGAAAGACACTGTCCTCACAGTCAAAGGTGTGATGCTTACACAGGAGGAATTAGTGGGATAGTGATTCACTCACTGTAACATTTCTGCAAGAGTTGGCTTGCTTGCTTCTGTTCTTTTGGTAGAGAAGGGGAAAAAAATGAAATCTGAAAAGCTTGAACTGCGAATGCCCCGAGGTTACTTTTTCTCCAAAACCACTTCCCCACCATTAGTGGATTTGTGTTTAGGGATTACTAAGTAATTTTAATATTGGTTTAAGAGAAGCATAATTAGAAAGGTAAATCTACTGAGGGGACAATCATACTATTTCTTCCGTGGTGTGTGTGTGAACTTTAACCCCTTATTCCAAATTATGTCCTTTCTTCCAGCACAGTGTTTAGCACACAGTAGGTTCACAATAAATATTTGATGAATGTGTCAACTAATTCATTCTACTCTTCAAGATAATCAAAAGATAAATTTAATGACTACATAGATCTAAAAGTGCTGGAAATTTGTTTATGGATCAAGGCAATGTATACATAAATAATTCCAAATTTATATATATTTAAAAACTGTAATCCTATATTGATTTAAAAATGTATATATGGAAATATATATTACTTTTTCTGACTTTAAAAGTAAGTGGTAAGTGGGACTTTCAGTAGCAAAGTTTAATAATATAAAAATATTAGACAGATTAATAACTATTAATAATCTATCCATTGCTAACACTACTGGAGTAACATTTTAATGTATTTCCCCAATTTCTGTGCATATGATTTAAATCACATAGGTGTTTGTAAGGGATTTAGAATCTTGTCTTTGATTGCGCTGGTCTTTTTTTAATTGTTGTTGCTTACTGAAGCTACCACAATTGGAATTTACTATAACTGAGAAATAAAGGACATATTTTCCAGAATAAATCCAGATATAGCATCAAGAGAATATATTAAATTAAATTAAATGTTTAATATAAAAGGAAATTAGCCTGTTGTATCTTTAAGAAAAGTCTACTAAGCCAATTTAGTCTTGGGTCAACATAATTCATCAAGAAAGGGCACACAGGACTAAAAATGCTACGAAATGGTTTTTTCCCCTTAGTATAAAATATTGCTCATTTATGTCCCTTTTTATTCAAGATCATTCTTATAACTTTGTAGCATAAAGCAGAGATGTCTGGAAACCATATTTAAAATTTGGGCAAAGAAGTGGAGGAAATTATAATGATATTAATGTATTTCATTAATTGTACAGAGTGTAACCTCATTTACTCAACTGCTTGGGGGTTTTGTTTCTACTTTAAATAGAGAGTAACTGGTAAATTGGGAACCAAGAGTCTTAATGCTTAAAACAGAGCTTCCAGTTCAGAGACAGAAAGTCATGTTCCAAAGAAAGCATCGTCTCTGCTTTGCCCATTTAAAGCCGAACAAAATGTGGTGCAACTGAAGAATGCACGGGAACACGAAACAGCTGTGAAATCCTGGGAAAAAAAAGAGGCTGCGTCAAAGTGGAATTTTCAATGCCTGCTTCAGCACTATCTTCTCAGTGGTGATTGCCAAAACTGAATTTGTTTATAGTTCCTTGAAGATAAAGAACTAACTTTGAGCTGAGGGAGAAATACTATATTTCCCTGAGAAATAAAAGTATTTGCGATTCTCTTGCAAAGTCTGGAAACCATGCCAGAGAGGCCTGCCTGTGGGATATTTCCTGCCTGATTTTGCAGTCCTGAGGGGTCTTGATTTCTTCCAGAAAGGCATCGACATTTAATTATGCTATTAATTTGAGCAAAGTTCAGGGGGTGCTGGGTGATAGAGTCAAACACAGTTTGTGCAAGCTTGAGTGTCTTTCCTGGGCTAAGTTACCTCAGATCAGTGCAGTGATTTGGCGGACATATTAGGACCTCTATTTATAATTCCTTACCTGCTGAGTCAAGAAGCTACCCCCGCCCCAAGTCCTGTCACATCATTTTATGGAACTTTGTGAGGCGTAAAAGCCAAACGCTTTTAAGCCACTGATGAAATTTATTTTTAAATGACAATTATAACCCATCACATGTTAACCTCTGAGTAAGTATGTCATCCCATATCATGAAGCCTCTGGAAAATTCCACTGTATGACTGTGAGGAAATAGGACTGGAAAAGGCAAATGCTATTTTAGTATCATCATGAAAATAATATTGACCAATAATTTGTGAAATTATTGAAATTGAAAATAATAATTTGTGACCTTCTAAATCCCTGAAAGGGTGTCAGGGACTCTGACAGTTTCCTGGACTACACTTTGACAATACCTGAATAGGACAAGAGCTCTTGTAGGGAAGATACATGGGTAAATTGCAGCTGGAATCCAAACTGTAAGCATTTAGTCTGGGCAATGTAAGAACCGTTATTAAATGTTACAGGTGCCAGCCCTTATCATCTCATTTAATATTCAAAACCACCATATCAAGTCTGACAAAATATCTGTATTTTATGGATTAGAAAATTAGACTGAAGGTTTAAATAAATCGCTCAGAGATATACAGTATGTGGTAGGCCTGGAATCCAAACTAGGCCTATCTTATTCCATATCCACCACCAGATTCTACCCAGCCGGGCAATGTATAATTAAACAACAATATCAATAGTTAATCAGCCCTTACTCCTTGCAAGTCATTGGGCTAAGCCCCTTATGTCCACTATCATTATCCCATTTAATTCCTACAACAGCATTAGAAGGTTAGTGCTATTACAGTCTCCATTTTACATAAATATAGTCCTGTTGTAGAGGTTAAGTAACTGGTCTGAAATAATAAAATTAAACTAGTAGAGCTAACGTGTGTCCAGATTCTTCTCCTATCAAAACTAGCTGTGCACCATTAACACCGTCCCCGAGAAGAATAAACATCCTAATAAAACAACAATATAGTAACAGCTAATTTGCATCAAGTACAAAGCGCTGCCTCCATAATAATCTGTTTAATTCTCAAAGAAAACTTTTCTAGGTTTATTTATATTTTGTGAATAAGTCCTTATTAAAGACTCCTTAAGGTGTAGAATCAACAAAGTAAGAGATCTGAATGGCACATAAGAACTAGAAAGAAAAATAAAAAAGCTCTATAAAGGAGGCCATTCGTGGGCCAGGCATCAGGTGTGGGTAGAAAGTGGGTGCGCGGGGTGTCTCCCAGTCCCAGGCCTGGAGGAAAGGGTTAAGTTAGGGATTCAAAAGCAGGTGACTCCAACATTTTAAAAATCAATATCCTTTGTGTGTTCAACAGACAAGCGGTCCAATTTCTGCCAGCCTCCTGCCTGCCTTTCTTCTGCACTCCATTTGACTACAAAGTGGATTTCTCCCCTATAGCTCTACCCAAGGAGGATGCCTCAGGTTCTGCTCCCAGTCGTGAAATGTCACCACGGTCGGCCATTTGCAATGCAAATCACCAGGCTTTGGCATCCGAGATTGATGTCCCCTGTAAGAATGTACTTAGTTGCTGGGCTGGAGCTGAGTGGAAGCCACACAGGTCTCTTCCAGACTCGAGTGGTTGTCAGAGGTAACAAAGCAAGGCTGAAGGAGAGATGAGCCATGAGCCCTTTAAGCACCATCCATTAACAGCACGTGCTATTAATGCATCTAAATTTGGTTGGGGCCACCAAGTCTGGGCTGGGGGCAGATGGCAGACTCCATCTGGGGCAGAGGGCAGGGCGGCTTTCTGCAAGCTATTCTGGAGCCAGGCGCGAAGACGCAGAGCCAGATGGGCGGGCAGAGCACCTGTCCCTTCAGGCTCCATTTGCATTCCCTGCGTTGCTCGGCAGCTCAGGGTGGTGTCGGGTGGTCTTCTGGTGACTAGACCCAGAGTTCCCTGGGAAGTCAGTCCTGGCTGCTGAGCTCCAGCTGTGCACCCCCAGGAAACCAGGGAACTTGAATTTGGGCCAGGAGCAAGAAATTCACACGAAAGCCTGGAAATGCTTGGAAAAAAGAAAACATCCATTCCCAACCATTCTTCCCTTTATGAGGTGGTTGTTGCAATTTGAGGGGAAATGTTTTTATTTAATTCATTCCCATCTGTGGAGGGTTTGATTTGCTGACAGCGAAGTGGGAGGAGATGGCTTATGCCGGGGCCCTGAAGAGGGCAATGATGCAACCAGACCTTGGGTGCTTTTCTAATAAATTGTTCCTTAAACGGATGTTTCTAAGGACCCCAGGAGAAATAAGCATATGAACAATGACAAATAAAGCATAATCACATATCTTCTTTTGCAATTATAAATTTAATACGGAAAACAAAATTTTGGTGGGGAAAAGTAATGTCTTTTGAGACCACCAAATAGTTATTTAGAAGTAATGGCTGTGAACATGTGAACATGTTGTGTACACACACACTCATTCAGGTTACACTAGAACATGAACATGTTGTAATTGCAAGAAGCAGGAAGGGCACAATTTTCTCTCCGGGCTTTTATCAGCTGCTGAATATTCGGTTGTACCCACACACCATCAGCAGGGTTACTGATCCCCCAGAGCTGTGCACTTAGATTTGTTTTGCTAAATATATACATATATATTTTTAATGCAATAAATATGTATATTTATATATAGATAGATTTTAATGCAATAAATATTATTGTGCTTCTACCTTTAGGCATTTCTCTGGTTAAACATTTCTACTTCTAAATCTAAAATCGTTTGGATCATTTTTTACTTCTAAGCTTTCTCATTTGCCTTCAGACCCTCCGGGCCCCTCCTCTATAAATGATTTTGAAGAGCTTTTTCCTTTGGGTCAACTTAAACTTGCAACTTTCGTACCTACCTTCAAACTTGGGACAACTTTGGGATAGGCAGAAACAAAAAGATGATGCAAAGGATAAGATCCTTTGCAGGTTGAATTTCTATACCTGTTGGCGCAGATATTATAGGCTACCTGGAGGTGTTATCCCAGAAACTCCTTTTTATAAATTGGACACTTGGAACTGGGAAATTGTTTTTTCCCTATAAATAATATTTAAAAAATACATGTAAATCTCCCAGGAGAGTAAAACAAAGCTTACAGAACCATTGTAATAATGATATTTAACATTATTGAGCACCTTCTATATGCCAAGCAATTTATATACATCAACTCTAATCCATATGGACTCTAAATTATTTATATTTGTAATTTTTCACCATGGGCAAGATGATGAATTATTTTTTTTTCATATTAACTTTCCAAGTACATTTAATTCATCAATTCCATGATGAATTAGAGAATATAAAGAATCTTGACATTTGTTATGTTATCATTCTCCACTTTGTCCTACATGTAGAGACTAAACGTAAATAAAATTATGTGGAAAATTGCCTTTATTTACCTTAAGAACTAGTGTTTGAGAATAGAAAGTGCTGTTGTGGACACTGTAAAAAGGCTCTTTAATATACTTTCAAGGACTTTATTTAGAGCTGAGATCAAGTATGACCCTGATGCTTCACTATATCAAATTTTCTCTTAAAAATTATGAAGCTTTGCTCCCTTGATTGACACAATTAATATAAGTCTATTGTTAATGGTGCACAATATGGTCATTCAGAAATACCTGGATTATAGGCAGACCCACTCAAGAAAAATAATATCTTATATAATAAAACCATACAGGAGAACTCCACATGAACTTTTGTTAAATGTTAGCTTCATAATTAATTATTTGTGAGCTTATAAATGCACATATATAATACATATAATTAATAGTGGCTTTCCCCATAGAAAATTCTGTTCTTGGTTTCTCTTCTTCCTTAACTTTTTATTTCTCCTAGGCTTTCCAGCGTTTGACCTCATTTCCTTTGCTCCGTTCTTTGGCTTTGATGTGTCTGAGGGTCTACACCAGGAATGGGCCCCAGAGCTCTCTCTTGGCTCGGTGGGGAAGATGAAGGTAGGACAGGTGGATCTATCTTCAGGGAGACCGAAGTCCGTACTCTGGAATGCCCCCCAAACTTCTAGAAATCTCCTCTCTGACTATAGGATTAGTATTTGGCCTTTTTAAAAGTCATTTAAAATAAAATATGCATGCATATGTAAAGCACTTTATTTTGGAAATTATCCAATGAATGAAGAACATAAACAACATCTATGATGTATCATCAGTGATTTACAGTTCCACATTCTTTAAAATGGTACAATAACATGCAATGCTTGTGAAGTGAACTATTTGCACAGTCTTATTTTGGATTACTATTTTCCATTAATTTTATTATCCATTCTTAATTCCCTAAACATATTTTTATGATGGTTATGAACTGCACATTTATGAAAATACCTCCTTCAAAAATAATGCCTATGTTGAATTTTTAACCCCTTATGGGATGGTGTAAGTAGGTGGGATGTTTGGGAGGCAATTAGATTTTAATGAGGTCTTGAACCTGTGGAAAGTAAACCTATAGGCAAAGGGAGACAAGAAGCAATGGCTGATGGGAACAGTATTGACAAGTTATATTCATAAGACATGGCTTGGACAGGGTCAGTTCTCCCAAGATGGAGTTCAGAGAATTCCCATAATAGTCCTATCACAATAGTCCATATCACAGAGCAGAGCTCAAGGGGACCTAGACAATGCTCAACAACCAGAGAGGAGGGGCCTCCAGGTGGTGCAAGGGGTTAGGACACAGTCTATGAAGCTATCCTCAGCCACTGCAGCACAAGTTCAATCCCTGGCCAGGGAGCTACCCCGAACACTTGGTGCAGCAGACCTCTCCTGTCTCACCTGCTGCTCCCCTCAGCAATGTATATCGTCAGTCTGCCTGTTCTGTTCCCCACTCTGTCTCTGGTGAATCCTCTCACCCATCACACCTCTGGCCTATACCCCAGTTCTTGTATGAACAAATAAATAAATCTTTAAAAAAAAAAAAAAGATCAGAGAGGAACCAGGACTGTGAAAATGTGTCTGGGAAGCAGACTCTATGAGATCATGATAATGAACAGTTAGGAAAAGTTAACTTGGACATCCTGACTTTGGAACCCTCTCAGAACTTTACTTTCCTTTAACAGTCAATAACAGAGTCATAAAAGCAAACATGAATGATTTGCATAATGCTTTTTAGTTAGAATTCTTTAAGCAAGATACTAATTAATAGTTCTAATCATTTTATGAAGGGGATACAATTATCACTCCAGTTACTGATGGATGAATCTGAAGCTTAGAGAGTTTTAATAACCCAACTCAACCTGAAATTCTGACTACAGTCGCTGACTTCAGAGCCTTGCTAGGAACCACTAATAGGTTTGGTAATGCCTATATTAATATATTCCTTAAAGGTTCTGATTTTTGTTATTTAATTCTTAATTTGGATGGTGGGGGACAGGGAGAGAGGCATTTGGGAGACAGAAAAATGAAGCGAAGTGGTATTTGGCCAAAGTCAATCTCCTTCTGCCTGGCGGAGAGAGGGGATTCTAAATTCCTCTCCACTCTCTCTGTGGTCTCCATTAGATTCCGACAGTTACTAGATAAAGTTAAAGACTCATGTAGTGATCTTCGCACTAATTGGACTGTAATGTATAGCCTCGGTCAAGCACATCTTTCCCAGTACTCCTCTCTGCAGACGGCAATCAAGCCGTTTACAGAAGATACATTGGCTGCCGGGACCCTGGAGCAACCTTAAACTGCACTGGCCTTTTAGCAGAAAACACAATTAATTTTGATACTGAAGGGCAATTAAGACTGAGGTTAAAATAAAAATCTTTGGAACATGGAATGTCAAAGATTGGATAGGAAATGTTTTTCCCTCATCTATTTCAGGAGCCCGGGAGTACACCAACCTCTGGTTACTCCAAGACAAGTTGCCAAATTGCCTGTTTCATTTCAGTGAATTTGAATTGAAATGAATAGCCGTGTTGCGGTTCTGAAGGGAGACCACTCGCATCAACTTTTTTTTACCAGCAGTAGCTCTGCAAAACACGTGTGCCCGAACACCTGTTACATTCCAAAATTTGTAGAAACAACCACACAGATTTTTTAAAGGCATGCTCACATCCATGGGTAACACACCATGTGTTGCAAGTTGTTCTAGCTAATTTCAGCTCAGAGAAAATCTTCCTAGAAAAAATATATATATACTGTTTCAATAAAAGGACACTCCAGAAGCAGGGGAAGAGACTGCTATTACACAGCCCCTAAAGAAGCTGAGATTTAGTAATTGCAAGGTTACTTGGATTAAAAAGGGTGGAATGCTAAAGAAAGGCTGGAGGCGGAGGTAGGGTGTGTTCTTTCAAGCCATACTGGGTCACATACAAATTTCAATCCACCAGTGAGATTTTCTGATTCTATGGTCCTATGAGTTTCCTTTTCAATGAAGTCTCTGCTCACATTGTTTTTATTTATTTCCATTTTTTTTAATGTCAGTGTTTTCTTATCAACTAATAGAAGGTCTTATTAAAGGTATATTCTGGACACTGATCTTTGCTTGAGTATATGCATGTTGGAGACTTTGTCCCAGGATGTTTTTCTGATCACACTAACCCATGATTAGAATGTGGGAAATGCTGGCAGAAATGCACCTGGAACCATCAATCTGAGCTAGTTATTGCATATTCCATACGCCAGGAATTTCGTGAGATGCATATGAGGGTTGTGGATCCTGTAGCGTTGCTTGTCATAATAGCTAATTCATGCCTAGGCCTTCCTATTCCTCAAGAACCCTTTTAAGCTTTTCATTTTTATTATTCAATTGAATCCTCAAAATGACTCTGTGTGGTATGTACTTGCTGTACCTGTATGAGTAAAACACAGCACAGCAGTCAAATAATTTCCCCAAGATCACAGAGCAAAGAGAAGTAACCCAACAGGGATTAGCACTGACTTTAGAATTCACATTCATAACCACTGTGCTGAACTGTCATCAGAATCAGACTGAATAAATAGATTACAGTTGATCATTCAATAATATATTATCTTAATAAACTAGATTTATATTGCCAGCATAAATATATCTCAAAATGATAATGCCAAGTAAAGGAAAACTAGTTCAAAGAGAAATAGTAAGGTATCGTTTAAGAAACACATGAAACAATTTCATTTATTTTTTTATTTTTTTAAAGATTTATTTATTTATTTATACAAGCATTGGGTACAGTCAGAAGTGCGGGAGGGTGAGAGAATTCACCAGAGCCAGAGCGGGGAGCAGAGCAGGCAGAAGGACCGAAGTACACTGCTGAGAGGAGCAGTGGGCGGCAAGAGAGGTCTGTGCGCCATGTGGGACCCTCCACCAGTGGCCGGGGAGCAGCCAGGGATGGAACCGGCGCTGCAGAGGCTGCAGGCAGCTTTGCAACCCAGTGCTCAATAGCTGTGCCACAGGGGAGGCCCCGAAACGATTTTATATAGTCACAAAAAAGAACAAAGTTCTGATAGTGTTATAATATGGCTGAACCTTAAAAATGCTATGCTATGTGAAAGAATACAGAAACAAGAGATACCATATTGTGCAAATTGCACATATGAGAAATGTGTAAATCACACACACAGAAAAGATATTCATGGCTGTCAGGGCATGGGAATTGGGGGGACAAGGAGTGACTGTTATTCCAGTACCCTAAAGTCAGTCAATGCACTATGTCATTTTAATCGAGTGTTTATGGAATGCCTTTGGGGGGGATAATGAAGCTGTTCTCATATTAGTTGTGACCTATGTACAACCTTGCAAATATACCAAATGTGTGACTATACTAGAAACCACTGGATAATACACATCAATCTAGAAAAATTCCAGGATATGCAATTAAATCTCATCAAGTCTGTTGTTTTCAAACTAGGAAGCAGACGAGTCTCACTGGCATGGTGGACACACACCAAATCTCTCAGCCGCTCTGTGCCATGAAGTCACAGCTACAATCAGACACCTCATTTTAAACCACAGACTCATGCTACTTTGCAGTGTTTTCAAATGCAGATATATCAGACAAGGGTCATAGAGAGCTGGGCTGCTGTAATCTCCCTGGTATGAAAATTTCCACCAGAGTTGAAAACAAAGTCTCAGCATTCTAGGGAAATTGCATAATAATGATGAGCTCAGGCATAGATTATAGTAATTGTTGAGGTGGAATAGAAATGACACAGGCCTGAAGCCTTAGGCTTACCCAGATGGCTGCTAAAATCCCTATTGTCAGAGTCAGGAGACAGTCAGAGATTCGAGGTTCCTTTCCTCACGTCCTAGGAGAGCTGAATCATGGACTGCACATCTTCCAAAACACGCTGAGATTCACCCCTACAGCAGCGCCCACAAAACTTGTTTTCACCATCCTGATTACCATCTCCCTTCCTTGTTTAGCTGCCCCTCTGGCCATTAGAACAACAGATACATGGATTCCTGTCTCCAACTTTGTCTTTTTCTTGTTCAGACAGGATCCTCACATTAATTCTCTCCTCTGACTGGCTTCCGAGATAAAATAAATATATCTTTATCAAGATAATTGGAAATTGGGTTAACTAAAAATGTCTGTGTAGAAGCCCTCAATCTTTAGGGTATGGAAGGACAACCTGGAATCTTTTTTTTTTTTAAGATTTATTTATTTATACAAGAACTGGGGTACTGGCCAGAGTTGGGGGAGGGTGAGAGGATTCACCAGAGACAGAGTGGGGAACAGAACAGGCAGACTGACTGAAATACACTGCTGAGGGGAGCAGTGGGAAAGACAGGAGAGGTCTACCACACCATGTGGGTTTCTCCCTGCCCGGTTGGGATCGAACCTGCACTGCAGAGGCTGTGGACAGCTTCTTAGTGCTGCGCTCAACCACCTGCACCACCATTATCCTTTAGCCCAGAGCAGAAGAACTTGACATTGGTCCTTGCCTCTAAGTAAATGGACAACTTCAACTCTGCTCTCTGAACTATGGAAATAGCCTATGAGTTCTGTATGCTGCCTTCCCAGATCTCTCAGGATCTGAACAATGCAGGTCAGGAATCCTGGTGAAGTGCAAAAAGTCAAAATCTCTATATTTTAATTCCAAATACTAGCTTACTTTCTCGATTGATAATGTAAAACAAGGAAATTCTTCTTAAAATGGTGACCAATATACAACACAATCATGAGAATTAATGGGGGGTACCATGTGAGGGAGTGGTGTCCATTGCTGCTTGGTGTAAAAAGGGGAGATGCTGTTCTCAATCGTATTTTCTAAAGTAAAACTGGACTTCATGGAATCAAAACCTTGGGGGGTTAACTTTTAATTAAAAAACTTGAAATTAAAATACAAGAGAAAAACTTTTAAAAAGTCACCCATAAGGATGCACTATTAAACTTATGTGTGAGAGTGTGTGCATGTGTGCATGTGTGTAAAATGTGTTTGTTATAATGGCTTGAATGATGGTCTCCCCCAAAATATATCCATGTCTTAAAGCCCAGAACCTGTAAATATGATCTTGTCTGGAGAAAAATAGATTTTTTTTTAGATGTAGTTAAGGATCTGAAAATGAGACCATCTTGAATTATTCATGTGGGCCTCCACAAGACCATAATAGTACTTGTCCACCAAGAAGAAATATAGATAGAAAACTGTGTGAAGATGGAAGACTAGACTTCTGCAATCCAAGGCAAGGAACCCTGGGATCCATCCAGGACTAGAGGGGGCCAGGGAGGAATCTCCTTCAGCAGGAATGTGGCTTGGACAATTTTGGACTTCTGGTCTCCAGAATTTTGAGACAAATTTCTGATGTTTTAAGCAACTGTTTTTTTTTTTTTTGTTTGTTTTTTGTTTTTTTAGATGATTTGTTGCAACAGTCACAGGAAACTAATATACTTGCTTCAACATCTAACAAGTAGCTTTCTGCACCTTGGTTTTTGCCATTTCTGTGGGAGTGTCATCAGCAAGACAAATGTGGCAACCTACAACCCAAAGTGGCATCCTTTCAAAAATCTCCCATTAGATTCCAAGCATTCGGCCCACATTGTGGTTTAGACAAGCTTCCTCTTCACAAGTCTTTGTGGGTTTACTTATCAATTAATGAGAATCCTGAAAGCAAAATAACCTGAAGCTTTTCTCACTTAAACTAGTCTTGCTTTTAATTTCAGTGATAGTTGTTACGGCAACAATAGTAGCCTACTGAATCAAGATTTTAATTCTCACTCTGAGGCCTTGGCTTGTAACTTCATTCCTCTGTGACTGTTTCTTCAAAATGGTTATATTAACAGGGACACCCATGGTGTATAATATGTTGGATTCATGCCAGATTTCATAGCCTGATTTTTGGGTATGGACTCTTAATGCTTTTACCAACTCATAAATTGAGAAAGGAAAGGAAGAGGAAAATACAATTTAGGACTTATTGACGTCTGACTTCTTCTGGGATGTCTCTCTGTTAGTATAAAAGGCCTCAACCTCGAGGTTAATTTTATGTGGTGAGAAATTGATTAATTATTCAAATGTCACTTCACTGTAAAAATTAATCTAAGCCACCCCATTACCATTATCACCAATCTCTGATGAGCACTTCTGGTTTGAACCTGGTTACTACCCCCCAGATTTAAAATAAATTTGGTTGTTTCCCTTGCCCCATCTGGACCTTCCATGCTTCCCATCAGTAGCAAAAAGTCCAAGCCATGGACACACCATGTCTCTTGTCTTTGCATCCCCTGCCTAGAAGCAGGTGCTATTTCCTTCTTGTGGGGTGACTTTTGCCATTAGTGCTTCAATCCTGCTGCCTGATAGACCATATCTGATCTTTATTTATTTTTAAATAGACTTCATGTTTAGAACACTTTCATAGTCACGGAAAAATGAAGCAGATATTTTTACGCCACACCTAGTTTCTTCTATTATTCAAATCTTACAGCAATTAGTATGGTACATTTGTCACAATTAATGAACCAGTATTGGAACTTTTTTTTTTAAGATTTTTTATTTATTTATACAAGCACTGGGTACAGTCAAAAGTGCTGGAGGGTGAGCAAATTCTCCAGAGCCAGAGCAGGGAGCAGAACAGGCAGAATGATGAAGTACACTGCTGAGGGGAGCAGCGGGCGGCAGGAGAGGTCTGCGCGCCATGTGGGACCCTCGCCGGCCGGCCGGGGATTGAACCAGCGCTGCAGAGGCTGCCGGCAGCTTCGCAGCCCAGCGCTCAACTGCTGCGCTAGGGGAGGCCTAGTATTTGGAACTTTTTTTTTTTTTTAAACAAAAGCCTATCATTTATTTATGTTTCCTTAGTTTTTACAGGACATACCTCTTCTGTCCCAGGTAACTTCCCATCCAGGTGACTATATCTCATTTGGTCATCATTTTCCCATAGGCAACATTTTATAGCGCCACCAGTTTTTCCTATTTTCATTACCTTAACACTTGAGGACATAGGTCTGCTATTTTGTAGGAAATCCTCTACTGGAATTTATTTGATGTTTTTCACATGATCAGACTCAGAGTAGGAGTTTCTAGGAAGAAAATCACAGAGCAAAACACCATTTTCATCACATCACATCTCTCATGACCGTTCATGTTGACCTCGGCTGAGGCAGAGTTTGTTCTTCTCACTTTGATACTTAATTTAAGAGTCACCACCTCTTTGAACACTTCCTGGATTTCTTCAGCCCTTGATAAGCCATTTAATACACTTATTGGCAATTACATGTTAATAAATCATTTACTATGTGCCTAGCTTGGTGCAAAGGAAGCAGTGATTTAAACAGGGATTACATGGTCCATGAATCAGTAAATAATTAACATGGATCGATGGTGTTAAAGAAGCTTTTTTGGTGGGGGTGGCCTCCCCAATGGCGCAGCGGTTGAGCGCTGGGTTGCGAAGCTGTCCGCAGCCTCTGCAGCGCCAGTTCAATCCCTGGCCGCCGGGTGAGGGTCCCCATGGCGCGCAGACCTCTCCTGCCACCTGCTGTTCCCCTCAGCAGTGTATTTCATCAGTCTGCCTGTTCTGTTCTCCGCTCTGGCTCTGGTGAATCCTCTCAACCTTCCCGCACTCTGACTGTTCCCAGTGCTTGTATAAATAAATAAAAAATCTTTTTTTAAAAAAGGGCATTTTTTCCCTCCTATTCAGTAAACATTAACATATTTACATATTGAGCACCTTTAGTTTATACAGCACTGTACTAGAAGTTTCAGTGCCAAAATTAATTTAAAAGCAGAGGATGACAAAATACAGCTTTCAGTTCCAAATCTTGCCCTCATAGAACTCAGCCACACCCATTTCTCTGTGGCTGCTTTTGCCCTGGAGCAACAGAGTTGGTAGATACCCTTAGGGCCCATGTGACTGGCAAAGTTGAAACACCCCCTTTTATGGAGAGCCCTCTGTTACAGTAATAAATAGAAGAGGCTGATATCAGGCAAATACATATATATATATTTGAGAAGTGAATAAGTTCTCAGGATGGCAGGTGTTTGCATAGCTGCATTTGTGTGCTTGCAAAAAGGGACCAGGACCAGCCAGGAGGTGCGCTCAGTACTTACGAGAAAAGAGAAGTAACTGCAGGATAAGAAAAAAGACAACATGCAGCTGTGTACTCAGCACCAGTACTACAGGGGGACAGTAAGACATCTTAACTATTTTTAAAAATATATACATTTTGGAGTCTTTTGACTGGAGGACCCACAATAACTGCATTGTTTATTAAATGGATGAAACATCTTTCCCTGGATACTGAGGAAAATCATTCTAATGGCAGGAAGCTGTGTTTTCTTTACGACCACTGTTAGTTTCAGAGGCAGATGTAATATAAGGTCCATGGCCTCACAAGCAATGCACTAGAATTACAGCATCCCTGGGTGTGGAAAGGGAAAGGCGTGAGCTAAAGGCTCAGAACAGACAGCACAGAGGACAAGTCCACCTCAGCACCAGAGCTGCTCCTGGCAGTGGGAGCTTCAGAGAGGCGGGTTTCAATCTCAGACAGTTACCAGCCCTGGAATAAAGATGCCAGCACTTACCCAAACTCCTAGGATATGCCAGACGCTTTAGGTGTTAACTCATTCAATCTGCCCAAGAACCTCATGAGACAGGTTCTATCAATATACCCATTTGACAGAAGAGGATGAGGCCCTCAGGATGGAAGGCTGTGTTCTAATGAGTGGCATGGACAGGCCCGAGGCTCGCAGCTGAAGATTCCAAACCTTGGAGACATTTCACTGTCTCCAGCGTAACTTTGGTCAAGTCAGTTAACCCCTGCTTCAACTCATTTTCTCATTTGTAAAATTAAAACAATCATCTACCTTGTTCTAAGTATTCAATCAGAAGTTGGTGAAGCGGGCCTCCCCTGGTGGTGCAGGCGTTTGAGCACCATGCTGTGAAGCGGATGTCCGCAGCCTCTGCAGCACAGGTTCGATCCCGGGCAGCCAGCGAGAATCCCACATGGTCTGCTCGAGACAGGAGCAGACCTCTCCTGTCTCGCCTGCTGCTCCCCTCAGCAGTGTATTTCGTCAGTCTGCCTGTTCTGTTTCCTGCTCTGTCTCTGGGGAATCCTCTCACCCTCCCACGCATCTGGCCTGTACCCCGGTTCTTGTATAAAATAAATGAATAATTCTTAAAAAAAAAGTTTGGTGAAGCATCAAATTGGTCCAGGAATGTGAAACAAATATTTGCACACACCTGCATTCATTAGGATAAAATAAATTTGCTATAATTTTTTAAAAAATAAAAAGATCTTAAGAAACACAATGACTGATTTCTCTTGCTCATTACAGAGCTTGGTGAGCCTCCCAGCAGTCAGTCTATCCCACACGTCATTCAAGGGCCACCTTCCCTATGATATGCAGGAATGAGTCTTTGTGGGTCCCATCTGGCAGGAAAGGAGAAGAAAGTGGGGAGACGCCACATTGTCTATCATAAGCCTTACTCCTGAAGACGTTCATGTTGCCTGTGTTTATATTCCACAAGGAAAGATAGACCATGACTCTCTGACTGAGATGATGGCTGTGAAATGTTGTCTGGCTATGTGTCCAGCTCCAGCTCACTCACTGTGCAAGAGGGAGTACATTGTGGGGACCAAGGGAGTGTTATGAGCTACGTGTTCATGCCCCCCAAAATCTAGACACTGAAATCATAGCCTTGAAATGATGGCATTGTATCGTGGGGATTTACAGAGGTCATTAGGTCTCGAGGGTGGAACACCCATGAGGGAAGAAAGCCCGCCTTCACTCTTTGCTTTCTGCCTGGTGAAGAGACAAGATGGCTGCTTATGAACCGGGAAGTGCACCCTCCTCAGCACCAAGACACAGGCTTCATACTCCAGAACTCTGAGGAGTAAAAGCTTATTGATTAATCACCCCATTCTATGGTAATTTGTTAAGGCTGCCTGAACAGACAAAGATAGGACCACAATTTAAATTGTCAACAAGTCAGTTTCTCTTGACTATCTATCCCCTGATACTTTAGGGTCTGACTTCCAAATCATCTCAACAACCTCCTCAGCTGGCTTCAGGGTCTGTGTTGCAGATAGATAACACAGTAGGTACCTAACTTGTAGATGCCCTGATCTACTTATACACATACTTAATTCTTTTGTTACAGGGCAGGGAGAGGGCCACCCAGACCTCCCAAAACCTGCCAGATCTAAATAGGTTCTGCCATCTGCGGCATCAACACAAAACATAGGAGACTTTAATGGGAAGGAACTTTAATACAATTAGGAAACAATACAGGAAAGGCAAAGAATCTAGTTTCTAAATCAAATACCCAAAGTTCCCCATCCCCTCGTGGGTAAAAGTCCATCCAAATGGGATTGGCCCAGAGCAAAGCCCCAAAGCTTTTTCACAAGTCTAAAGCACCTTCCTCTGGGGATCCACAGAAAAGAATCAGAAACAACCAGACAAGTCTGGGAGGAAAGGAACAAAATCAAAATCAAGACAAAAACCGCCATTGTCACCTCCCCACGGGTCTCACCCACATCTGTGTCACCCAGTCCACGACCAAAAGGCAGGCACAGCTTCTTCACGTGTCTCTCGGCTCCATGTGCCTCCTCCAGGTCTCCTTCTGGCTCCACCCCGCTTCCTTCCTTCCTCAGTCTCCTCTGCAGCTTCTTCTCTCCCTGTCAGCTCCACTCTCCCTTGGGTGGGGGAGGAAACCTGGAACCTCCCCCTTTCCTGGGTACCCCCCCTGTTACACTTTGACAATGGACTTTTTGAATCCACAGGGTTTTCAAGGATATTTCCATGTCTCTGTGAATAGCCAGGCCTGGAGTCTGCCAGGTCCGCCTATAACCTTGGCCAAATCATCTAATCTATGGGATGAGTTTTCTGTAACTTTAAAATTGCAATAATAAACTTTACTCTTCTTTTCCCAAGGTTCTCTCAAATGGAAAACTGGAGAAGGAAAATGAGAAGATATTTTGCAATTCATAATGCCCAATGCACTATTATAGTATTAGTTGAAAATATGATAATATACCAGATAAAATCATTATTTCTTTTATTTTTGATGGGCACTAAAGTAGATTCTTATTTTCCCAATTACAAAATATTCTGTATAAATAATTAATAATAATATAATACAGGTAAATAAGAGTGTTTTTGTACTTAGCTTTTGTATTATTAAGAAGAAAAATACAGTGTTGTAAGCCAAGGTTACATCAATTAAATAAAAGAGGTGAAAGAAAATAAAAATATACACTAGAGTATTTCTGTATCAAATGGTATGCACACTTCCAAGTTTGTTTCAATCTAGTGATAGCTTGCTTTCCCAGGTATTGACCAAAGTTTATACCAACTAAACCAGAGAAAGAAGACTCTGATATAACTTCACTCTTACTTGACTAGAAATGCTAATTAATTTTTAATATATTTATATTTGCATTTAATGTGCATAAAATAGTCTATGTGATTACATTGCTTTGCATCTATTTGAGTATATTTCATATATCTTAGCACATGCACGTATAAATTTGTTTTTCTGCTCCTTCCAATCTCTTCATCCCTTTCATTTGCTTTTTGATATGCTTACACTTTCATTTTTTTCTTTATCTCTTGAACTGTTCAACAGTAATTTCATGGCTACTTATAATCTGGTCACATGGTCTGTTTCTCTCTAGTACAGCAAAACGAAGGCCAGGAAAGGATCGGAACCCCAGTGCTCCTGTCTCCAAGAGGCCTGAGTTTTCTTTCTGATTGCTCAGGGCCCTATTTGCCTCAGCAGGTCTCTTTACAGGGTCACCACTGTTTTCTCTTCATAGAATTGTGCAATGCTCCTACAAGTTGTATGGAAACCACTAACTGATGTTAGATTTGCACAGTGGGTAGTTTTTATAAATGTTTCTCTTAAAAAGCAGCATCCCTGGGAAATCCCTGGGAGGCATGTACAGCACAAGGCTTGCTAGCAGCTGCCAGAATGTGCTGGAGGTTCCCAGGGTTGAATCTATTGCTCCCACGGATTGATTCAATTTCTGTTCTGTCAGCCAGCTTAACTGCAGGCCGCAGTGTGCTCCATGGTTTCATACACAAAAGGGATATGGCAACAACAGAAGGACAGATCCCAGAGAGAATATGAGCCAGTGCAGCACCATGCAAATGCAACACATTGCCTGACCCTAAAATCTGGTGTGTGGGTTCCTAGTACAGACAAAAGGAATTGAGGCCTGAGGCTAATATCTGCATTGTTAAAGCAAAAATATTATTGGGCCCAAATATTCAGAGAGTTGAATCAGAATTGAGACAATTTGCATTTCCCATAAAATGAAATTAACTTTTCACAGTTCCCACCTCGTTTTCACTTTTCATGTAGACCGAGTGCTGGGAGGCTAGGGGCAGGGTGGGTTGGAGATATATGCTACTAACCAGCTGTGTGGCTGGGGCATGTTCCTTTCCTTCCTTGAACTTAAGGCATCAGACAGCTTCTCATGTCCTATCCAGCTTTCAAAATCTGTTACTCTCTCTTTTCCTAGAATTATATTAGGTTTTGCTAAATAAGAATTGCAAAGGATCATGAGATGTCCTTACTTCATCATGCAAGTATGCTGAAGGTGTGCTTGGATATTGTCCCTGGAATTATGGGTGGTTGAAGCTACTAAGAGTAAACTCTACTCCAGAGACTTCACAAAAAGACAACAGATTCTGGGAGAAAAACTGGAAATCAGATTGTTCCAGAAGGAGCTCCACAAGTTCCAAGAGCACGAATAAGGATCTTTGACTATTGATAACATTTTAGTGAGACAAACAGAATCCTTACCTTCTTCATCTTTGTGAAGTTACAAAAATATTAAGATGATTTTCTTTCAACATGGAAGATAAAGTTCAGATATCTCTGAATCTATTTTGATCTTATCTCATCCTGACATTAAGCTCTGAAAAGCAGCTTTTGATCAAGTAAAAGAGAAATATGAAGGTAGGTTTCTGAACAACCTATTATAGATGATATGGCAATTTAGGTTAGTGTCCAGCACCAGAACAGTCAAGAAAAGACCATGAAAATACAATACGTTCTTGATATAACAAGGTATATTAAACACACCACAGATTCAACTGAATCAAGAACAATGAACAAGACTTTAAAAAGGAGATCATATAAATGATAGCAGAAATTAATGAATTAGAAGAGTAATAAAATTTGATTATTCTGAAATGGTTCTTTGAAAAGATCAATTAAATCTAAGAATAGTTTCTTGAAAAGATATGTTATTGAGAACATGGAAAATCTCCAATTATTTTTTAAAAATGTCCTATCTATGAAAGGATCAGTAGACCAGTTCTAAGAAAGCATCATTTCAACTCTGGTGATACATTTGAAAATTTCTTAAAATAAGTGATTTTCAACAAAGAATCCAAAAACACAAATTCATTTGAAAATAGATCAAAAACTTTTTGATCACCAACTCTGGAATAAAATTTAAAATGTCAAAATATAACATCGAATGTCCATTTTATATTTAACCAAAGGCACAAAACTTTTACAATATTGCATGTAAGTAATTCACACCTTGAGAAATAGATATTTCTTATAATAATTTTCACAGATTAGAAAAATATAGAAAGTATTTTAATTACTATCACAATCCCCACTACCAAAATAAATTACTCTCACATTGAACATAGATGGAAATCAATGTTAGCAAATTAAAGAATAACAGGTCAGTAGCATATTAATGATAACTAATATTCCATGAAATAAGACTTATTTTATGAATATGGGGATCATTCAATGTTAGAAAATCAATTAATATGCTATATCATCAATATATGAAGGTGGAAAAATCATCTATTCATTGTAGTCTGCCAAAAGCCTTTTGATAGATTTCTACATAGATTTGGAATAAAACTTCAGACATGTTAATTGAATGATATCTCTTTAGCATAATGAGAGAATATTTTGATAAAATAAGTAGTTGATAATATGCCTAACTGTAAAATACTAGAGACATTCTCTTCAAACCAGAAAGAAAAACTCCAATTATTATTATTATTCTGTAACTTTTTTCTTAAAGTGCTAACAAGGCGCCTCCATGCACTCCAGTTGAGTGCAGCGCTGCAGAGGCTGTCTGCAGCCTCTGCAGCGCCAGTTCGATCCCCGCCGGCCTCGGAGCAACCCACATGGCGAGCAGACCTCTCCTGTCTCGTCAGCCGCCCCCTTCAACAGTGTATTTCGTCAGTCTGTCTATTCTGTTCCCTGTTCTGTCTCTGGTGAATCCTCTCACCCTCCGGTGCATCTGGCCTGTACCCCGGTTCTTGTATAAATAAAAAATAAAGTGCTAACAAATGCAACAGGACATGAAAAAAATGGATATATACATATACACAGGCAATAAGAAGGTATAATGCTTGCCATTTGCTATAACTGTCTGAAAAATCCAAGAGAATTAAAAGAAAAATCTACTGGAATTGGAATTAATAAAATAATTTTCTAAAATGGTCAGTTCTAAAGTCAACATAATAAAATAAATATCTTATTGATCAATAATGTCATCCAAACTGTAATGCCAAAAAATCTACCATTTTGCGATGGAGATAAGGAGGTGTGAGAACTAAGGTCTCCTCTAAGTTCTAGAGAACTACCTCTATGATGAGCTGAGCTGGGATTAGACCTGGGTTTACCCAAATCCAGCTCCCAGTACCTTAAATTCTTACCCTGAACCCCCACTCAAACATTCTTAAATGGGGGTGCCTTTGTAGGAAGCATTTATCTTCCTTCTTGATATGTTTGCCAAGTTTTTAAAAATAGGTATTTATTGCTTCTAATGGAAAGCATCACTTTGTAAGAAAGACAGTCAAGAGCATAACAGAAAAAGCAGGTTAAGGATGGAAGATAAAAAGGATATTGATAATTACAAGTTCTCAGCTAGTCTTACAATTCAACAGTGCAAAGCAATTCATTTTTCAGTATTCCAGGTTAGACACACTTGAAAAATGTTTCCCTTCCACTTATTATAAGTTAATAGGTTCTGGGGGTGCCCCTCTGCCTGTCCTGGAACGTAATAATCAGGTAGGTCAGTATGCCTTTGTGTTGGTCTAAAGCAATGCTCTGGTTAATGTCTCTGAACTACCCCTTCTGTTGCTTAGCAGTTGCTTAGATCAAGGCTGCAGAAAGCTCTGCCTGTTTTGGTTTTGATTGTTAGTTTTGTTTTATTTGGGGCCTCTTGGGCCTTCTCTGGCCAGGGTGTGCCCCAGCTGAGAAGGGATAGAGGCTGAATGACACCAGAAGCCAGAAGGCCTTGGAGGCTCCTTCAGCCACCCACTCAACCCCCAGCTGCCCATTATTTTCCTCTATAAAATGTCTTCACTATGAGCCCTTGACTTGGTCACTGGGCAACTTTTTCCACTTAAAGTCAATGCAGAAGGAAAAGGCTGCTCCATTTATCTGACTCGCTCTACTTCCTTTCCTGCCTGCGCTCTCTTTCTTTTTCCCCATAGGTCTGGGCCCCAGGTCTGCCCTGGGCCTCAGGAACTGCTCAGATTCAAAGACTGTTTTTCTGCAGGTACTGGGCTTGGTGATGACACCTCTTCAGGGTCTAATTTCTTTCTCTCCATTATTCATGTTGACCGAGATCTCTCTCCTTTGGGCAGATGCTGACTTTCATGTGTTACACCGTTGGTTCTGATACTTAAGGAGTGACAATAATAAGCAAAGACACCTGTATATTCATTCATCCACTCCTGAGCTTTCCAAAGCTTGAAAAAGTTGCCTTGAAAAACTCAAGTTCGCTGGTTCTTCTGTCATTCAACATGCTTTGTACCCGCCCCCCCGCCAGGAAAATCGCTGTGACTCTGAGGCCCCATTAGTAATCACCATAAACCAGAAGGGGAGAGCCGCAGGGCTATCATCAGCCCTGCAAGGAAGGTGCAGAGGAGGCGTTGAATTCCAGAAATTAAGGTCTGGAAGAGACAGGTTGCAAATGAAAGATCTGCGGGCACCTTGAGAGCCATAGTCCAAGCATCCCTGGGTTGGAAGAGCAGAAATAAGCTACCGCTAATTAGCCTGCTCCACCAGCAGAGAATCATTTAAATGCAAAAGATAATCTCACTGCCCTCTTGATGGGGAAACATTGCCTTAGATGGAAAGTATGATTTCTGCATTGCAGCGTGTGTGTGAGTCCCTTACAGCGCGTGGGAGATGAGAGAAAGCAGGGTCAGGGGTAGCTTTTGAATGGCGACTCTGCCACTTGCTGTGGGATCTGACTCGACCACTCCTCCCCGAGTCTCAGTTTCCCCATTTGGAAAGTGGTGCCAT
Organism: Talpa occidentalis; assembly: GCF_014898055.3. Lineage (NCBI taxonomy): Eukaryota > Metazoa > Chordata > Mammalia > Eulipotyphla > Talpidae > Talpa > Talpa occidentalis. The sequence continues at coordinate 7,956,181 of NW_023601433.1, forward strand.
TAGCAATCATTTGAATGAGATGTCGTGAGGACTAAACAGACACTGTCTATGAGGGAAGGCAGACTTCTAAGCTTCTATCTTCCAAAAACAGCTAGGTGTTTGCTATGCACATCTCCAGGCATCTGTGCGCATACAATATTTTTTACCAAGTCCTTTCATCTTGGTATTTCATCTTGCCATTTAGTCCATTCTGCAGGCTGTTATTAAAAGCTTTAGGAACACAATAGCAGGGGCCGGCCCACAAAGGCAGGCGCACTGGGCAGTGAAAGCTACTGAGGACCCACATTCACCACCACCCCCCCACCCTTGACCTCCAGAATCAGATCAGTAACTTCTCTCCTCTTCATTTCCCCTTCCTGTGTCCACAGTGAAGGGAAGTTGGTTGCAACCTTTTGCAGATAATGTGACACGGGGCACACAGGAGCGGAAGGGAGAAAAGCATTTCAACAAAAGCCTGGAACTTGGGTTTAGGTAAATTCAGGAAGGAGAGTGATAGGAAATGGCAGTAACCTTGCCAGGAACTAAAGGAAAAGAATTCTGGCATCAGCCCCAGAGCAAAATGTTAGGTCATCTATAATAAGGGCTGGGTGAAAAACCTTCAACTCAAAATGAAAGATACAATGACACAAAGAAACTTATCAAGGCGACCTTTGAAAGCACTTAAGAAACCAATTCTTCTTTTCTAAAGAAAGTCCTCAGACAAAGAGATTCCTGATCAGCGTGTGTCGAGTTCCTTGTAGGATAAACTCTCTTCACAGTCTCTGGAGTTTCTGAGCCAAAGTTTTCCTATTTATGAGGGACAGGAAAAGAGACAGAAATTGCAAAACACAATGGAGTAGATTAAACTCCCTTTGCCTCAATGAAATAGCTTTAATCGGTAGTTTCTATTTTGGATGAAATTTTTATCATTTACATTTTTTTTTACAATTGTTATAAAAGTCACTGACAGAATACCATTGGCTGTGACAGGAAAGCCAGTTGACATATAAAATTAGAAGAAATATTTCCTGTCAAAAATCACCCTTTGTTAAAAACCAAAATTCACAAATGTAGAGACTTGATGAAATGCTTCATGAATTCTGTAGCTCCCATCTAGATACTACAGAGGATTGTTCAAAGGAGGGGTTCTTAGGTAGAAAGTGGGTGGGACATGGTATTTAGCAAAATAAAAGATTATTTCCAATAGAGCCATATTCCCTTAGAGGAAGGTTGGGGCTTCTTTTCATGCAGATGTCCTCAGGGGTGGTAACTGAGCAGTTGATCAGATTGATCAGGAGGAAGACACTTGGGAGAGCTGAGGCTGCAATGGTATTAAATATTAAGGCTCGTGGGGACCCAGCATGAAGAACGTCATTTTTACATGTTTTTTCTATTTCTAACAACTCTCACTTTAAAATGAAAGGCATAGAGATAAAAAAGATAGAGAACCAAGAAAGAGGTAATGATGAAAAAGAGAGAGAGACAGAGACAGACAGACAGAGAATGTGTTAAGCCCTCAGGAGGAGCACTGCCTTCTTCTAAGAGTGCACAGTTTGGTTTTCCTGGTCCTAGAAATACTGAGTATGTGGAAATATTAATCATGAGATCAGAGTATATCATAGCGGAAGAGGATAGGCTAATTTCAAAGATCCTGAGTCTGAAAAGATTGTCTTTTTCTGACTCTAACATTCTATTCCAATCAGACATGAATTAACCTTACAATTCTGTTCATTTCAGTTTGCTTTCCAACCGTTCATTTACTTGTACAGTATTATTCAGACCTAAATGCCCTGAGAAAGCAGCCCCTTCTTGTTCTGATTTTCATCCTGGCTCCTTCAGAGCTAGCATTTCAGTAACTAAGATCCTTTTTGTCAAGCGGTCAGATAGTTAAGATGTTCTAAATTCAAAGTGGGAGAATTCTGCAGTTAACCTGCCAGAAAAGAGAAAGGAAAAAAATGCTTTTTCTACTTCATAATCCCCCCAGTTGTATAGTAAATTAAATGGAAAAGTTCTGTAGCTGGTTGCCTTCAGCCACTATCTACCCCCTGTCCCCTGGGGTTGAGGAGAATCATTAACCCATCATAACTTGGGTAACGACCCTGGACACAGCACAGCTTGGTGGAAAGTCTCCCGGATGCTTCTTGGCATCTTCTCTCTGGACCACTGGCCATTCTGACTCTTAACTCAAGTCTCACATCTGAAATCAGAGGTGGTCTGGTTAATTATGTCTTCATTATTCTGGGACTTATTTAAGCCCCTCAAATGTGACTCTCATATATCCTATTTGGCTTCTATTTTGAGACAAATAGCCTGTAAGTTTTATAAAGATCCAACTAACCATTTTCCCACTGTGTAGTGAAAGACTAAAAAAAAAATAATTATTATGCAAAATATACAAAGCTGTCACTAATGACAGGTAATTGATTAACCAATCAGTTATCTGTATTGCTTTTCACTTAGACTTAATGTTAGAATCACCAATTAGATATCATTATCTTCATTGTGAGGATGAGAACAATTCTGATTTAGGAGAATTTAAGAAACTTGCCCAGCTTTGCTTTACCAATAAGGGACAGCTGGAATCTGAACCTAGATTCTTCTGTTCTGGAAAGTGTGTTTTCTCCCTTTATAGTCTACAGCCTTATATTTTACAAATTTCCTTCCACTCATAAAAACTTTCTCTCTTACAGCAAAAATTGCGCATTTCTAAGGAATTGCTTTTCTTGTAACCTTAATCCAATAATCAAAGAGATGCCTTCCATAATTGTTTTTTCAAATTTGTTTGCAACAGATTAACATATCTGGGTCTCCTTATGTGGGGGCGGGCGTTACATGGTGTGTTCAGCTGCCACCTGCCACCATCATGGTCCTGGGGCCACTCAAAGGTCTGTCTTTTCCTATTTCGTCATGTTACTCACACTACAGACTACTGATTACTGGGTAAGTCCTGCCTTGCAACGTTTTAAAAATCTAGAAATTGAAAATGAAAGAGAACTTTTGAATTTTTTTTCTTCCTGTTACCCTAAACATTGTCAAGAGAAAACCAAAAAGAAAAATAAGAACACAAAAAGGTTCTAGACATGAGTGACTTGATTAAAATTATTTAATCATTTAATGAGAGCTTTAGAAACTCCATGGTGATTTCTCTCTATCTGTAGTTACACCTATCTATAGGTACACAATTTTTTTTTTTTTGGGGGGGGGATTCAATAATTTTGCATTTGAATCTCATTTATATGCCCCAAACTTAAGCAGTTGGAATACAGATTTCTCTTTTCTCTCTACCCAATGACTTCACTTTAAATGCGTCTAAGCTGATGTGGTATTAAAGCTAGTATGTTTTCTCTCTTTTATAGCTTAATGTTACACAAGAATTTCTCTTGTTCTTCCAACTTCATGTCACATATGACATTCTGTTCCCATCAAAAATCAGATAATTTCTCTCCAAAAGAACTGGTATCCAGGCAAATCCTGGAGATAAAAGGAAGGGTTAAGTTTACTTCCAATATTAAGGAATGATTCGGAAATAAATGTCGAGGTTAAAAAGTCCAGATGGTAATTCAACTGTATCCTTACTATAAACACGATTTGATTTATGGCAACTACTAATGGTATCTCAGTTTAGATCTGGAAGGCTTTGCTTTCTCTCATCTGAGTTTTAAATTCATCAGATTCTTTCACTCCCACTATCAATCCTTCACTACAAAGAGACACTCTTAATCAAGAATTTGGGAAGATTTTAAAATGCAGAAATTGATCAATGTTAACAACCCTAATCCATGCAAATTACTGTCTGTTGTCATTATTTATAACCTTGCGGATGTGCTTACTCAAAAGATCCTCAAAGAGCTCTGACAATTCATGCTTCCAGTTGTGAATCATCTTTTGCTATTTTTCCCTCTTTCATAAGGGATCGCACTGAATTAGTTTTCACTTTTTTTCCTTGCCTGACATGGCAATTATTAGCTTTCTTGGCTGTGTCAGAAAAATCCATCGGAAATGTTTATCTCCTGGGGCAAATCTCAGGGAAACAGCATGTTTATCACTTCAAGGGGCTGTAATCCAAAGGCAGCCCCGGGCCCACCAGTTTTATAGCAGGAGAACGGAGGAGAAAAGTCCCGGGGACTGAGCAGCTAGTGCACAATAATCCACCGACACTGGCTTCCTGGTCTCCTCAGCCCGTCTTTGTTCTCTGACCTCTGCTGATCAAGTAATACTAATTTTATCTCTTACTGGCATCTGACTTTGTCAAATCACAAAATATTGGCCTGGCAAGTGGGCACTCTTCACAATTAGGTCACTTCCTTCCATCTTGAGATTCATTGTGCTCTATGTGTTGGTCAAAGCTGAATAACATCTAATTTGATTATCACACCAGGAAAGACCATTTGAATCTGAAAGATGAACAGAATGTCAGCGTCAGCTCCGTTTCCTTTATTATGTTACGAGGACAAATGCAACTGAGGTGTCTGTTCTATGACAGACAGCGTAATTTTGTATTGTTTTTCATGTTCTTCCTAGACCCACTTCTCATAATGATTTCCACCGCAAATCTGTAGTGATACCCAAGGTTGGGTGAGCTACTCCATGCCCTCTCCTCTCAGGAGATGTTGGACACATTTTGATTCATTCAATATTCAAGACACATATTTTAAGTTCTAGGCAGGTGTTGGAGCTTGAAATATAATCCAGAGCAAGACACAGTTTATGAACTCCAGGCAGAGAAGGAATGGGCAGTTACCACACGCCTATAAGTACTAAGCTCAAGAAATGACAGGGCCAGGGAGGAGGGCATCTTCTTTGTTAGATCAAGGACATGATGCCCTAGAATTTGCAGACAATCCAGTCTCAGTGAGCAGAAGTAGTGAGAAAGCAGAACACGTCTTCTTAGCCTAAGGGAAAGACATGCAGGATACATTCTCTTTTCAGAAGGAAAGGGACATATTTGGGGGGGAAACTGCAAATAGAACAAACTGGTTTATGTGTAGAATTCAATATAAAAAAATGATTAAAATAAGAGACTGGACTGTTAACAGAGGTCAGTTCATAAAAGATTACATTGAGGATTTACATTTGATTATAGGGGCACTAGAAGCTGGGTCTCCCCAGTGATGAAATTGGAGATCTGGATGCAGTAAATGGTTTTAGGAGTGGAAACTTAGAAGATAGCTGACAATTGCTAGGAGATAAAATCGACAGAGGTTGCTGATTATTTGGAATGGTAGTGACATAGAAATAAGCCTGGGGGTTGAGACACAGGTTTCTGTCCTGAGAAACTAAGAGGTGGTGATCCTTTCCATGGAGATGGGGAAGCAGTAGAAAGTTTTCAGGGGAGGATATATGAGATTAATTTGCTTGTGAAACAAACATTCCTTTGAGAATTCCTAGAGATGGGTATATCTATGGTGGACTGAACTTCAAAAGGGCACCTAGATCAGAGATGGATATTTGGGGACAACCACCAGACAACTGGTCCTGTTGGATGAGCAATAACATAACTTAGGCCCTGTGCGTAGCGAAGGAAGGGGAATGATATTGCTACGTTGAGGGAGTATCACAATGATGATTTTCTTTCTTTTTTTTTTTTAAAGAGCAATTTTTTCTGTGTTTTTTTTTTTTTTTTTTAAGATTTATTTATTTATTTATGCAAGCACTGGGTACAATCAGAAGCGCGGGATGGTGAGAGAATTCACCAGAGCCAGAGCGGAGAGCAGAGCAGGCAGACGGACCAAGTACACTGCTGAGGGGAGCAGCAGGCGGCTGGAGAGGTCTGCGCGCCATGCGGGACCTTCGCCCGGCGGCCGGGGATCGAACTGGCGCTGCAGAGGCTGCGGGCAGCTTCGCAGCCCAGCGCTCAACCACTGCGCCACCGGGGAGGCCCCTCACAATGATGATTTTCATAAAGGAATATAAAGAACCCGCCAGAGAGGCAGGAGGAAAACTAGAGGGAATTCATTACCACAGAAGCCAAGGGAAAGCACATTTCAAGAAGGAGGTGAGGGCAGGACTGGTGCAAGAAGTGAAGTAGAATTGAGAACTGATAAGCATCCATATAACCTTGAGAAACCAGTGAGACACTGGTGAACGTGGTTTGAAGATTTTTAAGAGAGTGTGGAAACCAAAGACAAATTGCAGACTTGTGAAGTGTGGGGGAGGGGAAAAGCAGTAGAAACAAGCAGAACAGTTAAAAAAAAAATGTATATGAGAGCCTCCCTGGCGGCTCAGGAGTGAAAGACAGCGCTATCAAGCTATCACCAGCCACTGCGGCACGAGTTTGAGCCCCTGCTGTCCAGGGAGCAACTCAAATGGCACAGCAGACCACTCCTGTCTCTCCTGCTGCTCCCCTCAGCAGTGTATTTCTGTCCGTCTGCCTGTTCTGTTCCCCACTCTGTCTCTGGTGAGTCCTCTCACCACCCACACTTCTGGCCTCTACCCCGGTTCTTGTATATGCATAAAAAAATCGTTAAAAAAAAATGAGGGAAGTAAGCACCTTTGTTGCTTTATTAAAATTATATACAATTAAAATATAAAGATAAGAATCATAAAATATAAATATAAGATAAATATAAAATTTATATTATATGTAATTTATTACTTTATTATAGATTACTTAGTTTAATTGGAAAAGTAGTCGCCTCTCCTTGTCACCCAATCCACAACACTCTATTTGGTTTTTGTAGTCATTGAGTTTTTATTTATTCAGAGATTTTCAATGACTAGTGCATCTAGTGCCTGGAGTTCTATAAACCTTGTTTAAAAAAAATTCTTGACCAGGTAGAAGTGATGAATATTTTTTCCATTACATGTGGAATTTCCCTAGGAAACATCAATTACTTGGATGGCAATTATTTGGGAGACTAGAATACAAGCCTATGTGAAGTGAAGTAAGTATTCACAAAAGCAGGAAACCACATGTTTAATGACACTTTCGATGAAACTCAGTGATACCCTCCTTTCTGTTGGAAAACTAACTTTCTAAACAATTAAATGAATTAATTTTGCGTATGACAGGATGATTATACCAACAACATCCCATTATAAGTCAATGAGACTTTCATGGCGAAAACTGAAGAACTGAAATAGTTGTCTATGCAGACAACTACATATTTACAGCCTGAGGCTCAAAACCAATCATAACTCTAGGTGGATGCAATTCCTCAGAGCATCAGCGGAAGCCTCAGGAGACTTCCAAGTCACCTCAGGTTTACTGGCTTTTAGAATATACACATTACACACACTGAAGTTTGTTGCCAAGTTTCAACATTTAAATTTTCCCAACTCCATTAAATTTCCCAACTCCAAATCCATTCACAGAGAAAGAATGGCTCAATGCTTGGGCCTCCCCGGTGGCGCAGCGGTTGAGCGCTGGGTTGCGAAACTGCGCGCGGCCTCTGCGGTGCCGGTTCGATCCCCGGCTGCTCCCCGGCCACCAGAGGAGGGTCCCACATGGCGCGCAGACCTCTCCTGCCGCCCGCTGCTCCCCTCAGCAGTGTACTTCGGTCCCTGTGCCTGCTCTGCTTCCCGCTCTGGCTCTGGTGAATTCTCTCACCCTCCCGCACTTCTGACTGTACCCAGTGCATGTATAAACAAAACAAACAAACAAACCAGCAAACAAATAAATAAAGCATGCCTCTATTAAAAAAAAAAAAAAAAGAATGGCTCAATGCAGTGATACATTTTATCACTTCTTGGATTTGGAATTGATGAAGGTCAAGGCACTGGACATGTGGGTTTGGAGGTGACCAATGAGGGGTTGGGTGACTCAAGGAAGGTCAATGAGAGTGACAAGAGGGCATTGCATCATTTGTAGAGAGGAGTGTCCCCAGAATCCCGGGGAACACTGACATTGACCACTGGTGCAGAGAAAGACAAAGCCTCAAAGGGACTTTAGTGGAATGGTCTCTGAGGCACAGTGAGGCCTGCTCTATTTCTGATTTTTCTTCTTTGGTCGATATGGCTATTTGATAGATACATTACCCTCAGAATGTGTTTTTCATATCTTTCTGAAAATTTTAAGATCCCCAGACCTGTAGAGATGGTCATGTCATTACACAAAGATGCTGAGATGCTGACGGTTGTAAAAGGCATCAGATACAGAACCCTCCCCAGAGTCTGCATGACAGCGAGCCAGAGGTATATAGTGTTGGGTAATTATCCTCTGAACTTGGCTTTTCCAATTTCCAGGATATAAAAGCACATGAGAAAATGTGTATATTTGAGCTGACTAATGTCAAACACATGGAATCATAGCTATATGTGACATTGAAAATACAGGTTTTGGTGTTTTAGAAAATGAGTTGAGTATTTTTTTTTTGTTTGTTTCTTTTTTTTTGCCTTAAGGTATAATCTCTGACAATTAGGATTTCAGCTTAGTTGGTCCTTTCTAGTCTGTAGGGGGTGGCCCAATTCCATTGTAGAAAAAGCACAAACTGTTAAACAAGGCATAACACATTAACCCCCATATCTTGAAGTTTTGTACAAGAAAAAAGGAATTTTTTAGTGGCACCCCATGTTCATAGAACATTAGATAACCAAATCAGATTTCAGGAAGAAAAGAAAGGGGGAGACGAGATGGTATCAGATTTCTGAGAGATCAAAGAGGAAGAATCCTATTTTCTCCAGAAAAAACGTGGGTGGAGGAAACACTGTAGAAATCAGCTCTGTGATCTTTGGGCAAACTGATGTGTAGTTTAAAAGGTTCAAGTGGCTTGAAAGTCTCAGCTATTTATCCTTACTTTAAAGCTTTAATTATTGCAGATATAAAACACATCCACAAAAAAAATATCATTGACATATACAAAGAGCTCAAGGAGTTATTGTAAACACACGCACGGGTAAACAATGCTCACACAAAAATTAGAAAGTTCCCAGATAACTTGTTCCCAGCAAATCCTTCCCACTCACTGCACCCTCCTTTTCACTAACATTCACTACCTCATGACTTTGGAAGGAATATTTCCTTAATATCATATACTAAGCACTCACCTATGTAAGCATTCCTAAATGTGATGGTTGAGTTTTGTCTGTTTTTGAGACTGTTTTCATTTGTATCTGGCTTCATTTATCTACATGATACTTGGGGGAGTCTTCAAGTTTTTGTGGATAGCTTAAACTTGTTGTATATTACACTATTGCATGATCACACTTTGCTCATTCTTTTTTTTTTTAAGTTTTATTTTTATTTATACAGTAGCTGGGGTACAGGCCAGAGACACAGGAGGGTGAAAGGATTCACCAGTGCCAGAGTGGGGAACACAACAGGCAGACTGATGAAGTACACTGCTGAGGGGAGCAGCAGGTGTGGCAGGAGAGGTCTGTGTGCCATGTGGGACCCTCGCCGGCAGCCGGGGATCGAACCGCTGCTGCAGAGGCTGCAGGCAGCTTCGCAGCCCAGCGCTCAACTGCTGCGCCACTGGGGAGGCCCCACTTTGCTCATTCTTTATTGATGCACATTTGTATTGTTTTTGGTTTAAGACTATTAAAAATTGTGTTTGTATGACTTATCTGGTAGCTGTCTCTTGGTGTATATTTGAACATGCATATCTTCAACATTAGAAAAAATGATAAGCAGTTCTCCAAATTGGTTGTAATCATTTTATGTCCTTGTTAGCACTGTGTATTTCACACAGCCATTTTTATTTTTTAATAAGTTAAATAGTGTGTAATTACTGGTATCACCATTAGTTTAAATTTTGTTTCTGTTGTAAGTAATGATGTTGAGCTTTCTCCTCTGTATTTATTAATCACTTGGAGATAGTCTCTTATGAAATGTCTTCGTAAATGTCTTCCCAACTATCGCTGTTTTTCTATTTGGTTGCCTTTTTCATAATATTGATTTATAGATGTTCTTTACATGTGATAGACATGGGCCTATGTGGTAAATTCATGATTTGATAATTCAATAATTTATGCTGGTAGATAACCATGATAAAATATTTGTTGCCTTCTATGAAACAAAGTTTCCAAACTCACTTACTGTTTCTAAAAATGTATTTGTTGAACTTCCTGAATTTTATGCATGAAAGCATGTCATCTATAATAATGAGAGTTTTATTTACTCTTGTTTGATCTATAGACCTTTGATGTAATTTGCTTATTCACATTATTGGCTAGTGATAGCAAATATTTTTATATCTGTTGCTATTTCTAAGCTGGAAATAAAAACTTGGAATATTTCACCATTAAATATGCTGTTTGACATAAATTATGATATTAATTCTCTATTAAAGATTTTTTTCTATTCATGTCATGCTGATAGTTTTTGAAAAATACTAGGGACAATACTGATATTTATCAGATTCAAATTTTTCCACCTCTTAAAATGCTCTTTTTTATTTTATTTTATTTTATTCCAGTGGAGTAACAACAAATTTTTATCTCAAATGCCAAACCAACCTTGAATTTTTGGAATAGATTCAAGTTGGTCACTACATTTTCTAATTTTTATTTAATATTTTTATCTACATTAATGAGTGACACAATTGCCCATAATTTTCTGTTCTCCAAATGTTGTTTCAGTTTATGGAATTTATGCTATGGTGATGTAATAAATTTATTCCCTTTTGATTTTCTGGAATATTTTATTTGAGATTTTCATTTTTCTTATTGCTTTGTGGAATTTGCTGGCAAAACTACCTGAAGTTTTTTTGAGGCAAGAATTTTAAATTGTTTTGTCAATTTTTTCCTAAAGTAATGGTATTTAGCTTTTCTATTTATTGTGCATTCACTTTGCTAAATAGAATTTTTCTAGGAACTTGCTTGTATTATCTAAATTTTCTAATTTATTGGCATAAATTTCCTCAAAATATTCTTTTTATCATTGAATATTATAGAGTCAGTAGCGCTGGTTCTTGACATAAGTTATTTCTTTCTTAAACAAACTCACAACAATAGCAATTTTACTTTTTCCCCGTAAACAACTTTTCACTTTGTTGATCCTTCTATTATGTTTTCATTTTCTACTTCATTAATTTTTGCTCTAATATTTATTACTTCATTTCTTGTACTTCCTTTGAATTTAGTTTGTTTTCTTTCTAATGAGGTTTATTTTAAATGATCACATTCTAGCATTATTATTTATGAAAATGTACATTTAAGGCTATAAATTTCCCTTGAAGCACAGCTTTAGACATCTTCTGAAAGTTTTGTGATATCATCCTTTTTATTATCTCTCTGTTCCAGATACTTTTTACATTCTCATTTTGATTAATTTTTTGATCTCTGGATTATCATTATTGTTTTTATTTCCTGGAATACAGTGAGCATATATATTTTAAAGGCTCTGTTTAATTCAACATCTTAAGCCCTTAAGAGGCTTTGTGTAATGTCTAAAACATCTTCTGGTTTTTCTTCATTATGCTTTATTTTCTTATATACTTATGATTTTTTATTGTGTGCTATAAATTTTGCTTTCAAAATTGTTTGTACAAATAATGCAAAGCCCAATGTGATGTAACTTCCTCTAGCTAAGATTTACAAGTTTTGTGTGTCTCTTGCTGGATACTGACAACATTCACAATCTGGAATTCTCTTCATCCAATTTGCTTATTGAGAAGATTCAAGGCTGCACTGTAATCTTCATGAAACTCTGTTTACGTCCACTTCACTCTTCTGCCTCTGCTACCCTCCTTCTGAGACTTACCTTAATTGAGGGATTTATGTGGGCTCCCTTTACTAACTTCCAAATTTTAATCCCTGATTTTCTAATCTCCTGGGATGGGCAGAATCATCGATGATCCCTCATCCTCTCAACTATTCTATGTTGAATGGCAACTTCCCCCAGGGAAAAAGTGACCTTCTAGACTCACTCTCATTGGACCTCTGTCCCCTTTCCACTGTCCTAGTCTAGTCATTTTTCAGAGCCCTAACAGTAATCTTCTACCTTCAACGAGAACATGCAATCAGCATATAATGGTTATCTTCACCAGTCTAAAGTATCTACTTCATATTCCAGAAGCAGAAGTTCAGTCAGAGCTATTTTTATTCCATAGTATAAAAACAAATGCCTCCTAGTTTTTGATACTAGGCTTAACTTAACTGTCTTAGCTTTTGTCCTGATGCATTTGGATCTTTATTCAGTTATATTATTACAACATATTGCTCTGAGTGACTTTTCCTGTTATAAGCATATGGTGTTTGTAGTTCTACAGTTAATTCCTTTCCACTGGACTTGTTTAAAACATGCTCATTCTCAATTTAGAGTCTTGGTTATGCATGAATTACATTCTAAAATGCCTAGCTAGCTTCCTCAGGAGATGACATTATGAAATGGTCATTTAGAATTACACAAGGTTTCCAAGATTTACAGGCAGAATTATCAATTACTAGCTACCAGGCTTGGAGAAAGGAGCTGCACCCGGCCTCACTAGACTCAGAGCCATTGGCTCCATTATTTCATAGGGATATCTCTATTGAAGAAAAAGATCAAGGAAAGCAGAGAAGCTTTCATCAGAGAGAAGCTGTAGGAAATAATTTTGAATTGAATTCCGGGTTTTCAATGAAGTATCCCCAGAATTCAAAGCCATGCACCCACACTTGTGTTGCAGTGAAATGAATGGCCCCGACTTAAGTGAGGTGCCAGTCAAGATGATGGAAAAGATGATAAAACGGGAATAAGAAATGCTTTATCTTTGTAGTTATAGTGAATGTATGTCGGCTTGTCTGTTATGACTCTCTTCTTTCATTGGAAACCTCCTTTTCCCTACGTTGGAGAAATGACATCTTCCTTTTTTGAATATGTGATCTGAAATGGTGCCTTAGTCAACATAATTCTACAGCCAGGGCATTGGTCTGGTGCTGAAACATTTGAAGGCAGAAAGCTACATTCCCCATTCACAGCTGATGCTCTGAGGTGTGGGCAGATCACCTGCGAGTTCTCTAGGGCTGCATTGGACTAGGGAAGGTGAGTTTCTCAAAGTGCTCTCTACAGCTACTGGGTGTGCTCCTTGATGTAAGACAGACAGACCAGATGGGAGGCTGTCGCAGTATTCCAGGCTTGAAGAGATGTGAGTATGAATTAGGGGTGTGGCTAGCAATGAGGTTAACAGAGGGGCACATGTTGGGGAAACTGATAAACAAGACACATAGGATTAAAAGGTCCAGTAGGAAGAGAATGGATGCTATGGGTAAGAAATGACCTTGAAGTTTCCATATTAGACTAATAGAAAAATAATCACACTCTTAGTTTAAATGAGATATTTGGCCACCTTAAAATGTTTCATTTTTGGATACATATATTTTTTTTTTTTACATATTTGTTTTTTTCAGGGGAGAGAGAAACCAGTTACAGGCAAAGACTAGAGCCGGAATCCATCTTCACCAGTGCCTTTCCATTGGAGATTTTTTTGAGAACAACCAAATCTTTGAACATTCTCTGGGTTAATTTCTACTCCTCTCCATGGTACACTGGGACATATTTCCTGTTGTCTTTTTTTCAAAAGAGCTTTTTTATCGGTGTTGTTATCCCATTATGCTACTAGTAAAGACTTGTGTGGTGATGTTACTACAAAGTGAAGTCAAGGTCGCTCAAGAAGTTTTGAGCTTTGCTGGGAATTCTCACTCACACAACTCCCAGTCCGCATGCACTGTAGCAGGTCACTGATCCGGTTTGTCAGCCATGCTCAGTGGTAGAAACTCACACACCATCTGTTCTCAGACGCCTGGTTTTGCCCAGAGCTATTTGTTCCTCTTTTTCCCCCCTCCCCACCAATGTACTCAAATACTACACAGAAAAATCTTGACAAATTTTGTTGGTATTAGAGTGATTGAATATTCAATGAATCAGACTTGTAAAGTCACATCATTGAGGGCTGGTGCTGGAGTCCCTGCCTATAGAAGTGGTGATTCCTCAATAAGAATGTGATTTTTTTTCTTTTTTTTCCCCCTGGACAGACTTGTCTTAAAAGGTTAGATGCAGGTGAGAAGTCATTTCCTCTTTCTTTCCTCCCAGCTTCTTTTGTTCACCACTAAAGCTGAAGGAAGGAGGGGAATTAGCATTTTCGCAGCATTATAATTACCTGCCATTACTGAGCATTAGTAAGTGCACTTTACAGAGAAGATCTCAGTTAAGAAGGTATTTTGGATGGTCCAGTCTAATCATTTTTTTTAAAGAAGGAACTGATTTTTAAAAATTTGAAAACAGAGCTGCCCTCCCTCGTTTTATACGAATCTACTCCCAAGGAGAAGATCTGCTTATTGAACAAAAACCCCCGTGCGTCTTGGGGTCCAGCGAGTGTGAAAATTACTGAAGATAGATTTTTGAGTTAAGAAGCCAGAGAAACTTGTGTGAGACCCAACTCAAAATGCACTAACTTCTGCCACTCTCGTCCAGTCCGTGTTTCCATTTGCTTCACTTTGAAATAAGACCCCTAAGCTTAAATTCCTATCAATGAAAAGAGAAATTTCAATGATACAAGTTATCCAGTACCAAAACCATGTCAAAGAAATGAAACCTACTATTAATTGAAAAATCAGAGAACTGAAGAGCTTTGATATACTTGAAATAAAAGACTGGTCAAGGATTCCAAAAGTTGTGTGAAAATAATCTTAAGCTGCTTAAAATTTAGTAACTAATGAAGAAATGAAGGCCTACAGTCATATAAAATCACTCAGGCCCTCCTGTTGAACCTGCCACAGTAAACCACGTAATTAACTAGAGCAAGTCAAGCTGATTTGTGCCAAGGTCAGAGAGTACAGACATGCAGAAAATCCAAAATACTTAGATTTACCATCTGGGTCTTGGGATATAGTACTAGACATTTTATAACATTTTTACAGCGTGTACAGTTTACCTTGGGGAGCTATTGCAAGTGTTATATAACTATTATAGGCCATTTGGAATGAAATTTTAGACAAATGTTAACTAAAAACTTAATGGAGGTAGAACTTACAAGACTAATAAGTGCTTTTCTCTGTATTCTTTCATTTACTATTTATTTAGTTCTTCCAAGCATAAAATATGTAGTATTGGTTACTGGAGAAAGTGACCTTCAAATGTGAATATCTGAAAATCGTAACTTTCAAGCTATGAAATTTATAATTTGGTGGCAACAAGGAGAGGGTAAATGAGAAAAGACCAGTCACAGAAGAAGTACTACAAAATCTAGCATGCTCCCCCTTTGACAATCTGTGGATTTTGCCCATATATATTATGCATATAAATGCATTTGACATTAATTACATATCATATCCCTCCCTAGTTTCCAGATCTACAGCAGGGAACCAGGAGCATAATGTTGAATCTTCAGCGTCAACTTTGACCCTTTTCCAAAGTTCTCTAAGGGCAAGGCTGCTTCCTAAGAGCTCAGAAATTAGGGAGAGAGATACCTGTGACACCTGTGGGGGACAGAGCTCCATGTTCTCATCTGTCAAAATGGATAGACTGTGAACCATTCAGAGGTCTTCAGATAAAAGGAAGAATGTTAGCTAGTGAGATATTTAATAATGAAGAATGACTGATACTAGACTCTAGGAGTAATATTACGTTTATTTTTTTAAAGAGGTCTTATCATTTGAAGATAGGTACTGACACATATGGAGGGTCAATATTGTATTGTCTCTATTTTTATACATTGGGAGATATAAATGAAAAAATATATTTATACTCTATCCTAAATATATGTATAAATTGATAAATACATTTTATACATTGAAATGGTCTATAACAGCAAGTTGAAGAATATGAGCTGTTGAAAGCAAGAGGGAGTGCCTTTTTCCCCAAACCAAAACAGTTCCCCCCCCACCTCCGTCTTTTTTCTAGGTTTTGACATCCCTTCAGGAAAATGCTTGGTTTACATAGGCAACAAAAGAAAAAACTATGGTAATGATTCCTCAGCACCTTAAAACTAAGGGGGGGTGGAAACCACTGCAAGCTGCCAAAGTCTGGGATGGGCCCCCCCTAGCCCTGCCATTCCCCACCCCGGGTCCTCCTCTTCTGGTGCCTTCTACTGTGTGGATTTATGTTCACCAGAATATCACCTCCTGTATAACAAGTAGAGTATAAAGTGCCATATTGGACTACCATATGGCTACTAACCTCAGAGGTTGGTAGCAACTATCAATGTAGAAATTTGAGAGCAGAATGAGCCTCAGGATAGAACCAGTTCTCACTCAAGCATGCTATATAATTGGCTGTAGTGAGAAACTAAAAAATGTCTCAGAAACCAGATGGATTTGAAATGTTCCATTATTCATAAACACTTTTCTTTTTTTTTTTTTTTTTTTTGCATTTGTACTTGTTCCCACTCCCAAATATTCTGCCACAGAGATTTGCTGAGGAAGGTGTGAAAGGGGACAAACATCCTTGTTTGCTTTTCTGGAAGGTGTCCCTGCAGCCAGGACACCCAAAAAACTAGAGAATGGCTAAGGCAGTTTGTTTCGGGTCTCCTTCCTCTCAGCATCCTGATGTTGGATGTGCCTGGCGGTGCGCCCGCTGGGTCGGGAGGCCTTTGGGAACATGACAACTGGTAATCATGGACATTCTGAGCTGGTTATTGTGGAAACTCATCCCCTCCAAACTCCAATTTGCTATTTCCCCCCTTTTTTGATCATTCAGATGACAATTGTTGGTGTCTTTCTGACAGGAAGTGGCTCCCTAGGGGAGAAAATTGTTCAGTCTACTTCCTCCATTCCATCCTCTCCACCCCCACTCAGTTCCTTTCCTCCAGCTGGAGAGAGAAAAAGGCAGGGGATCTTTGGGGTGGGGGAGGAGGAGGCTTTTTTTTTCTTTTTTTCAAATAAATAACACTCTGAGCAACAAAGGAGAAACTCATTGATGACATGTATAAACAACGAAGGGTTATAAAACCCTCTCAGACAAGCAGCTTTCCAGTTGGGTAATTTACATACCAGATGAAATGCAAGAAGGAGAGCACCTTTCAAAGAGCATTTGTTTGTGAAAGAAGAAAATTCAGGCCCTCTGTTCTGTAACAGGGTAATGGAGAACTGGAGATTGTGCAATAACTCTGGGACACCAATGACAAAGCATTTCATCAGACATTTTCACTCTCCTTAGAAATAATGCCTCTTCTCTAGGGAGATTGAGAAAATGCCTATTTAAGGCATTAGTGTAATTATTGTTTAGGGGGCAGAATGTTTTGTGTGACTTATATGGAGAATTAAAGAACTGATGGATTTGAGGTTGGCAATACACAATTAGCATGAAAGATTAATCCTATCCATGCTTTCACACCTAAATCTTACTCATCCCAACTTTGGTTCTTTATATCAAAATTGCCAGTGCGAATAACAGAACACAATAAATGCTGGGAACTTCAGTTTAAATATGCTGAAATTTAGTTGTCCTAGCAATAAAATAGAATGTGCATTTTGTTGGGTCACTAATGCCATTATTTTTGCTACCTAGAATTTTTGTATGTCTGGATCTCAGTTATGGATGTGCTTTTAGATGAGTCAGCCAGAATATAATTGGTGAATGAGAATGACTTAACTATAACTTAATAATTTTTTTTTTTTTCAGAAAATGTACTTCCTCATTATATCACTTCAATGGTAAAGGTGTTTTTTATGTTCTCTGCACATATGTGACAATAGCAATTCTCCCAACCGGTGAGGTTATGGCCTCCTCAAGATGTTCAGGAATAGTTCTTCCGAAGACATTTTGCTTTGGCTTGTCAATTATTTTGAGCTGCAGATTCTTGAGACTTTTTTATCATGATCTTTACCTAAAAGAATGAAAATTGGTGGTATTGCCTAGAATTTGGGATTTTAATAGAAATAATTCTACTATTGGAGAAACATAAGTGTACCTATGGATTTGCCTAGCCTGTATATTTCATGTAATGGAATCATATACTGTGTGGCCTGTTGTGTTTGCTGTATTTCACGTTGCATAATTGGAGTTTCATCCTCATGTTAGCATATATCAATGCATCATTTACCTTTATAGCTAAATAATATCCCATTGTATGTACAAGTTTTGTCCATTCATCCATTGATGGACATTTATGTAGTGTCTATCTTTAACTCTTATTAATTGTATTACTTTGACTATGTTTGCAATAAATTTGTGTTCCAGTTCTTTTGAGTACACGTTAGGAGTAGAACTGCTGGTTCATATGGTAACCATATGTTTAACTTTTGGAGAAACCACCCATTTCTTATCTGCAATGGCTGAACCATTTTACATGAGGACTAAAACTGTGGTTTAGAAAATTATAAAATGGTGTGTTTTAGTTTATAATAGTGTTCCATGATGAAGAAGGAATGACTCATATCTACTCTGCAAAAATTGAATATTTCTCAGAAAGGACATTTTTCAGATAATCATACATCTGGATAATATCACCTATCTGGCATCTTCTGGGTAGTTAGGGAAGTGTTGCTTGTCTTTCCCTGTAGGACAAGAGCTTTTTAGCTGTAGGACTTCACTTGACCACAGTTCAAAATTATCTTCATGTCAGAGTGGGTTCCTTGAGGAGAGCAGCTCTGGAAATCTTGGGGAGGACTATTCTGAGCAATTTAACAACCTAGTCTCTCTAAGAAGATAGATGACAGAAAGAGCAAGAGACCACAATCTCTGAGCAATGGGAGATTAATTAGAAGTTTAGATATTTAGCTGAGGTAAAGAGAATGGCGGGGAAGATACTGGTGAAGATGGAATTAACACGGTGGGGGGACTTAGGAAGATGACATAGGTCTCACATCAAAGAGGTACACGGATGAGAATAGAGATTAAGAGAGGACAAGAATTTGGAGAAAAGGAAGACACAGGTGACACTTTAAGGGAGAGGCTATCTAGATTAGTCATGAAAATGGGGTTGGGAGAATAGAAAGTGGGGAGTTCTTCCTGGGTAATGCTTGAGAAGGTCTGAGGGGATGGGGTTGTCCATGACCACTTTCCTATCTAGCATTCCCCTTCCATTGCCACCGACACTGTTAGTTCCACCACTAGCTTGTATTGTTCTGATAATGTAAATATTAGTTGAACCTCTTCTATGTGCAAAGCACTGAGATCAGGTTTCAGAATAGATTTGCAGAAGAGAGGGATTATTACACCACTGTGTGGGGAGACATTGAGGCTTTGGAAAGAGAAGGAACTCACTCAAGTCCACATTACATTACAATTGAAGAACAAGAAACCGAACCCAGGTCTGTCTAGTTATAAAACCATGCTTGTTCCATCACACCATACTCTTGAAGACATGTGCTTCTGGTTGGACAAAAAACATATTTACAGGAGTTATGATAGAAACTGGACTAAATGAGATATTCATAGTCATTGACACTAAATATTCCATTGGATTTGGATTGTGTGACACTTAACAGTCACTTCTATCCATTTAGGTGACTTGGACCACCAAGGTGTGACTTGGACACTAAAGAGACAGTAAGATTGTCACGGGGCAAGCTGTCTGGCAAGAAGGACAAGCACGCTGCAGGCCCAAAAGACAATCACAGGCTTCATTCAAACAAAACAACGACTGGGGGGCCTCCCTGGTGGTGCAGTGTTTGAGCGCTGGGTTGCGGAGCTGCCCGCAGCCTCTGCAGTGCCGGTTTGATCCCTGGCCACCGGGCAAGGGTCCTATATGGCGCAGACCTCTCCTGCTGCGCCCACTGCTCCCCTCAGCAGTGTACATCATCAGTCTGCCTGCTCTGCTCTCCACTCTGACTGGTGAATTCTCTCACTCTGGTGAATTCTCTCACCCTCATGAGCTCTGACTGTACCTAGTGCTTGTATAATAAATAAATAAATAAATCTTTAAACAAACAAACAAACAAAAACAATGATTGGGCAGGGAGGTAAGTGAAAGATTCTCCCAAGAGTTCTCTCTGCTGAGTGTATGGAGCTGGAGTCTTCCTTTCTCTTCAGCCTTGAAAATATCCTTTTGCCTCTGGTCTCCTGGGACTCTTCACTTTAGTCCATTTATTTTTCCTCATATCAAGCCTTCTATTTTTTTAACTTTGTGGTAAGATATAATGAGTGCGTGTGTATGTGTGTGCATTTAAACTCCTCCACTATAACGATTTTACAGTTTTCAAGTTTTCCACTTACTCTCCCAGTCGTGCAAAATCACATGTGAATTTTAAAGAGTTCCAATGAGGAAAAGGGAAGGCATAATTTAATGTGTGTGTTTTACTATTTCTTACCTTTTATAATTTTCCATTTTAATGGAGAATAAGGCTCCATTAAATTGCCTCATTTTTCCCTAATAGAACCCCTCTGTTGAATATTTAGGTTGCTCTCAAACTTTTATTATTGAAAACACTACAGCTATGGAATATTTATGAAGAATGTAATCTCCTTCTTTTAGATTGGTTCCTTAGTTGAAATTTTCAGAAGTAGAGTTACTGGGTCCAGGATTTTCTTTTGTAGATAAGTCTTTATAACCTCGTTAGTTAATCTTTCATTGTTCTTTTTCACCACACCCATGTAGAAGCTAATTATTTCCCCAAATGTGCACTTTCAAAGACACAGTAATAACTTTGACATTCATAACACTCTTATCTTTTTGCTATATAGCAATTTTTGTAGAAGGCATATAAAATTGGAGAAATTACTATGACTTTAGAGTATAGCACTTATAGTACTTAAACTAAAAATCTTCTATAATTTTCTCAATAATTGATGCAATGGGAACCTTTGCTTCCTTTGAAAATCATTTCTGCATTCAAGAAATATTTATTTTCTGGCCACTGCAAACCTTACCCATCATATTTTTGTTAATCTACTAGGAAAGTAATCAGTGAAAAGAGCAATGATGATTGTAAATCAAATTGGCAATGAGTCACCCTACTCAGAGAGGTCATAGAGAAAATGACATTTTTTTCTGTTATTGACAAAAATGCATCACAAAGGATATACATAGAAACTTTCTAGTAGGAGGACCTTATTTAAAAATTTGAGATTCATTACAGAGGCCTTTCAATGGAAGAGTTTTCTCATCCCAAGTATTGTTTTATCACTTGCTTTCAAAAAGGAGTAACTAAAAGAGCATATCATAGAGCTGTGGGAAGTCATATTATTCCCTTTTATTTGGTTATTAGATGGCAAGAGATATTCTTCATAGATCTCTGAAGAGAATGGAGAGTAGAATTAACAATTTAAAGGGTCATGTCTCATAATGACTTCCTTCCATCTAACCTTGGTTCTTACAAATTTGGGGGGGTGGATTTTTTTAATTGCTTTTTTAAAAAAATAGAAAAGCAATAAAAAAATACCCCCTCTTTTGGGAAATATAGCATATGCATTGAGGAAATTCCTATATTTTTATTTGTTGGATGTAAGACTGATAAAATACTAATACCACTTCACAACCAAATGCAAATTTCAGGTTTATTGTCTCCTAAGATAGCTAAAGGCAACAGAAATCTACTTTCATCTTTAAAATGTGCTCTTATTACCTCATAATCCACTCATTAGTCTGTGTGATATTTTTTCTATTACATGGAATGGTTCCTGCCATTTCATTTCTTTGGCAACCTCCAGCAACCTGCCCATCTCTAATATTCTAAACATCTTTCTTTTGAAGCTGTACTGACCACTGCCCCAAAGAATGGACGCATGTGCTACATGGGTCAGCATTTCCTCCTGCTATTTAACAAAAACCTCCCTGAGAGGTTGATAAGCAAACAGACATCAACAAGAGAATGGCAGCTAATTCCCCAGAGACACTGAAGGGAAGTCATACTTCCCAAGTCAGGAAAAGAAAGGCAGGACGTGGGTGATTCAGAGAAAGGTGCAGAGTTTCAGGACAGACAGGAAGCGCTGACATATGGCAAGTGAATCAAAGGCGATGGTCAAGCTTCTGTTCAATTGTTTGAGTTGTAAAGTCCACAATCCCGAAGCAGTGTGGTGCTTTGACCATTTCTTGAGCGAAATCTAAAGTAATGGATGCTGGCAGTGTCGGTGAATGAAAAAACACTGCTACGGGACCGAGAATGCTTTCTAGAATGACAGCTTTCATTTCAGTTGCGCATCTAATATAGATGATAGTCAAGACTTGTGACTTTTTTTTTTTTTTTTTTGGCTTGAGGAATTAATTTCCATGAACTCTTCACTGATCCTGCTCTGATTTAGAATATGACCAAGATGGATTCAAATTAAGAGCTATAGCAGCCACACGGCAAGTTTTGACAAAGTGTGTATAAAAACATTTAGAGAGCTTTAAATCATGATACAGATGATAATAAACTATCTTACTGGAGAGGCGTGGAGTCAGATCACAATATTCTGGGTTTCTTGTTTTTTTAGAGTCTTGCCAATTATTTGATGGAGAAAATATATGCAAATCTTTAAGTGCAAGGAGGCAGAGAAGGAGAGCTAGTTCTGAGAAGCAAGCTCCAGCCTGCTTTCCTGCTTTCATTTCTGGCCACCACACACTCACCACCTCTCCCTGTTCCATCTCCTGAAGCCACTCAGAGAAATCTCTATTTCTTGGGACCCACACGTCCCTACTTTTGTTTCAGTTCATTGCCCATTATGCTTAACTTATGTCAGAGATACCCTCCAGATCATGGAAATTCCCTCTAAAGATTCTAACATTCCTGACAGGGGAAAGAAAGTAGCAGGAAGGAACAAACACCGGTGTGTGTTAGGATATGTAGTGACATGGAAGTGAGAGGGAAATGGAAGATACACCTTTTAAAAGGTCCAATTAAAAGACACAATAACAAAAATCTAGGAGCTGAGACTGCTATCCCAACAGGAGATTTCCTTTTTCCTGGCCTTTTTCTTCCTCTTTGAGATTTAGTTTGTTTTCAGTGATTTCTTGGGTGAGTAAAATAGCATTTCACTCAAGAGTTAAAAGAGGTCAGTTTGGGTCTTGTCAGGGTGCTTTGGAGCTTTTTTGCTGACCTGGAATTAGTGCACATGCATCTAAGTGCTACTTCAACCACCCAGTGCACCATGAAATGTGTTTTCCGCTACAATGATATTGCTGGCAGTGCATAAAACAAATGGACTCGCTCAGAAATAGCCTGACTCTACCTTGAAATGGAATCGTCTCAGAAATGTTGCTTTGAAGAACACTTGCCAAACTTTCTACTAGTAAGTTTTTATTATAATTTTCACTTCTATCTGCAGTAGGCATTCATTAACTCATTTTATCCTCATAACATCATCGGGGGGTGTACCGTAAGCCCCGATGCACAGATGATGAAACTGAGGTTCAAAAGTGTTAATGTCTTGCCTCAAGTCACAAGCTGAAACTGGCAAAGCTGGGATGCAAAACCCCAGCCTGGAAAGCTCAAGTTTTTGTTTTTTCCACTCTGCTGCTCTCATTTGTAATTGTATCAGTTAGGATTTGGGTTCAGCTGCATATAACAGAAAATCCAAATAAACAGAGGTTAGGCAAGATAAAGATTTATGTTCCTTCCATAGAACAATAAATTCAGGGCTAAATGGTCCAGAGTTGGTAGAAGGGAAAGAGATGCTTTCAGGTTTCCACTGTGACCAGGGACTTGAAGGCCTCTGAGATTCCAGCCATCATGACAAGCATCCTGGCAGCAAACTGAGTAAGAAAGAAGAGGAAGGAGGTGCCTATATCAGGAAAGCAGAACTTTTCAGGACACACATACAGAGAAATGACCAGAAATGTGTTTCAAGTGCTTGCTCCTAGTGGTCTAGCCTCCCTAAAAATGTAATTTTTTATCTGATACCATTGTGGCACCCAAGGAAACAAGGTCCTGTCAGTAAGGAGGAAGTGGACTTTGCATCAATGGTCAGAAATACCTGGCTTTCAAGGCACCGACATGTCCACTATCGATATAAACAAAGGCTTCTTTAGGATGTTTTAAGCCACTCTTCTCCTCTCTAGTTGGGGTGTTTAGATCGAGAACAGGCACACACGCAGACCTACAGGCTTTGCCTGTTATTTAAAGACTGCCCACGTAAAGACCACACTAGATCAGGACTTCCCCCAACGTCTAACTGTTACAAATGCCTGAATGTTTCTCTAGTTTTATCAGAATCTTACTGGGTAAAGAAACAAAAAAACAATTTCCTAGAGAAACAAAAAGGGAAGAGTTTTTGATACATAATTTGACTATTTTTAGGTAAGGTGAAAGGCAAAAAAAAAAAAAAAAGAATATCATAGGGCATATAATATTTTAGCCAATCAAGAAATGCTGTTCAATTTGGTAGCTGTGGGTATCTGTTTCTCTCCAGTGTTACTCATGTTCACTGCTGATTCATACTGTTCACCCTCCCACTTGGCCGTGGAATTTCAGTGACTTGTGATTCATAATCTTAGCCTTGGAGAAGAGATTTATAGTGAAAGAGGTTTATAATATGTGCCTACTCTTAACTTGGCCACCTTCTCCTCTTCACTAAATCCCCTCTGGACTGTGGGATTTTACAAGGGACTTGATGTTCTCAGGTCTGGCCAAGTGAGTGAAGATGTTTACAAGGGATTGGACTGGAAGCTTCCAGCCATCATATTGGCTAATTAATCCCATATTATGCTCTATGTGCACTAGAGAAGATGGACTATCCAAAAAATGAGTCCACAACCTAATGTAGGGGTGAGGTGGGGCTGGAAGAAGAGACAATAGTAATGACAAAGAAATGGCCAGTTGCCCTGGAAGGAAGCCAGGAGAGTGAGATGATGCCAAGCAAAACCAGGGGCGTCAAGATGAAAGGAGAGTTCGACAATGCTCGCTGCTCTGACCTGGAGTGAGAGGACATGAGGAGGGCACTGGTTTTGGGAAATTGATATGTAATTGATAATCAAGGTAGTTATAAGGGATAGTGGTGGGGAAAGAAAAGAAACAAATGATAAAACTGGAGTTCAGTTGAAATTTAGAGACAAGGAAAATTTTAAATAGGGTTAATAGTGATTTATCAGTTCATTTTTTAAAAATATTTATTTTTTTATACAAGAACCGGGGTACAGGCCAGATGCGTGGGAGGATGAGAGGATTCACCAGAGACAGAGTGGGGAACAGAACAGGCAGACTGACTGAAATACACTGCTGAGGGGAGCAGCGGGTGTGACAAGAGAGGTCTGCCGCGCCGTGTGGGTTTCTCCCTGGCTGGCCAGGAATCGAACCCATGCTGCAGAGGCTGTGGACAGCTTCACAGCACTGTGCTCAACCCACTGTGCTACCAGGGAGGCCCTATCAATTCATCTTTGAAAGATTTTTGGGTCAAGGGAAGGGGAAGAGATGGTGCAAATCACAGAGGTATGAGAGGTTGGTGAGGTGGTTTTTAATATGACAAAATCTTGGGCAGTTTTAGCCTGTGGGTAGGTAGGTAGTGTAGAAGGAACGGTAGGAGTGGATTTATAAGGAGATGGAACAAGGGCTGGAAGAAATGGGAAGGGTAGGAAGGATATCATATTATATTGAATTGCTATGTGGTTAATATTACAGGGTATTATTTTTTTTTAAAAAAGGGTCCCTTTAAATACAGAACATTCCCTCCCAAATATGAATAGAACATGTGCACATACACACATTTTTATAAAAACCATTATTGCAGGGCCTCCCCTGGTGGCGCAGCCGTTGAGCACTGGGTTGCGAAGCTGCCCGCGGCCTCTGCAGCGCTGGTTCGATCCCCGGCCCCTGGGTGAGGGTCCCAAGTGGCGCGCAGACCTCTCCTGCCGCCAGCGCTCCCCTCAGCAGTGTACTTCGTCAGTCTGTCTGTTCTGCTCACTGCTCTGGCTCTGGTGAATTCGCTCACCCTCCTGTGCTTCTGACTGTACCCAGTGCTTGTATAAATTAAATAAATCTTAAAAAAAAAAACAAAAAACACATAGTTGCAGAGAATGCTAAATCTCAGTGTATAAACATTGGAAATATAACATGAATAATTTGTAAAGGTGCTTATTTAGATAAACAAATATGATAATAAAAACAAGATGGTTTAGAGTTTCTTTTAAACATTTACTAACTTTTCCACAAAATGAAATAGTATGTTTTTTGAACATTTTTATTTAGATTCCGGGTATACCTATCATGAAATCTATAGGTTGTATACATATTTTGATGTGTGAAAATAGGAAGAGATATAAAAATGCCTGTTTCAATATGACACATTAAAACAAAAAATTATATGATTTATAAGAACATTCTTTATATTTACATATTGTCAATATTGATATATAAGTCCAGAATGTTTTCATTCCCTTCCCACAGTAGTTATTATGGTCATTTTTGGTGCTAATTTTCTTCTTTTAGCAGGCTATAAATTTGAGAATTCTCTTAAATTTTAACAAAATGGCTTAATTGTGCCCATATCCTGGAATGATAATTTAACTGAAAATGGAACTTTAGATTGGTCATTATTTTCCATTTATTCTCTGAAGCCATCATTTCACAGCCTATCATATCGTTGACTGATGTCTTCAGTTACCCTTGTGCAACATTTAGCGTCAATTTAATGGGTGGACAAGCATCTGTAGGGACCTTACCTATTTTCAAAGATTGCTTTAATATTTCCCTTTTTCTTAGTGTCCTGAAGTTTAACTACATGTCGAGTATGTCTCTATTTCTATTTTTTTTATCTTTTAATTGCATTATTTTAAATATGAAGAACAATTTATTTGTAAAATGGTAAAATAATACCTTTTGAAAACATCCTTTACCACATTTTCCCTTTCTATTCTCCCGTTCCTTTCTCATATTACTTGATTTCAGCTTCATACTCACCATTTTTATTTTTATTATGAATTCTTGGTAAGAGTCTTTCAATAGCATCACTAGTGCTTTTTCACATATCTAACTTGACACTTAAATCTATTAACTCTACTAACTTTATTACAAGTTCTATTTCAAAGACTACATTTTGAATTATAGTTCTGTTGGGCTCTTTTATTTCACATTTTGTCTGTTAGCATTGCTTTTTGTTGTGATATTTTATTCTTTACATGTATATTATAAACTGTTATATATTTTTTAATATTTATTTATTTATACAAGCACTGGGTACAGTCAGAAGTGCGGGAGGGTGAGAGAATTCACCAGAGCCAGAGCAGGGAGTAGAACAGGCAGACTGACGAAACACACTGCTGAGGGGAGCAGCGGGCACAGCAGGAGAGGTCTGCACGCCATGTGGGACCCTCGTCGGTGACTGGGGATCGAACTGGCACTGCAGAGGCTGCGGGCAGCTTCGCAGCCCAGGCTTAACCACTGCGCCACCATGGGAGGCCCTATAAACTGTTATATTTCTTAAGGCTCTAAATCTTGTTGGTTGTGTTTCCTGACTCTTGATCTTGGTAAGTTTTCTCTGCTCTACCTTGTTGTCTTTTTATATTTTGGACTCAATTTTAACATAGATTAAACATAATTAGTAGAAAACATAGTTCAACAGAGAAAAACATACTTTTTCTCTATGGGATTTACAAAGACAGCTGTAAGTTTTAATTTCCCTCTCCTCAAAACACAAACAAATAAATAAGCAAAAACAACTAATAGTGGAAGGGAGAATAGGGGCATACGATTAAATTATTTGCCTCAAAGAAAACAGGCCAAGTTCATAGGTTTACTCAGAGGCCAATTAGATCTCCCTTACTCCATTCTTTACTCTGAAACTGGAATTATCACATAAAAATTGAAATTGGACTATATGACAACACTATTTAAAAGACCTAGGAGAACACATAAAGTTTCTTTCTTTATGCTCATATAAATAGAAACTGGATGGTCTCACCCAACTACTCTGTAATTCCAAGGCATTCCACTCCTGGTGGGGCTAGTTCTCATCAGTAGAATTATGTCTAGGTGAATACCATCTCTCTCATAGGTCATAGTTATTGAAAACCCACACAGAAGTGTAGAGACCACTGTTGTGTACCTCTCTCCACCCCAGGCCCCTGACTACACACCACAGAAGTTCTCACCATCACCACCAACACATCAAACTCTTGAGATGTGAAAACTACCATAAATTTTATTTTATTACACCATTGAGATTTGGGGT
This sequence comes from Talpa occidentalis, assembly GCF_014898055.3. Classification (NCBI taxonomy): domain Eukaryota; kingdom Metazoa; phylum Chordata; class Mammalia; order Eulipotyphla; family Talpidae; genus Talpa; species Talpa occidentalis. The sequence goes on from NW_023601433.1 coordinate 7,984,037, forward strand.
AAATTTGTTGTTGTAGCACATCCCAAGAAAGTCTGACTAATATATTTGGTCTACAAGGTCCTCCACGGTGTGGTTCCTGCTACTTCTTCTAGGCATTTTTTGGTGTGGTTCTCCTTGTTCACCATGTTTCCAGGACACTGCCATTGTTCAGTTTCTTATACATAGTTCTCTTTTCTACCATTGTTTCTCTGTCAGGCATACTCTTCATTGTACTCTTTGCCTGTCTTCATCTTCAATTCTCAAATCATACTGTAATTCCTTAGGGAATCTCTCCTTTGTTGTCCATTCCAAACCACATGCTTCCATTGATTTCTCTCTCTCATAGATCCTTATTCTTTCCCTTCATAGTGTTTTGTTCAATACTTAATTATGTGTTTATTTGTACAATGTCTTCCCTCACTAGCCTGTATTCTCTCTATGTGTAAGGAAAGGAACTGTTTTATTCATTACTATTTATATGATACAACGGAGTAGTTCAAAGCATGTATTTATCAATTAAAATTTATCTGTTGTTGAATGAATGAAGTACCCATTTGAACTCTTGTATTTGTTAAGTCCCTAGGTGACCAGCTTCTGTTATGCTTTATTTTGTGAAATATGAAACGGTCATCGATATTTTGACTAAGGTAGTTGTATGTGAAAGTCTCCTGAAACTCTGCTTGTTATATTGAAATTTTCTTCACTAATTTTCATACTGTCGTCCTGAACACATGCTTGGTAGGATTCTTCCAGCAGATGAAAGGATGATGACAATCGTTTCATGCCATAGAGCTTTCCTTGGAAAAGCAAAGCAAAGCTATACTTCCTTAATGCATAATTATATAATATATAAATATAAATATATCTCATTATTTATGATATTTTATCTCTCCTCTCATGAGGAATTTGAAGACAGAACTTCTTTCTTATTTTCTTCATAACCTTGGAAATTTTCAGGACAAATTTCATCACATAGTAGATGCTCAATATATTTATGAAAAATTAAATGAATGGGGCCTCCCCTGGTGGTGCAGTGCTGTGAAGCTGTCCGCAGCCTCTGCAGTGCCGGTTCGATCACCGGCCGCCTGCGAGGGTCCCACATGGCACTGCAGATCTCTCCTGTCACGCCCGCTGCTCCCCTCAGCAGTGTATTTCATCAGTCTGTCTGTTCTGTTCCCTGTTCTATCTCTGGTGAATCCTCTCACCCTCCCACACATCTGGCCTGTACCCCGGATCTTGTATAAATAAATAAATCTTTAAAAAAATTAAATGAATGACAAAACACATTCATTTCATCTGCCTAACAACTAGTAACAATTAGAAGGACAGATATGACCTCCATACACATCAAAGATTTACAATAAGAAATTAATTGCATAACTTCATTTTCCTTAAGAAAAGACTTATCTCCAGTTTTCTTCTAAAATAAGATGATTTAATGAGTAAAATGTCATGAGAGTAAGAAGTTTCTGAGACTCTGAATCAAGTCCAGGCAAACATAAATAACAATGAAATGATAATACAGGGCATGACTTGTTTGATATTCTTATTATTGCTCGGAGAAATTCCTTGTCTGGATTTATACTGTAGTCATTCCAAGTCAAACACAGACATCTTGACAATTGGTTTCAGCTTTGAGAGTAATTACACTGTTCATTTAAACATGAAAGATAAAGCTGCTTAATCAGAAAACTATTGCTTGTTCAAAATACACTTAAGAACTATTTTTTCCGATGTCAGATATGCTGCTTTTACTAACACAAAAAAATTATAATAAAGGCTATTCCATGAGATCATACTGATGTACAACAGAAAGATTGATTAGAAATGTATTCAACATGGCTTCACTCTGGCTTTTAGTCCTTGTAAACAAAGGAAAAGTGGCACATGGTAAACAAGAGAGAAAGAGAATAAGAAAGTGGTCATGAGAGAGTCAAACACAGCTTTTGAAATGAAAGTTTAATTAACCCATACAGGACTGAAGGACAAGTCCCAAATTCTGATAGTTAAGTTAAAAGAGAGCTTCGTGTGTGTGTGTGTGTGTGTGTGTGTATGTGTGTGTGTGTATGTGTATGTGTACAACAGTTTACAAAGTAACCACAACAAACTCTTCCTCACTCTGATGTTGCAACCTCACAACCTAGTTCACACCCTGGGGCTGAACCTGATGGATGTTTGTTAATTGACAATAGAAAATCATTCCTCCTTGGTGACTTCATTCCTGCCAAGTCTGGAACACATGAAAGGTGCAGCATTGAGAGACTCTGAGCACAGAGGACACCCATTCACTGACAGGAGAGCTGGGTACTTAGCGTCAGCCTGATTAGCTTGCTGTAAACAAAACAGCCTTGAAGTTCTGCTTCATACCCTTCACTAACCTGGGCCCTAACCTTGTTCATGTGTTTTTTTGTTTGTTTGTTTTTGGCATGAGGGAGCGCGACTCCTTTCTGGAGACAATCAGGCCAACAGCAATAACATTCTCTTTGGGGTGATTGTCTCCTGTGCCTTAAACCTCCAACCCATTCATTATTCATCACTTTTCTTAGTTCACTTAAAAAAAAAAATAGATAGGGTTGCTGCTCAAATTTGAGGGGGGTAGGGGATAGGGAAAGTGGCATTCTGGAAAAAAAAAAAGGACAACCCTGTCAAAACATGACAGCCGATCCAATGCCTGTTTTATACTATTCATAGAAAATGCCAAATTCTACAAATAGTAACCACATGTAGGTTGGCTGCACAGACTCGGTGTTCTGCTGCAAAATGAGACGTTCTTTATTGTGGTGTGTCATCAAAGGTGGCGAAATATCACTGCAGCCTTCGAGGCTTAACCCTGTGGGCTCTGATGTCCCAGCGTCTAACAGGAGCGCACGGTGCACGCTCCTGCTCAGGCCCAGGGACAGACGCAGCAGCAACCCCAGCCTAGCCTGCCCACCACCCACAAAAGCCATTCCTCTCACAAATCTGTGCCCGGGCCGTTTTATTTTCCACAGACACGGGTTCACCAGAGACAGGCCTGCATCTGACATGAGGATCTTGCTGGCTCAGCCAAAGTGGAGCAGAGGGGCACAGCAGCTCCAGGCCAGCAGCAGGAGGGCCTGCCCTGGAGCTGCGCCCCAAGGCTCCCACACTGGGGCCTGCCTGGCTTGGGGTGGATGCCTCTGGACTGTGTGACCTGGCCTTTCCAAATCTGCTGGACATACAGGGAGTCTTGGGGGGCTGGCTGGTGGTCCCCCAGTGCTAAGATGTGAAAGAGCCCAGAACTGAACAGGCAGGAGGAAGGTTTCGTGCACAGGGGACCTAACTCGACGGCAACCAGCTGGGCGCTGCTCCTGCCCAGGAATGCTTCTAGCACCTACCACATGACCACCAGCTCCACAGGGGCCTCCTGTTTATCTTCTCTGTAACAAATAGTCCCTGTCGAGGCCGCAGTAAATCTCTTTTCAGTCTGGAAGCCTCAGCCCTGGGTGTTTGTCCTTTTTTTTTTCTCTCCAGGGCCTGCGGAACACTCCCCCCCTGGCCTGCATGTCCTCTGTCTCTGACAATTATTTCAAAATGTCAGTACTTGGCTTCTGGAGGAAAAACACGCTAGCCCATAAAGAAACTTCTCTCTCGTTCCATCCACATTTTAGTGCCCGGGTAGGGCAGCGCGTCCGGGTAATGGCATCTGCCGGCTCCTTCCCAACTGCAGGGGAGATAATAAACCGCGGAGCTTCTGCCGACCGCCCTGGTGACACGGGGCCGGCTTAACCTTTCTATCGGCCATAAATAAATGGCGGAAGTTTTAGGCCCCAGACTAGTGAGTCTGTGGTTAAGCCTCAGGCTTTTATCTCCCTGACCCCTGTTTGAACTCAACCTTGGTTCCTAAGTGCAGGGCAGACAAAGTGGGATGGGAGGAAGGTTTCTTATCGACATGAACACCCCTTCCAGCTCAGCATAAAGAAATATGATGCCATATGTGTGCTTGTGACTTGGGGGCGCAGGGGGCTGGGAGGGGTCTGTCGGCACAGAAAGAAAAGAGAGCAAAACCAGCTATTATTTCTCCATGTCGACCCCATGGTTCAAGAGATTAATAGGGAACATATTAATTAATTCCATTAGCCTTTTGGGGGTGGGGGTTGGGGTGGTCGTGTGCAAGGCACTTTGCTCAGCGCTGAAGATAGGAGTTTAAAATGGCAAACTGCTTTGGGAACTTGGAAATAATAATCCCAAGGCGAGCACCAGACCTGGCTAGCATAGCTTGAGTCACAAGCATGCCCAGCGCTGTGTTAAAACCTTTAGCGTGTGCTATTTTGTTTAATTCTGCAAGCATTCTTTGCAAAGCAGGTACTATTGAATTTTCTAGTTCTGCAGATGAAGAAGCTGTTATTTAAGGAAGTGATGCCACTTATCAAAGGTGCCTGGAAAATGGTGGAACCTGGATAAGAACTCCATGCTACCTCCGCATTCTAGCAGGGCCTTGCAGAAGCTCTGGACACATAAAGTTGTCTGGTTTGACAGGGGATGGCTACATTTTGCAGCCAAAAGTCCATGTGTGTATTCTGGCACTTTCAACTGTATTCACTAGGACTATGTTCTGATTCCTGGGACCCACAGGGCTATCATTGTAGTCTATTTCCTCATCTGAAAAATGAACATGGTCGTGGAGATCCCCAGTAACTTTTGGTCAAGATGGTTTTCAAAATGGCTTGCCCAGTGACTATCAGGAAACAAGGTTTCAATGCCCTTTCAAAGCAGCTGCTCCCCTTACCTTCCACCAAGATTCCTAGCTGAATGTCACACCAGGTCCTTAAATATTGTTGGTTTCATGCTGAGTTTTATTTTTATTTTTTTAAAAGATTTATGTAGGGTAAATGGTTTGGTAAATGGTTTTCGGGCTTTTCTGCCCTCCCACCATTAGGATTGCCCTGCCTGATGGGGCACCTGCAGTTGTTATATTGTTGTAACCGTCTTGTTTACTTCTATGGGCCATGGGAGGAGTATTGAGAGACAGTCAACAAGAGAAGCAGAAGCAGGAGAGAGGCAGGAGAGAGAAGGGGCGCAAGAAGCCAGAGAAGCCCAGAGTGAAGACTAGCTAGGGGCTTGGCAGCCTTTAGGCCTCCTGGCCCCCTGGTACCCCTGCCTGCCATGTACCTGGTTGCTGTGATGTGTGTAAAGCTCAATAAAAGCCTGGGAAACCCACTGAGGGCTCCAGGACTTTCCTTTACCCATCTGCCGGATCTTAGATAACCTGCTCAGTGCCCATCCTGCCACTACCATTATTTATACAAGAACTGGAGTACAGGCCAGAGGGGTGGGAGGGTGAGAGAATCCACCAGAGACAGAACAAGAAGCAGAACAGACAGAAAACTCTGCTGAGGGGAAGCAGCGGGTGGGACAGGAGAGATCTGCCACGCCATGTGGGACTCTCCCTGGCTGGCTGGGAATCAAACCCACACTGTAGAGGCTGTGGACAGCTTCACAGTGCTGCATCTTCACCCCTTGCACCACCAGGGAGGCCCCATGATGAGTTTTAGAGAAGTACTATTCTACTTAGGAACACAATCCTGATCTAAAGAGGAACCAGACAAAGGCTTCATTAACTCGTTAACATAATTCTGCAGTGGCTGCCATGATGGAACATCATTATGCTCCATGCTTGCTTGGGGTTATGCTGGAACAGTGACATGTTGACAAATCTGATTCTGATATTATAGTAAAGAGCAAATCAACATTGTAAGTATGTGGATGTCTGTTTAATTTTATGTCAAGGAGTGACTCAGACTATAAGATGCAGGAGGAGTTTGCCTCATCTTCCTGGCTCTTGGCCATCTTCTTGGCCAATCTACCTTCTCCACCAAGATAACCTTATAGGTGTGAGAATAAAATCAATGAAGGTGTGATTCCCCTTAGCAGCTTGCTACAAGAGTTGGAAAAGCATGTCCTCTAGGCACAAAGACCCAAGCTTTAGGGAGTTTTTGAAAGGGGAAAAAAAAATGACTTAAGAAATGGAACATATCCTTGTATTTCATTTCAGTTCCAGTGGAAAAGTCAAACCCGCAGTGCCCCCATATCCACTTGGTCTACCTTCTTTCAACTCCAATAGAAGCCCCCCTAATTCCCCCTCCCTTTCTAATTTCCTCAGTTGCAGCATTTTTTTGTCTCTTACTTGAAGCGTCATGTCTTATTTTCTTCTAGGTTTAGATCCAGACACACATTATTCCTTTTCCTGACCGATTCCATCTAAGATGGAATGGCAGGAAATAATAAGGGCTTAATGTCAACTGCACATTAGTTTAAGTCCTAAAATCTCAACCTGGGCATTTTATCTTTGTGTCCCATGTCAAACCTTCTATCCTCATGAAATCTCAATCCCCCATCTCTTATGGGCACAGAAGAGTTGTAATTACATGAAACCATGTATCTAGATCTGCTCCTAGCATGTGCCCTTTAAATATGCCTTCTTTGTTGTTCATCTGCAAAGGGGACAGTAGTACTTAAATCTGTTCTCCAATTCCTATGGAGATGCAAAAATCTTTATCTTTTGTACAGTTTAGTACATGAATCACCCATTTAAGAAGCACTTTGGGAATGAACAAGATGGAAGAACTAACTGATAAATTCCTTTACAGACTCACGCAGTTTTAGAAGATATTCCAGTGTACAATCTCTTTGGGAGGTTGATAGAGTAAAAGATCCAACTTTCTTTTACTCAAGGAATGTATCTCCACTTTTCTTCTTCCTGTAGTAACAATAATATTAATCTGTATGGAAACTTAAAAATACAAAAAAGTTTTGATGCATAATTACAGGTGAAATACATCATCTGGGATGAAAGCAGGGCCCAGAAGTGTGAAAGTATTTACTTTGCATGACTTCTCCCCCTTCACCACTACCCCAAGGTAGATCTTTTTCATGGATGATTGGTTTGGGTGAGTGAGCAAAGGGTTTAAAATTAATCCAAAAGAACTGAACCATATTGGGAATGCAAACCCAAGCTTGTCACATATAATCCCAGAGGACTTCAATTCTTGTTCTTTTTCTAGACTCTAGAAGAACAGAGGTCACTGTAATTTATTTATTGGCAAGACTATAAATGTCTAATAAAAATAACTTGATTATGAGCATTTTTACTTCAAGTTTAAACAAATGTCTTAGCAAAGAGTTTTAGATTCTTTACTTTGAACCTACTCCCCCATTTTCCTGGCAATGTATTTCTATGTTTCCTTGAAAAATCATTCAAGAGTATTTTAAGTAACATTTGAAAACCTCCCCTCTGTTTTTAAAAAAGAAAGAAAAAAACATAAAGTTGCTGAGATGTTGCTTTCTGGCTCCTGTGAAAATTGGGAATTATGTTGAACAACAGAAATTAAACAGGAGTTGGAGATCTAAATTCTGGGCAATCATGTCCATGGACAAATTCCTGGGACTTTTCTCTCTTGTTGCACCAAATAGACAGCAGCAGTCAAGCTACTGAATGGGTGTTTGGAGCCATTTGGAGAATTGTACTTAGTAAACAGAGCTGTGCAGTACCAACCTGGAGCATGCCAGCACGGTCACACTGCTTAAGGCTCCTCCCTCCAGCTCCATGGGCCTCAGCAAAGGGGAAAAGTCACGTAGGGCTCCAGACCCTTTTACCACAAGTCACATTGTCATCTTTGGCTTGTGCCAAAGTCCTACCCAAAATGCGTATTCAGGGAAAGCACAATTTATACTTGCACAACCTTAAAACGCTGACATTCCATGTTTACATGGATTGTTTACACAGAAAATTAATCAGTTACGGTTTTAAATTTTAATTAAAGAATGTTTTCCGGTGTTATTGCAAAACAGACAAAAGCCCATAAAATGTATATTTGACTGCTGTTGTGTGTTGTCTTTGGATGGAGACACAGTCTGGAGATCAATCATGCGTGATATTTTTGTGAACTTTCCTTTTAACAGAACAACCTTCACATAAATTAGGTTCATTAAAAAATATCCATCAAAATAAAAGTCATTCTAAGAAATTGCTGGATGGAATGTCCTATCTAATCACAACAAACTACTTTGTGCTTGTTCTGTAAATAATAATATGGGAAGGAAATAAGTAAGCACTCAATTGTGCAATATACTGCTATTTGCCAATGAACCAGAAGTAACTTTATAGGAAGTTACACATTTTACTCACATTTTGGTCAAGTGAAAATTATTGGTTCAGTGAACATTGGCATGGTGGAAATATTTTGATTCCAGATGGTGCTGAAGCTACACACATTTTTAAGATTTGTCTCATATTTTTCCTTTTCTATTTTTTCTTTACCTTGTCTGTGTCTTTGATTACAAAAGAAATATATGATTTGTTAAATCAAAAAGCAGAAAAAGTAAAATTAGAATGAAAAACATTTTCTCAATAAAAACTTGTTAATATAGTTCTTTATATTTTAACATATGTCCTGAAAGCGTCTATATGCTTATTTGCATACAACACTTACAAAATGCCAACTAGCACATCGCTGAGAACTCTAATCTAGTCAAAAGCTGATTCTTTTTTCATTTGGCAACACCCTCCCTGCTTTATCCCTAATAACTTTCCTTGTTTTGAATTTGGTTGTGTCTGAAATTAGTATAATCGATTTTACTTTCTTTTGATTAGTGTTAACATGGTATATTTTCTTTATCCATCTACTTTTAATCTATCTGTGTTTTTATATATTTAAAGCAGATTTCTTAAAGCTAGCATGTAGTTGCGTTTTATTTATTTATTTTTTTTGTTTCTCTGTGTCTTAACTGCTGCATTGAAATCATGGACATTCAAAGGGGCTACTGTCTTGGTTGAATGAATGTCTGCCATATTTGTTACCATTTTCTATTTGCTGCCCTTGTTATTGGTTCCTGTTTTTGTCTTCCACACCCTCCATTTTGTGGTTTTTACTAAGCATTTTATGGAATTCCATTTCATCTCCTTTTCAATTAGACTAGATTTTAAACTTTTTAAAGCAGTGACCCTAGAGTTTGCAATATGCATTATGATGTATCCAAGTTTCCTTCTTTTTATTGTTGTGATTTTGCTGTGTAAACTTCAGTTTACAACAGTTTATGTGATTCAGAGGTATATAGATTGACACCTTTTCAGATGTACATTACAGCCCCCACCCCCACCAGAGCACCCATAATCCTACTCCATAATCCACGTCTATTTCCAGAATAATACAATAACACACGACATTAGCGATCATAGTTGATTGCTTGCAATAATGTAGGTGTTTAAACTCCAAAAGGTGACTGAAAACATTAAGTTAGATTGATAACATCTCACAACGTAAGATTGACTGTTTTGTTGTGAAATAAGAAAAAAGACAAGCATGCTAACAAACTCTACTTCTAGTAAAAATAATATAGGAGTCCTTGACCCAAAGAACAAACAGCTCACCTGCTCTCATATCTATATGAGCCAGGATTGTGATGTCATGACTGCTTAGGTGAAGAAATCTGTATGATGGAATTTTGTAAATTATCTATTCAAACTTTCACTTTGTCCAAATCATTAAGTGTATTTGGAAAACCAAATTTTTTTTTTTTTATTATTATTTTTAACCACGAGGGGTTATTTAGTCTGGAAAAGGAATTATGTAACCCATTTTGAAACCCATCTCTTAACAATAATAACATTTTATTCCTATTAAATAAGCTGACAGAGCTAACTGTCTTTTGAAAGTAAGCTGAAAGTCATCAGGCTCTTACTTTAAGGATCCACTCCCTCTTCCTCCCTTCCCCCTCTTTTTATTTCCTGGACAGTGTTTTCTTCCTGTAAGCTGTGTTTTTGCTCTCTCTGAAGAGTGGTTTTCCACAATGATTATGATTTGCAAGATTATGATTTTCTTGTTTCTTTTCTGTTGTCCTTTAACCAATCAGATAATGCTCAAAGGAAACAATAACAAAAGTATTGTGTGGACCAGACAATATAACCCTTTTCTCTGGTCTAGAGGTTTGCATACCCTTTCCATTACTTTCATGTAATGTTAACCTTAAAGATAGAAATGTCACCTTTAAAAATATCTCAAGGATCTAAACTGAATTCACTTTGAAACTATATTACTGGACATGCACAAGCATGTCAAATCCTCAATTAATAGATGAAATATTATCTCCTTTTTCAGCCTTAAATGTCTTCCAAAGCATTTCAGGGACATGCAAAATAGTTGGTTGATATTTTGGGGAGTATCCATGGAAGTAATTGAGTGCACTGGCTAAGAGTATTTTTTGCACTAATTAAATATTCCCAAGTTCTATCAAGATTATTGTCACCTATTTAATGGCTCATTGAGTTTACGGGCTGTGCAAGTTCTCTGTCATCAGTAGAGTGAGGACATCCATTCTTGAAATGACAAATTAAGGAGCAGGCTACAAAGATAAAAGAACATCTGAAGATTATTCACGTTTCAAATTTTTGATATGGACAATTCTGTTCATTGATGAAATAAAGAAGTTGATGGGTTTGGAAGATTCATTTTCTTCAAAAAGTTCACTTCTACTTTTTTATCCAGTCCAGGGCATTGGAAAGTTATGCTATGTGAATATTTTGGTCACATAAATGAGGTGTGTGTAGAAAACATCTTTAATATACTTGCTAAATCTTATCTAAAACAGAAATACTTTTCATATATGCTTAAAATGGCTGAGACATGGAATCATACGTAAATTTCAGCATGTCTGCAACAAAAAAGGAAGAAAAAGTTGACATTAGAACTTGAACACTATTGGGCCTCCCCTGGTGGCGCAGGCGGTTGAGTGCTGCACTGTGAAGCTGTCCACAGCCTCTGCAGCGCCAGTGCAATCCCGGCTGGTCAGTGAGGGTCCCTCATGGCACAGCAGACCTGTCCTGTCTCGCCCGCTGCTTCCCTCAGCAGTGTATTTCATCAGTCTGCCTGTTCTATTCCCCGCTCTGTCTCTGGTGAATCCTTTCACCCTCCCTTGCACCTGGCCTGTACCCCGGTTCTTGTATAAATAAACAAATAAATTTTTTTAAAAAAAGAACACTATTAAGAATGTGTGTGTTTATTCATTCATCAAATAATAATTACACAGTGGATAGGAATTGTGTACCTAAGTCTACACTGGGAAATAAAATGGCTATGAAACATGACTTCTTGCTGCTTGCTGTCTAGTTGGGAATATGGACAATAAATTATCACACAAATAAAAATATAATTATAGCTCTGATAAGTGCTATGAAGAAAATAGAGATTTGGTATTATAAAGGGATGGCAGAGATAAGTTTCAGGTGGAGTAGTGAAGGAATTTAGTTGAGATACAATGACAATAAGGATTGAGCTAGGCAAAAATTAAAGAAAAAGGTGCTCCAGAAATGGGGAATATAAAGGCCTTGAAGTGAGAAAAATCTTCAAGAACTTTCATAGTCAGTGTTATTAGAGTGAACTGGGAAAAAGATGAGGAAAAACCAGGATCCCACAAGGCTAATCAAAATGTAAACCATGGGAGATGAGTAGCTTGGATTTTAATCTAATCACAAGAGGGAGGAAGCTGTTAGGATGTTTCTTGTGTGGTGTATGAACAATAGATTGGAAGAGGCCAATATTTGGAGCAGGGAGAGGTGGGAGGTTGATTATTATTTGTGATAATCTAAAAATGAGATCCTGGTGACTTCAGTTAGTAGAAGAAGTAAAGATGGAGAAAACTAGTGATCTCTTTTCTGAAGAAGAAAGAAGAGGGTTTGATGATATTTGGGGTGAGACTGTCATCAGAAGGGGTGAATGGAGAAGATTTTACCTTTACCGAGGTTAAGAAAATGCAAAAAACAAATTTTGTGTGTGTGTGTAAATTATTTTCTACAATAAGAAGGTGGCAATGATGTCCATAGATCTGAGGTTTGGGTGAGAGTACTACCCTGAAAGTCCTAAGAAAATGGACACTCTTTGAAAACACATGAACAGCAGAGATAATTAAAGAGAATGTAGAGGAGGGCCCTCCTGGTGGTGCAAGGGGTTAAGATGCAGCCTGTGAAATTGTCCACAGCCTCTGCAGTGCAAGTTCAATCCTTGGCTGGCCGGGGAGCAACCCACATGGCACAGCAGACCTCTCCTGTCTCCCCGCTGCTCCCCTCAGCAGTGTATTTTGGTCGATCTGCCTGTTCTGTTCCCCACTCTGTCTCTGGTGAATCCTCTCACCACCCCCCCACCTCTGGCCTGTACCCCAGCTCTTGTATGCATAGATAAATAAGTCTTTAAAAAAAGGAGTTGAATTGATGGACAGTGTAGCTTTGTCAATGTTTGTAGTGCTTGACAATATATAAAATACTCCCTTCATATCCAATATTTATCAGTTTATTCAGTAAACACTAATTGAGACCAGTTTCAACTGATGCTCATTATAGCCAGTAGGATATGTAAGTCAAGTACTGTTCTCTACAGATGGAAAAATGGGCTCAGAGAATATCAGTTACTTCCAAGAAAGTGGCTTAGCTGCCATGTGACAAAATAGTGATTCCAATCCAGATTTTTACACTCAAAATGCTATGTCTTGTTTTTCCCATGAAGGCATATTACATGAACCATCATTAACCTTAAATGGGTATAGTACAGAAGTCTAGATACACATATCTCCTGTCTTTTTAAACTCTCAGTTATTATGGCTAAAGATAAAAAACACAAAGAAGCCACTTTTAAATACTAGCACTACCACATCTTATCTAATTCATTCAGATTCAGTGCTGAGATGCAATTCTGCATGGCTGTGGCCAAAGAGTTGCATGAAAGTATATTTTCAGACAGACATGAACAGTCAAGGCAGTTGTACAACCAATTTAGTTGATTTTTGTCCACCAACTGAGTGGTCATTGGACTAAATTGGCCAGAAGGCAGTGTCATGCAAACTCAGTGAGTTATATTTTTCTAAAGGATGTAACCTATGTGTTGGAAGTTGTATTAACTATTTCAGATCTTATCTGGTATTTGGATAGCATTCTACCACTGAAGTGATAATACATTTTCAATCAACTTTCTGTGAATAATATGATTGTTTCAGAGAGAGAAAGATAATACCTGATTTTCTCACCTGCATCAATCAGGCCTCTTGGATTGCAAAGAACAGAAATTTACCTTGATTAAGCAGAAAAGATTCATAAAAGGGCATTAAATAGATAATATTAGGGATGATATGAGAATTGGACAAAAGACAAAAATGCAGCACATGAACTAAATAATCAATGTTATAGCCTGGATACCTGGGATGCGATTGGACCGATGAGTTTCTTAACAGTTTATTTCTCTCTCTCTCTCTCTCTGTGTGTGTGTGTGTGTGTGTGTGTGCACGCGCGCGCGCATGCATAGTTAAACATTTCTATTGCTACTATTACTACTCTACTACTGCTACTGCTATTAATAAGAGTATTGTTATATAACACATACTGATATTCTACTCTATGGTGCAAGAATTTTACATGCTCATATCCTGGAAGTCAGTACTGTGCGTATTTCCATTTAATGCAAGAGAAAACTATAGCATAGAGAGATTGACCTTCCACTGTCACATATTTAGTATGTGACTGAACCAGAAACTCAGCCTATATAAAGACCAAACTCTGTTTTTAATTTCTATTCCAAATAGTTCATTAAGTAAACCTAAAATAATGGGGACTCTGCTTAGTTAATATCATTTAAGGAAAAGTAGGCAGTAGGAGAAAACAATTTTATTTTTTCTTTTTGTCCTGGTCATCTCACTTTTTTTAAGCACCCCGTAGGCCTGTATGAATACACGCCTATGATCAACAACCTAGTGTATGTGTGTTTCAGTTGCCACTTCGTGTACTACCAGAGACAGTAAGGCTGACTGTAAGGAGAACGAGGAAAGGTTTTCTAAGATGTATTTTTATACATCGGACATTAGTGAAGCCAAATGTCACACATTTATTTACACATGAAATGTGTTCAATGCAGCGATGACGGATTCCGTGCACAGCACCTGACAGCAGCAAGACCTTCCAGGGACCCGATCGCCAACTACTTATCATGCAAGTAGCCATATAGACAGAATGACATTTCTTTCAAAAAAAGTAGAATGCATATTTAGACATAAGTACAAAATATAAAATGCAAAGGAAAAGCACAAAACAAAAATATAATAAAAAATATAACAGAGAACTATAAAAGGAAGGACCAGAAGAGTGATGTGTTTCAAAAAAACCCAAGTTCTAATATGAAATATGATGACTCTGAACATTGGATTCCCACTAAACTTAATTGTCGATAGCGTTCTATGGACGAGAACACTTACTGATGGCATAAACGGCCAATGAACACACACCTGGTATGCTGTACGTATTCCTACAATGATGTAAACTTGAAGGAAAAAAAAAGGTTATCAAGAGAATCCCAAGAAAGAGAAAACACTTTTACAGTACTGGACTCTATTTACCGATACAATAAGTTTACATGGTGGTTTACTGGGGGAAAAAAAAATCCATGTGTAAGTGGACTTGCCAACACACTTCAATCCTGGGGTATTCCAGAGTGAACTTGTGGAAATGATAAAATTAAACCAGTGCTTTGATACCTATTGTGACATATCAGATGCCTACAGTGATGTGTATGTGGTTGAAGTGGTTTATACCAACTCTGGGGCCAGAACGTGTGACAGCAGTGTGACTTAGTGAAGACCATGTAAGGTACAAGTCGTATGTTCAAAGCAGCAAAATGCCCCTCTTCTATATGAACTTTATAAACAGAATTCTAGAAGTAAACAGTCTTAGCGAGACATTTTCATTTTCAGAAAATTGCCGACTCCAATGTCCAGTGCTCGATATGGGAAACAGTTTCTGTCATTACAGTGAATACTGCTAAGAAAAAACACTGAGAAGAAACATCAACTGGTAAACTTATTCCCAGACTCATGATCAAAGTTAGGTATGCAAGATTTTGCCTAAAAGAATGAAGAAATCAAAGATGTTGGTAGCTCTGGTAAACACAGGCCTTGTTCACAGTACTAATTGTAAATCAGTCTTCTACTATTTAAATTTAGCATCTAATACAGCTAGAAAGTGAGACTACAAAATATTTCCCACTCTTAAGTTTTCCATTTCTAACAAAAAACTTAGGAGTTCAGATCTGTGGGTAGGCAGACATACAAATATTTTTATTTCCTCTAAGGTAAGATATATAAAAAATCTTCTCTGTATTTTGCTTTTGCTTTTTATTTTCAAAGTAGATCATCCAGTGGAAGAAGATATAACTAATATGAAGAATACATGCAGCTATATTCATTATATTTGGTTTAAAATATTGTTTCCATTTATCACCCACTGGAGGCCCAAATTAAGATGGTGGAGACTCAACTCCAAAATAAAAGTTCTTTACATCTGTACCTCTCACTCAATTATATACGTTCTAGCTGCATGAAGTGCAAACTATTTAAATGAGGAAAAAAGTAGAACTGCTGAAAATAATGTTGTGAAAAGTTTTCAGCGAAGTGGTCACAGCCTCTTGGGAACACTTTGAACTAGAGCGCAAATAAATGAGAACACTGTCACCTCACACAAAGACTCCTAATCAGGCCGGCTTTGTTCTGTGGCTCAGATTTTAACTAGAAGTTCATTTCCAATACCTGCACATATTCTTCTATTCATATGTAAATTGAACTAAAGCTGTTATTCTTTCTCCCCCACAATCTGCTTTTAAAGTAATAATAAAATTTATGAAAGAGTGCCATGGGGAAGGGGTGCAGGCCCTGGAAGGTTCTGGCTTTGCCCCCGGCCCATGCGGCCATCTTGAAGGAGCAGCTGTGCCTCTCCTTCCCTTGGGGACCTATTGGGATATTAAGGGGTTATCACTAGAGCTGTTATTGGCTTTAGACATTTCCACTGATGTGACATTTGGATTCCAATGGCAGTTTTATGGCTCTCTGTGCAGCTGTGATGGAGTGGAGCTTGCACATGGGCCTGTCGGAGAGGGAGGGTGGTGTGTGGATCAGAAGAGGACAGGGAACCACAGTCCCTGGGCTCTACCCCTGGCCTTGCCGGTCACCTGCTGGACGCCCTGAATATGTCAATAAGGAAGGGGCTTCCTTTCTGCTGGGAGCAGAGCAATTGTCTGTGCAAATGTTGCGTGCAAATTTCAAGGGCAATTGAGTGCTATGTGCTTTCCCACTTGTTCCTCTCTATTTTCTTTTCTCTCTCTCTCTCTCTCTCTCTGTCTCTCTCCTCTCTCTTTTAAGGGTATGAGTCGCCAATTTTATGTGCAATTAAGTTGTGCACACCCCAAACTAAGCAGGCCACCTTGACTGCACTTTAAACCTCTCAATTATAAAATATCTCTGACATCCAATATCTTAAAGGAGTAACCCGATCCGCTTTGATGGAGTTGTTTTATGTGGATGCTTCTTCCTGTTATAACAAGAGTGCAACGGTGATTAGTTTAAACCAAATAGGCAGTTTGTTCTATGTGCCTTGGTCTCTCAGCAGCAAAAAGTGAAGGAAATAAAACCCATGAATGGAGGTCTCCATTTGTTAAAGACAGGAAAAAGTTAACGTAATTTATATTTATACATACAGAGGATCTCCAGCTCTTGTTTATGACGTGCCCCAAATTGAGTTCACTACTTAAAATGTTGCCTTATATGTACATGTATTAAAGAAACTGAGTTAATGATTTCCTTTTTTTTTTAAGATTTATTTATTTATTTATACAAGCACTGGGTACAGTCAGAAGCGCGGGAGGGTGAGAGAATTCACCAGATCCAGAGCGGGGAGCAGAGCAGGCAGAAGGACCGAAGTACACTGCTGAGGGGAGCAGCGGGCGGCAGGAGAGGTCTATGTGTCATGTGGGACCCTCGTCCGGTGCTGGGGATCGAACCGGTGATGCAGAGGCTGCGGGCAGCTTCACAACCCAGTGCTCAACAACTGCGCCCCCGGGGGAGGCCCATGATTTCCTTTTTTAAAAAAATTATTTATTTATGCTTACAAGAACTGGGGTACAGACCAGAGGTGCAGGGGTTGGGGTGAGAGGATTCACCAGTGACAGAGCGGGGAACAGAACAGGCAGACTGACAAAATACACTGCTGAGGGGAGCAGCAGGTGAGAAAAGAGAGGTCTCTTGTGTGCCATGTGGGTTTCTCCCTGGCCAGGGATCGAACTCATGCTGCAGATGCTGCAGATAGCTTCATAGTGCTGAGACTTAACCCCTTGTGCCACCAAGGAGGCTCTGAGATAAAGATTTCTCTCAGGGAGAGAGCTTTGTGTCAAGGGGTCTGTCTGGGGTTTGTAAACGTAAATCTCAGTTTTGTCAGAAAGTTACTCTTTCTTAAGCCTTAGTTTCTTCTTCCTTCAAATGAGTTTTTTAAAAAATGAAACCAAAAAAGCAAACTTACCCATCAGACAGAGGTATAGATTAAAATATAAAATAGACATTGTGGAAACACTCAGCTTCCACCCGGCGTTCAGAAAACATCGATGGTCATTATTCACAACTTCTCAGAAGTTCTCTTGCATTTGGGAAAGGCTATGTGCTTGGGAGTCTTGAGAATGATCTGGAATAGATGCAAAAGGTGTTCAGGGAAATCATTCACTCCATCTCACCCCAGCTTGGCCAATAAAATAAATGCATGTTTTCCACCATGGATCCTACTTGTGTGGGCAGAGTGGGTGGCTATCAGGCTTTGGAGAGCCCTCACCAGATTATCACCACACAGAGGTGCCCGGCTAGTCCTGCCACTGACCTTGGCAAACAGCCTGCCAATATCTCGCCTGGAGTGCCTCTGCCCTCCTGGTGCCTCTAGCACCTTCTCTCCTCAGGAGTACCATCCTGCCCATCTTCCTGTATCATTTGCATAGAGTCAAATTGAGCAAGTGATGGTAGAGATAATAAATCCCACTACTGCTATTTATGTTTGAAAACCATGACACAGTGTGGTGAAAGAGCCAAATAGTCTGGGCTTGGTTCTTGTTTGCAGGCTTTTTTCTTTGCATATTTTACTGTCAGCTTCTTGACACGTTTGTCAGTTTAGAACTGCGGGGCATAGGTGCTGGCGGCTGGTCTCGCCACATTTTTATTCTCCACTGCATTTTTAGAGACTACAAAAAATAAAATGAAACTGGGGGCGAGGGGGCGGTGGAGGAAGAACTGGGAAGAGAGGGGATGTGTCAAAGGCGCAAGGCGCAGGGCTAGGCTGGGGAAGTCAGGGGGCCTTCTGCGCGCAGCTGGTACCCACCACGGAGGGCACCCCACCATCGCTCACGCACCCTGCAGCCTGACACAGAAGTGTCTAGAAGGGCTGTGGAACACCTGCCATTTTCCCATTTCCTGCTGATGCCAGGCAGAGAGGAGGCAGATATTTGAATCCTTTTGCAGACGAAATCTTGCTTCTTTTCTTTTCTTCCTTTTCTGACAAACTGTGCCTTTCTGGGCGGTGTCTGGAGAAGGTGTCTGCACAAAACAGCCATTGTTTCCCCTGAAACATCATCTCTCACATCTGATCGACTCTCAGGGTGTTCTGTCCTTTTGGAACTAGGAGCTTTTATTTTATTTTTTTCCTTTTTTAATTCGTGGGGAGAAATGCACCAAGGTACTGACAGGACAAGCATTCAAGAAGTGTTAATGTCTGATGCTCCTACCTCCCAGCTTCAGTAAACAAAAGTGTGTGTGTGGGGGGATAAATTGTCCATCATGAGCATCTATTGAGTGATGGCCCCCAGCAACTTACAAATAACTAAGAAAGGTGCTAATAAGACAACAATAAAGTATATATATTTATATACATGGCATGTATACATCTCCATAGTTCACAACCATTTTCGCAAAGAAGCCATGGCACAGTTTAGTGTATCTAAGATTCATGTTTTCCAAACAATTCATGAAGGAAAAGAAGTGTTTTTCTAAAATTCGATAAATGCATTCCCAAACATAATCTAAAACAGAACCCTGCGCCTCCCTCCAGACCTTGATTAATATGGGGAGGGGCACAGGAGGTATAGGCTTTGCAGCCAAGAGGACACGCTTTGAACAACATAGTTCTAATGGCCAGTTTCGAATTTCATCTTTTCGAGCACATTAATTGTAGGTTTTATTTAGTGCATGTGACTCGTTGTTTTTGGTGCCGAGGAAGTTCAACTATTTGACAATTTTAGGGAAGGTCAAAAGGCACTTTTTGAGCCATTCCCAGAGTATGCTGATGTTCTCTTGCATATTAGAGCAAATCAAAACATGTATGAGGACTTAAAAAACAGAAAGACAAGCACAAAAATACATAAAAAAGCTTTTAATAGCCTGCCTCGATGACCTGCCGACATTAACAATATAAACAAATTAAGATGACTAGAAGAGTGAAACAGTACAAGTATCTTGGTGAAAAACTTCTGCACACAGGAACAGGGGGAATTCCTATCCGCCAAATTATTGAGTCATAAGGATGGTGCTTTTGTTGTAGAGCAACCCCGATACAAAACGGGGTGCCTGACTGTGGGTCCTCACCCGCGCGCTTAAAAGGACTTATTGATGCTGTACTGCAGGCACACGTGAAAGGTTAATAAAAGGTTTATTTACAAGGGAAGGGGAAATGAGGAAATGTATAGCTCAGGGAGAAAAGTGGGAGATAAAGTTTTAAGTGAGTCCTCCCGATCCGCCGATCAGGAATCCCAAAATGGCGCTCTGAGAGCTGGCTGCAAGCCAGGAGCAGTGAAGCCAGGAGGCGAGCAATAGCAAGCCAGAGCCCAAGGCCCACGTGTTTGGTTTTTATATCCAACCTGGCTGCCCAACTCCATCCTCAGGTCCCAGCCACCCTCCCTTTGGTGGTGATGGGATTTGTCTTTCCCAATGTCTTGATGGCTTTAGTCTGGAGTGGGGGTGGGGTCCACAAAGCCTGTATGGGATTAGCTCAGGACATCATTTCCCCCTAACACTTTGACAAGGTGGACAGATGCCACAACTGCCCTCCAAGCAAATCACATTGATTTACACTTCCACAAAGACCTTTCTTTTTAATATATGTGGTTATTGTTCCCATAATTTATCATTTCATATAATTTATTTATTTCTCTATTGGGCTCTAGAAGAAGTTTGAGATTTTGAAATAATTATATCAAATTTGCACTTTGGATTTGGAGAAATGATGTCACTATTTTATGGAATCTTACTTAAGGGACACAAAATAACTTTTTTCCCTGGGTAGAGTGTTGGTTGTCGTTGAGTGGGCGATCATTGTTTCTTGTTGTAGTGCTTTTAAGGCACTTTATATATCACCTTGCTATTTTAATTCAGGGGTTGCCTGTTTCTTGAAGTAAAGCTTCCGGGGACACAGCATCACCCTACCTTTGCACCCATCCATGGAGGCTTAGAGAGAAGTTGCAAAGGAGACCAGCTGACCTGCAAAGACTGAAATAGTCACCATCTGGCCCTTTGCTGGAGAGGTTTGCTGACTCCTGTATTAAATAACTTGCTTCCTTTGATTACATTTTCACCATTTACTTCTGCATAAGAAAATTTTGTTTTATTGCTGTTTTGTAACTGACCTCATTACTAATTTCTTGTTATTTGTCATAATTTCTGATGATTTCTCTTGAGATTTCTGGTTATATAAGATATATGAAAATAATTATCATTTTCCTTTCACATTCCCACTGTATTAATCTGCTATCATATTTGTCTAGGTTTATTTTCATATATGTAAAACAGTGTGTGTTTATTCTTGTTTATATGTAAAGTTAGACATTTATTTGTTCATATATATATTATAATGATTTAAAAGAACTTCTATTGTACTAAAATGACTTTTAGTGAAAAATGATTGCTGAAAATAGTCAAATGTTTTCCCATGTGCATTGAGATACTCATATATAGATCTCTCCTTTGACCTTTGGAGATGATATATGTTTTGGATAAATTTCCAATTTTGAAACCATTGGGATGAACTTCACTTGGATAGAATAATTTATTCTTTAATTCTTGGCTGAATTTTATTTGCTAGTATTTTATTAAGGGCTTGCCTTGGTCTTCAAAAATAATGTATCTTTATTTTTCTAGTTCTATGCTTTATAAATTTAGAGAATGTTAAAGTTTTGCTGGGCCTATTAAAAATAATTTGGATTTTCCCTCTGTTCCCATGCCCTGGATTAGTTCAGAGCATCAAAATTGTCTTTTTCTTGAATGTTTAAAAGAATGAACCTGTATATCCAATTGAATACTGGGTTTTACTAGGTAATATCACTTTAATACATGTGCCAGTTCCCTTCATTGTTTATGAACGATGTATTTGTGGGAAAAAAGTTATGATCTTATATTTTTATTTAAAGCAGTCCATTGTATTCAGACTCAAATGTACTTATACAGAAGATTTGGAAAATAAAGATATTCTTTCAGGTCTTTAAGATTTCAAAAGTTTTACTCAGTGTGTATCCCCAATGATATTATTTGATATAACTCAAGAAAATGAGGGTACATACCAAAAAGAAAAGAAGAAAAAAAGAACTTACGATAAAAGTCTGGTTGAATCCCAGGAGAATTTACTGAATATTATTTCCTGGATGAGAGCTGTCTAAAAAAAGCAACTGGATGAAAATAAAATAGGAAATCAATGGGTCCCTAGATAAAGAAAAGAATGAATTCTAAGCAGCTGAAAGAAAGAAAACAAAAATGGAACTTATAAATGAGAAGGGAAACAGACATCCTTCAAAAAATAAATAGACAATTAGGTACTTAAAAGGGATAATGTTATTCAAAGACTATCTTGGGGAAATTGTGAAACAACACATAAAATGGCACAATTATGGGATTGTTATGCAAAAGGAGTTTAGGCAGAGTGAATATATTCAACTTGGAAATTAGAGGCATTTTGCACTTGCTTAGACTTCAAGAAAGTGAGTGACTAGAATATTGGACTAACGAGTTTGGGAGTACCACACCCTATTGGTTTTCTGCAATGGACAATACTTCCATAGTCATCTTGTGTAGGAGGTTTTCAAATATTAAAATTAACCCACAGACAAAACTTGAAAGATTTCAACATGGGCTGGACATCATTTAGTGGTGGAGAGATGAACATAGAAAGAAAAGTTAGGGACTTCAAAATCCTCATATAGAAGGGAGTAAAGAGATAATAAAACAGGAACTAGATTTTGAAGAAAGTCATTTAAAATTATAAAATTGTCAGCAAAATAACTGAAAATATTACTTTGATAGACCTGTCAAATGTTGATCAGGTAGAGAGATGGATATTTTAAATAGCCTGTGTCTTCTTCTCTCCAGGTGAGAACTAATCATTTCGTGAGATAGTTGTGGAAGGACTGAGAACAGGTAAGAATAAACATGTTGCCTTGGTAAATGAGGACTCTGGATGGAAGAAATTACTTTGGAAGAAAGAGGAAGACTCCTTTAAGTTTTGTTGATTTTTTTTTTCCTACCTTCTTCATGTTTTACTGTTTCAGTACTATGTATAATTATAATGGTTATGAGATTTGTCTCCAGAAAACTGACCTTTTAGGGTTTTCCTGCCCCCAGAACAACAAATAAATGAATAGAGACAATTCTTGGTAATCTGGAAAATATTTAGATTATCCTGAAGACAGTCTTCATTCAAGAGACTCAGCATACTAATATGCAGGCTTCTACATAGTTCTATTGTTATCTTGTAAAGTTATTTATGTGGCTTACATTTTGGTTTAATTAGTTCAGCTTTTTTCAGAGGATCTGAAAAATTTTATGAAGCTTACTAAATTGAATATATTATTGAGTATAAGTTTTCCTATATCCTTTGAGGTGGATAAAGTAAGCACAATGAACCATCGTAAAGGAGATCGAAGTTCTGGAATATTTTGTATCTCTTGAGGAACTGATATCATATTTTCTCCCACCACCATCCTTTATATTTCTCTCTCCTCCCTCTTAACCTCAGAGCCATCAATGAATGTCAGCTTGTGAACTTTTTTCTTTTTCAAATCATCTGCCATATAATGTCCAGTATTTGTTTTTATCATTCTAACTTGCTTTAATACACGGAATTCCCTGGAGGTCCCTCCATTTTCCTGTGAAAGGCTGCATTCCATTTTTCCTATGGCAAAACAATATCCTGTAGCATTGATGGAGCACAACTTCTTGATCCACTGTTCATGGGCATTTAGGCTTCTTCTGCATCCGAGCTTTTGTAAACAGAGCCACAGTAAACATTGCAGAGCCCATTGTTTTTGCCTTGATGGCTTCTTGGTCTTTGGATAGATGCCTGGGAGTATGCTTGCAAGGTGAAAAGGCACTTCTATTAGTTTTTCAAGGTAAATCCAAATTGCTTTCCATGCAACATCCCTGTTGTTCTGCCCCCGTTTGCCTTCACACTTTCCTCCTCTGAATCCTCTCCAACACTTGTGGTATTACATACTTTATAAAAGTACAGAAACAAGTTATTTAGCCCAGTGATTCCCCCAAAGCAGCTAAACACCAGATCCACCTGCGGAGCTTAGAAAAAGCTCAAGCATGTTGGCTTTCTTTCTGGAGATTTTGTTTGAGCAAGTCTAGGGGAGGAGCCCAGGAATCTCATTATTTAAAATGCCCCAAGATTCTGAGGCACTTGCAGACTGGGAACCAATAACTGTACGTCTCTTATTTCCTTATCTCAGGCCAATAGGAAATTGAGGCCGAATTAGCTCTCCAACTTCAGTATCTGAGACATCATATTTCTGTGTCTTTCCCCTTGATCTTGTCTTTTAACTTCACTTGGCTATATTCTGGTCTTAATTTTTTTTTAAACAAATAGAGAAATCAATGTATAAAGTTCATGTAGTTTTCTACATAGGTGATTTACATGGATTTTTTTTTTTTTAAATACAACTTTTGAAATCTAAGAAAATCTGCTCTGTAAGGCCAGTAGCTGCTTTTCAGTCAGAAACTTAGCCCTGGAATTCTATGTGATTCACCAGGATGGTGAAGAAAGACCTGGTGTGGATAATGCAAGCTGGGTATATGCCCGTGTAATGAGCACATGCTCTTCCACCAACAGTATTTGCACTGTATGCACATTGCAATGACCCAAATTCTTGAATAAAGTAGAAAGGAGGTAAATGTTCTCTTAAGGAGACTCCCAGCGAGAATTCCATTGTTGGTTAGGGGAGAGCCTGCTTTTAGGACAGCTGACATTCTCTGGGTGAAGAGCAGAGTTGTGCTTTGAATTTTCAGTGCCACACATGGCTCTCTGTGATGTCGTCTTTTTGAGAACAATTTTCAAAATCTAGATGTGGAGAGGTTACTTGTCACAAGGTCCTTCCTTCCTAGGACTCTGAGTAGCCAGATAGCAAAAACTTGAGGAAGTAACTGGCTACAGTCATAGCAACAATTGCTAGCCCTACTTTCAGAATTCTTTCTCCTTGATCTTCAAAAACAAGCTCCTTTTAATTATCATGTTTACAAGGGATAAGGGGGAACAGAGCTGGTTATCAAGAATTCACCTTGATGTAGGATTGTCTAACCCACCAGGGTCACCCTTTTCTTTTTCTCTTAAAAGGCATTGGAGGCAGGAGGCAGGGAGGGGGTGGGGAGGAGCCTTTCAAGTCCTGGAAGAGGCTGTGTGGTGAGCAGATTCAGACAAGTGAGCTATTCTGGAATCACTGATCTTCAACTGGCCCTCACATGGGAGCTACTGAATTTGAACGATGACCTGAGCTTTCTGCAGCCCATTAGCCGCCAGCCCCCAAGGCAGTTGTCTTCTGAAGTATGAAGAAAAAATTAAGCATGAAAAGTTTGTTGTATGTCTTGGTTGTGTTATAGCTCTGGCTGAGACAAAGTATGTTTTGTGGCCTCGTCTCCTCTCTTCCCTAGTGAGCTTGGAATTGGATATTAAAGAAGAAAAACAAAGAGATATTTGTCTTAAAGCTTAGAGACTGAACAAAACAGTGTGGAATGGCAGTTAACCCTTCTGCTGTGCTTCCAGAAAGCTCTATTACACCTTTTGCATATAATACACACTCACAGAAAACACCTAAGTTCACACTCACGTGTATGGGTCTTTATGTATATCGCAAACGTTAATGTGGTTAGAAAAAAATGGCGAAGTTCATGGATTGGCTACTTCCATAAGAAAAGCTTTCTTTCCACAGAGATCAAGGTAACAAGATCCAGATTGGAAAAATTAAAAAATGTGACACTACTTAGCAAAATAGCTTTTATTTCTCCCTGCCCTTTGTGTGTTTGGGGAGGAAGAGCCAGGTGCCTTTTTTCTAAGTTTTATTACGGTGTTAGCAAAAGTACTAGTGGTGAGAACATTCTGGAGAGGTGTTTGCATTAAGGGGTATTTCTAAAATTTTTAAATACCTGAAATAAAATTATACTAAAAATCTCAGTGAAGCAAATGAGTTCTTTCTGCCTTATTTACTAACTGACCGGTTATCACCCCAATTCCCTTCCAAACACAGGAAAACGTACAACAAAGGTTTTCTAATGTTTGGAATACCAAAAGTGAAGACATTCTAAGAGAATTTAGATAAATCAAAGATTTTCTTCCTTTCACGTCCCAGAGGGGGGTGTCTCTGGCAGTGTTAAAAGTGAGACTAGCAACTCTCCTTGTCTTCATTCTGTTGTGGGCATCAGCAGTTCCAGAAACCAAAACTTCTTGCAAAGGAACAAGCCCACAACTATGGGCAAAAGCAGCTTTCTATAATAAAAAAACAATGTAATCCTATTGTCTTGAATTGCCTGAGGTGGACATCATCTATACCCCCTGGCCCCAAAGCCCTAAGAGAAATATTTAGCTACTTGTCCAGTGCAATAAATGCACTTTTCCTGTCATTGCAATTTTTTCCCACTCCTCGCTTGGAAAGTAGAAAGCCTGGATTAGCCAGGAACATCTTCCCTACTCTTTCTTCCTTCCTTCCCCACCCCCAAATGTTGCCCTGCCCCTCACCCCATCTGGCCATCGGAACATCAAAGACAATTCAACGAAGTTTATATGTGGTGGTGAGATCACATCATAGCATTTTTTAACTTGCTTCTATGGTGCCCTTAGGTCATAAAAGAACATCTAAGCAAGGACAGTCTGACAACAATAATCGAAGTCCAGTTTTCTTTTTTTTCTACTCCTTTCTTGGGAAGAAGTCTAGGTTCTGATGTTTAAGCTTTGCCACTGTCAAGTGCAGGCTTCAGCAGAAATGAAAATGAAATGACATCATGGTATACACAAGCCCTGACTTCCTTTACCCATGGCCATTGACAAGATCTTGGTAATAAAGACAACAGCCGCATGTTGGCTGTTTCCCCTGGGCCAGACTCTGTCCTCAGATCTCCCCTGTGTTTTCCTTGGTCTTTCCAATGGGGTGCAGAGTCAGATGGTAGTCCATGCTCACAGGTAAGATAGGGTTACTACTCCCAGGGTGAGAACACCCATTCGGGGCCTGCATCACAGCCCTAAAATCTCTGCTTATAGGGTAACATAATCCTGGGGGTGGGGTCTATGCCCTGAGCCTGTCCACCATTAAGTGGAAGGAAATTACAAAGGGCAGGTATACCAGAAGGGTGACAATTTGGGGGCCAACTTAGAATTCTACCAGTCACAAGAGTTGTTACCATTTTTTTTTTCTTTTTTAAAGATTTATTTATTTAATTATACAAGCACTGGGTACAGGGAGAAGCACGGGAGGGTGAGAGAATTCACCAGAGTCAGAGCAGGGAGCAGAGCAGGCAGAAGGACCAAAGTACACTGCTGAGGGGAGGAGAGGTCTGCAGGAGAGGTCTGCGCGCCATGTGGGACCCTCACCTGGTGGACGGGGATCGAACCGGCACTGCAGAGGCTGTGGGCAGCTTCGCAACCCAGCACTCAACCGCTGCGCCACTGGGGAGGCCTAAGAGTTGTTACCATTTAATTTTGTTTCCATTGGTAACTATTGGATATGGTCTGGTAGAATTGAAATAGTTTGATTTTGAAGAAATATTGAATAAGATGTAATAACTATATTAAAAGATAAACATTTAGATTTTAATTTTTTTAATCATTTAACCAATATGACTAACTACTAGAAATGAAATGGTGAAAAAATTAAATTGTTTCATTTAAATATTGTTTTCATCTGTATCTTCTAATCTTGTCAATATTTTAAACATTTTGATTTTTTTTTAAAGTATACACACACAACTTCTAATTGTTTCATTTAAAAAATGTTTTGATTTATATCTTTTTGGGAGAGGATTCCATGGGTCCCAAGTGCCAAGTGCCTAAAATGCCCTTACTGAGTATTTCAAACCACTAAGTCTAATGAATGAGCTTCTTCACCCTGAGGTGCTTCCTTAGCTAGTCGGGTAAACAATTAGGTTAAGGTGACACCAACATGAGGAACCAGTCTGCTCAGATATTAATTTGGTATTAATTGTGGGTATTGATCTGCTTTTTCATGTATTATTTGTCCTTAGGTTATGCTTCTAATCAACAGAAGTATCACCTAATTTAATGTATGGGCAAAAGACTTGAACAACCACTTGACAACAGGTAAGATTTCTGACCCCAGGCCATGCTAAAGTTATATAAGAGAACCAACTTCACAACATCAAGTCCTACTAAATTATATTTCATCCAAATGTTGACTTGGGACTTCAGGGTATGAGACTGTCAACACCTAGTAAAGTTTTGGTCTTAGGAGGAATTGAACTTATTGATGTGAGTATTAGGAAAGAACAGGAAGAAACAAAGTTTATTCCAGCAAATCTCTTTTTGAGAAAGTTGTGACATTGGTTAGAAAAATATACCAGTGAAATCAGATTGAAAATAAAGACCATTTTATATTATATTTATGTCATATTTTGCCAACTGGATGAAACAAAACAGACCTATTTTGAACTAGGTAGACCTGTGAAATTATTTCTATAAAACAAAGAAGAGAAAGAACAGGCCACAATGAATGAAGGAGTAGAGTCCTAAAGAACCAAACTCAACAATAATATAAAAACAAACTCAAAAGAGAAATGAAATTAGTTTTGAAAATCTGTTTTTCCTCCCTTCCTGTGGAACTTCAGACAATTTTCCAAGATGTCACTTAAATATTTTTGCCTTCATGGCAGTCGTTTTTCCTGAGTCATAAAACGATGGTGACTTTTGGTTCTGCCTGGCAAATACACTTTCAAAAATTGACAGGAGACCTTAGTCTGTGGCAGGTAGAACAGAGTCAACTGCAAATGAAAAATGCACTCCTCAGATTTCTCCCACATACATGTACAATCACCATGGGGCTAAGAAATATCTCCTCTCCCACAAAGGCAGCCACCCTCCCAATGTCCCTTTTCCAATCAAGTTAAGAAACAAAACCCTCTTGGGTGAATCATCGCAATGCTAATGAAATCCAGACAGGCAACTTGAAACTTGAAACAGAAAAAACAAAATTATCCAATGGAAATCATTCATTAGCAGTCCCTGGTTCATTGAAACTAACAAAATGAGGAAGAAACTTGACCTGTATGTGTCACGGATGATAACGATCTTATGCCTGTGCTGTGCTTTCTACCCAGATGGATCCAAAATGCTTTTCTGAGTTTCCTAAGGGGTGGGAAATAGTCAGTTGACCATTACGACAAATTAATAACTTCTGGGATAACTAACAGTATGGGTTAACCACTAGATTCCATCATTACCCAAGAGTTTCAAGAAAGTTAACACAACTCTAGCTGCAACCTATTTCCACTCAAGGCATGATATAAAGGCATAGCCTGCTAGCAATCGCTTCCATGCCAGACACAACTCAAGACTTTAGAAGCAATCATAACAATAACAATAATGACAAGTTCCTATTCTTTCTAGTATGGATATTTCTTACTGTTATTGTTGTTATCACCTAAAGCATGTCTCAGAATTGCACTTGCAGGTGTCAAACCACCCCAGAGTGAATCAAGTAAGCTGTACAAATCCATGCATTTTGCATTCATAGATAAATACAAGCCTGAGGCCATTTGTACCTTGCTCTCTCTCTCTCTCTCTCTCTCACTCTCTCTCTCTCATACACACACACACAGAGGCATGCATACACACAGGCACACATACAGGTATACATGCTCACACAAGCACATACTCACATATAGACAAATACTTTATCACAGAATTGAGTTCAGAGAGGGGAGTAAGCTTAAAATATTACCAGAGCAATTAATTAATTAGAGAAAGGAGAAATAAGTACTGACCTTGGACATAGGAAGCCACCTCAGTGAATCATTCTTTTTTTTTTTAATTAATAAATTTTATTTTTATATTCCCCATACAATTACAATCCCCCCATTCTGACCCCAATCCCTCCCCTCCCGCCCCCCACCCCCCAAAAGTGTCTCTGGTTCATAGTTTTTGTTGATTTTGATTTTCACTTTCTTATAGTTATTCATTTTCCTGGTCCCTTATTTAAGTATTCTAGATTCCTGCTATGAGTGAGACCATCCGGTATTTTTCTTTTTCTTTTTGGCTTATTTCACTGAGCATGATCCCTTCCAGCGCCATC
This sequence comes from Talpa occidentalis, assembly GCF_014898055.3. NCBI lineage: Eukaryota > Metazoa > Chordata > Mammalia > Eulipotyphla > Talpidae > Talpa > Talpa occidentalis. The sequence continues at coordinate 8,013,418 of NW_023601433.1, forward strand.
CATGTTGCTGCAAATTGCATGTGTTTATCTTTTTTGAATGCTGAGTAATATTCCATGGTATATATGTACCACATCTTCTTGATCCACTCATCTATTTTTGGGCATTTGGGCTGTTTCCAAAGCTTAGCTATTGTAAATAGTGCTGCTATAAACATAGGGGTGCAGGTGTTCTTTGGAATTGATGTTTCTGTGTCCTTTGGGTAAATACCTAGGAGTGGAATTGCTGGATCCTATGGAAGCTCTATGTTTAGTAGGTCCAGAAATCTCCACACAGCTCTCCATAGTGGTTGGACCAGTTTGCACTCCCACCAGCAGTGCAGAAGAGTTCCTTTTTCTCCACATCCTCGCCAACATTTGTTGTTGCTAGTTTTTTTAATATGTGCCATTCTCACTGGTGTAAGATGGTATCTCATGGTAGTTTTGATTTGCATTTCCCTGATTGCAAGTGATGTTGAACATTTTTTCATATGCCTGTTGGCCATTCGCATTTCCTCTTCAGAGAAGTTTCTTTTTAGCTCCTCTGTCCATTTCTTGACTGGATTATTTTCTTTGTTGTTGTTGAGTTTCATCAGCTCTTTGTAGATTTTTGTGATCAGTCCTTTATCATTAGTGTTGGGTGCAAAAATGTTCTCCCAGTTGGTGGGGTTTCTCTTTGTTTTTGTTATTGTCTCTTTTGCTGTGCAGAAGCTCTTTAATTTGATGTAGTCCCAGCTGTTGATCTTTGCCTTCACTATCACTGCTTTGGGTGAAGTGTCTGTAAAGATGTTTTTGATATGCAAATCACGTAGTGTTTCGCCTATATTTCCTTCTATGTATTTTATGGTTTCAGGTCTTATGTCTAGTTCTTTAATCCATTTTGAGTTGATTTTTGTATATGGTGTGAGGTAGTGGTCAAGCTTCATTCTTTTGCATGTAGTGACCCAGTTTTCCCAGCACCATTTATTGAACAAACTTTCTTTGCTCCAATGCATAGTCTTTGCTCCTTTGTCAAATATTAGTTGACCATAAACCTGTGGGTTTATTTCTGGATTTTCTATTCGATTCCATTGGTCTGTATGTCTGTTCTTGTTCCAATACCATGCAGTTTTGATGATTATGGCTTTGTAGTAGAGTTTGAAGTCTGGGAGTGTGATGCCTCCATTCCCTTCTTTTTTTTTCTCTCCTGAATCATCAGCTCTCCTGAATCATTCTTTTATTGAACCACTGTCTTTGCCTATTCAGCTTCTGCCCCAGTCATCTTTAAAAACTTGCACCAGTTGCCTTCTGGAAGATAGTCCACCCATTTTTGAGACTATGTTAATCGGGTATACTGGTTTCCCCTTACTGACAGAGAAATACATCCAAATTAGAATAAATGAACATGCCTTCCTCAGCATTTGAACTGTGAGTGGAGGGTCAGAAAGACAAAGTTTTTGAGGTCATTTATTCTAGAAGTAGTTCATAAACAAGTCTGTTGAGTTCTTGGTCACAGGACCCTCTGATACAGCCTGAGTCTGCTTTTTAGCCAAGCATGTTTCTTAGGTTCTCCCTCCAGTTCTAGAAGATTCCCCATACAATTCCAACAGATATCTTGTTGTCTTCAGTTTTTCAAAGTTAGTGTCTGTTGTTTTCCCTCAAAATCCACAGTTTCCAAGTTTTATCTCTGTCACTTACAAAACACAGTTGAAATTTTCACTTCAGGTTTCATTTCAAGAGGCACTTATTTTAAGTAGACCTTCGAACTGAAGTATAGCATTAATTTATAGAAAGTTCACAAATCACAAACATGGCTAGATGAAATTTTAGAAATAATCCTGTACATCCCATTTCAGACGAGTAATTCGTAAGAATGTGGTTCACTTCTCAGCAGCCTTTGCATAATATAGAAGCTTGCTAAAAATGCAGAATGTTAGGTTGCACCCAGAGATTCAAATCAGAATCTCCATTTCAGTAAGATTTCCAAGGATATCCAAATGTATACTGAAGTTTGAGAAGCACAGATAAAGACCATGACATGCTCTCTAGAAATCTCCCTATTATATTACTCAGTAAAGTCCTCAAATGTAAACACTTGCATGACTTGCCCTAGATTAGATTTGCCTGTTCTTGACCTTTCTGTAAATGATTCATAGGATGTACTTTTGGGGTGCATCCAAATATGTCGGCCAATGCAACATATTTGCCCTCCTCAACCACTGTGAGGGGAAAAAATTAAAAAGGCAGGGTCTCTTTGCCAGTGCATGTTGATTTTTGAAAATACACATACACACACAGTGGCCAGCAGTGGCCAGACAATTTATTAAATATTTTTTCATGCAAGACACTTTGACATCAAAACTGATGAGATGAGTAGCATTCTTACTATTTTACAGGTGAGACATTTGGGGCTCAGAGAAAATGAATGTAACAATATGACCCAAATAACACAGCTTGTAGAGATACATCTGACTTGCAGGGCATGATCTTGTTTCATCGCCTTTTCTCTTACAGTTGGAACATTTCCTCAAGTTAATTGAGGCCCTTTGCTAAGATGTGGACATGACATATCCACCTTTGTCCCCTGTCTCAGCAGGACGTTCAGCCCACGCAGCCCAGCCACTGAAGCACAGTTAGTCCAGTATGACCTCCAAGCTGCAGAGAAACCTGTACACCTTGGTCAGTTCCCTACTGAGTTTGTTGTGTCTAAACATATTTCTTAGTGTTTTCCACTCCACTTTTAAGGCCTTCACCTTCTTTTCTGGTTTCATCATTTAGTTTGCTTATGGAAAAATTTTCCATTTCATTAGCTTTACTCAATGTCCAGGACAAAACAGTCTTTGTTCAATAAGGAATTAAGTAAAACTGTATGAGCTTTTAAACTTTAGAAGGTCCTGGAACACTGGTTTTAATAACTATGTCCTGTGTGAATAATGAACACACCTGGACTACACCAGACCCTAGTTCATAAATAGTCCTATTGTCGTTTTCACTGTCTTTGTAAAAAATGCATCATAATCTGGACTGTGAAATAGTGAGGGGAGGGGATTATCATGGAAAGAACATGGGCTTTGCCGTGGGATTATTCTCTATGTTCTAGGCCTGCCTCTACTACTTGAGAGAGCTCAGGGAAGTTGCAAGGATGGCACCTGCTCCTGCACCCTGCATTGTGGCAAGACAGACTGGCGTGAGGTGAACCAGAAAGAGGATGCAAAGAGAGAAACACCATGTGAGGATTTTTCTGTCTTTTCATGTATGTATGTATGTATGTATGCATGTATATATGTCTGTATGCATTTATTTATTTATTATGGAGGTAACATTGGCTTACATTATTGTCTGGATGTTGGAAGTATAGGATTCCCTCCTACATGATGTCATCATCATGGTGGACCCACCTGCAATTCACCCATGGTCCCCACCACTAATTTACCTCTTCCTCCACCTCATCCTCCTTGGGCAACATGGATGGAACCAAAAAGGATGATGCTAAGTGAAATAAGATAGAAGGAGAGAGATAAATGCTTGGATGGTATGATTTATATGTGGAATATAGAGAAACCAAACTAAGGAGTAAAGACAAACTTTAAAAAAATCTATTTTTTAAAGCTAAAATTCCTTCCAATGGGCACCCATCGTGCCCCCACTCAATGCAAGCAGGTCATCTCTTGTCCTAGTGGTGGTCATCTTCCGGTGATGACTCGGCACCACAGGCACTGCAGAGGACCCCGAGGCTTGAGAAGAAGCATCTTGGTGGGGGTGGGAGGGGGTTGAGTTGAAGGACACTGATAAGGCCAGGTGGACAGTCCTGTGACAGTGTGGGAGACTAGAAGTGAAAAATCCCAACTCCAGGCACTTTTTTCAGTACAAAGTAAAATGCCTGACATGAGAAGGAACTGAAATGGAAACACTTTGGTCTCAGCAAGTCAGGAGAAGTAGCTTCCTCAGCTATCTGCAGACACTGCAGCATGAGTTCAATTCCTGGCCAGGGAGCTGACCCACATGGCGCAGCAGACCTCTCCTGTCTTGCCTGCTCCCCTCAGCAGTGTATTTCAGTAGATTTGCCTGTTCTACTCCCCACTCTGTCTCTGGTGAATCCTCTTACCCCCTACACCTCTGGCCTGTACCCCAGTTCTTGTATGCATAAATAAATAAATCTTTTTTTTTAAGTAGCTTCCTCTCCCAGACTGAACTTAGAAAATTAAGCCTCAGACCCACAGCGAGAACTGGGTGTCACCCACAGGGCAGCAAACAATAGGAGAGTCTGAGGAGCCGAACTATCGAGGGTCTAGGTTCCTTCTCTGTGGCCACTCGTTGCCTGTATTTTGTGAAGTCTATTGAGAACGGTGCATGCAGTTGTCCCCAGATCAACACACCCAGTGTCTTTCACTTGGCTTCATCTGTGGCTTTAGGTGTCCAATGTGGTCCCTTTCTTCTGAGCATATCATGATCTATCAATTGCTGCCTGTAGGCAAAGGAACTTGAGCACAGTAATATTTTTCTCTATTTCTGGAGGCCTTACTTCCTGGAACTGAAAATTGCTTTGGCAAGGGCGGAGGGACCAAGCTAACTGAGAGGATCTGTCCTGTCCACCTTCATTGCTTCTTAAACTCGATCTTTACCTGCATTTGTGCACTGGCTTGTTTATGGACTCACTGTCAGACTTCATTTACATCTCTAAAACCAAGTCTAAATGACTTTAAAAGATCTTCCTATAAAGAAGGGGGAAAAACTCTCTCCTGTTAATATTTCTTGTGTCTAATTCTTATAGTCAGGTTGCCAGATTTTTGACGAGGCTCATTAATTTACTTAATTATTAGATTTTAGAAATAATTGAACCCTCAATTTAAAAAGCCTCGGGGCATAACTCAATAAAAACTTGCATTAAAATATCAATGAGCAGCTGCGATAATAACAAAAATAAAATCTATCTGCATAAAACTACATACTTTGCCCAGCACTTCGTCTGGACAGACCAATTTATAAGAACAAGTTTAGCCTCCTGCCACAAAATTAATTTGTTAGTTCTCCCTTAGGTCTGGCGTGTGTGTTTTCCATTGACATGTGGTACCTCTCATACCTTAAAGGAGAAATCTGGAAGTGCTGGGCTGTAGTGTGGGGCACTGGTTTAGACATCATGTACTTTGGGGGATCCCAAGTCTTTGGGTAGGTCACATAACTTACTGGGACCATAATTGCCCAATTTTATGACATAGGTATCAGAAGCTATGATTTTTGTGTTTCTTCCCAGCTCAAAAATCCTTGAAGCTTAAGAAAAAAGACTTAATAAGTTAATTTTGCAATCTATGAAGCTAGATGCATCCTCTGCAGCACGAGTTCGATCCCCGGCCAGGGAGCTATCCTATCCATGTGGTACAGCAGACCTCTCCTGTCTCACCCGCTGCTCCCCTCAGCAGTGTATTTCAGTCAGTCTGCCTGTTCTGTTCCCCACTCTGTCTCTGCTGAATCTTCTCACCCCCACACCTCTGGCCTGTACCCCAGTTCTTGTATGCATAAATAAACAAATCTTTTAAAACAATAAGTTAATAGCCATACTAACCACACAGAATTCCATTGCTACTTCATATCTTGGTTATTATTCACTGCATCCAATGCTTCAATTTGTTTTCCAAATTTCAGAAACATGTCGCTATTAGCAGTTGATATCCATTTAGAATCCATGGACCCAAAGTGATTTGTGGAAGTTTATAAAACATCAAGAAGATGTGCCCCTTGCCCTTGATGTACTTACAGCAGAACTTTTGTTTTGAAGTACACTCAATTATAATAACAGACTCCTTTTCCATATGCAGAAATATCTCCCAGAAATAATTAGCTGCAGACACAAAACAATTAGTTGGTTGCAACCTCATAAAATGTGGTTGTTGGTTAATTGGTTCATATTCATGTTGTGATATTTGCATCTACCACCTTACCACCTGCAAACTTTTAGCTCGCAAAAATAGAAGTGAGGTTTCAAAAATATGGCCTGGCAAGCGTAGCCTAAATAGTCAGTGTGACCCGCATTTTCTGTGGAGATCCTTAATAGCACTCCAAAATGCTCCAGCATATGGAAATGCAACATGTTAAACTCTTCAATGCAAACTCTGCAGGAAGAGGAATGAAGGCTGGGGGCTTGGCGCAACCCTGAGAGCTCACTTCTATTTTCTGTCCAGAACTTTCTTCCTCTGTGAGTCCATCCTCTCGGGCTGCTTAGGTCATGGGTTATATTATCCTTTTAGTTTGTTATAAATGGGAAATCTTTTCCTAGGGTCAGACCCACACAGGATAAAGAGGATCACCTCAATGAAGCATATTTGCTTTGAGTGGAATATTTCCCTTTACATTATAAAATTCTTCACTTTCAAAAGGTCTTCCTAGTGCCAACAATAGCTGATCCACCCTCATCTAAGAATCCTACCACACAGTATAGTTTTCTTGTTTCCACGATGAATCTGTCGTCTATAATGTGCAGCCAGAGTTCTACCACTTTGTACTAGTTGACAAAATTAACACCCCAGACCCTTGAGATACTGACAAAGACTCCTTGATGACTGTAGCCAGGGTCCCCTGAGCACTGCCTCACTGGACCCCAAGCTTGGCTTAATAAAGAATTGAACAAAACACTAGACATAGCTCCCAGCAGCCCAAGGCTGCATCCATAGGATGGCCAGCACCCCTAAAGTGCCCACCAAAGAATTCCCAAAGCTTCCAGAGGAGTTTGCTGTGTGCACCCACCAGCACCCTAGGGTGGGGTTCCTGTCTCCTAGCCTTTGTGGGAGTGCAGGGGCCACGTGTCCACAAACACTAGTTAACAAAATCAGATGGGTGTTCCATGGGCCAATGCCCCATCCCCCTGCTTGCAACTGCTCACCCCTTGTCCCAAAAGGCCCCTTCCATACCTTTCGTAGTTGACCACACTCCCCCTACAAAACCCAGTCCCCTCTGTACAAAACCAAGTCGATTCAGTACATGGTGTGTCTGTTCCCAGTATAGTACCGATAAAATCTGGCCCTTCCGCTTCAGGAGTGTCCACTTTGTTTATCTTTCAACATACCACTTAAATGCCAAAGGTTGCAGGGTGCCCAGGAAGCTGAAACAGTCTTAGAAGAGCTGTTTTGACCAAGACATCTTTTAGATTGACGTCATCTAGCTTTGCCTGGCTTTCAGGTTGCCAACCAGATCTCTAGAATCTGTAATGACCTCATAGGCGGGTGCCCATGTCAGGGGCCAACACCTCAACATTTCCAGAAATTTCCAGGTTTGGAGACAGTGTCCCCCAGAGAATGCAGACCTCTTTGAAAGCAGGGGATGGGGGTCTACCAGGATCTTCCCTAATTGCCCATTTCCTGGGGGGCTGCCTGCAGTGGATTTTAAATCATTTTGGCCTGTTTTTGGAACTGTGAGCTGGGTGTTTCAACACCGACCTGCTCAGCAAGTCACTGGCGCTCGGCCATCAACTTTTGCCAGTCCTGATGACATCAGGTGGCAACTGTGCCAGGTTGAGAATCTCAATTGGAACCCTGAGTGACTTTGCGAGGCCTTCATACATGAAGTTCATTTCAAAGGAGGGAGGGGCGGAGAAGCAGGAGGAAGGAAGAAGAGAAAGCAAAAAGATGGGGGAAAGCGAGAAGTGGGGCGGGCAGCAAAAGGCAGAGAAGAGAAGGGGAAAAACAGGGAGGGTGGAAAAGAGAGAAACCACATTCTGGTTGAATTTGTGGTAAATGATTCTATCCAGCAAGCCTGGGCTTTTCTTTTTTCTTTTTTTTTTTTTTTAAGATTTATTTTTATTTGTTTATTTATCCAAGCACTGGGTACAGTCAGAAGCACAGGAGGGTGAGAGAATTCACCAGAGCCAGAGCGGGGAACAGAACAGGCAGACTGACAAAGTACACTGCTGAGGGGAGCAGCGGGCGGCAGGAGAGGTCTGCGTGCCATGCGGGACCCTCCTCTGGTGGCGGGGGAGCAGCCAGGGATCGAACCCACACTGCAGAGGCTGTGGGCAGCTTTGCAACCCGGTGCTCAACCGCTGTGCCACTGGGGAAGCCCTGGGCTTTTCGTTTTTTAAAATTTTATTTAATTTGAAAAGATTGCCATGATTTCTCCATCTAGATCCCTTAGTTTGATAGCCAGAAGGCAATGTACTAGGGAGCAAAGAGAAACAGAAAGGGAGGAAGAAAAGGAAAAAGCAAGTCCTCTGACTGTCATCCTAGGCCAGTTTGGGCGAGTCAGACGTGGAGGAATAGACGGACATCTCAGGTGATGTTAGAGATGAATTCAGAAGAGGTTGTCTGGGCAGCTTTCCTGAGATGACAGCACCCAGTTCTGTTTCCCCTTTACTGACCAGAGAACATTCCCCAACAATACGAATGAGAGGAGCTGGGGATACAAGCAGGCATGCGCCATGCTTATTTCTTAATGGCAAGATCAGGGTCCCCTAAACTCAGGATGGGACAGACCTAATCTAGAAGATTCCTGGAGACAACTCAGCATCTTCTGGAGGAAATGAAAAACAGGTTCCAAAATGTATTTGTGCAGTGTGCAAGAAGAGAAGGGCTGAACATTGCCTCTTTTTTTTTTTTAAGATTTATTTATTTATGCATACAAGAATGTAAGTACAGGCCAGTAGTGCAGGGGTAAGAGGATTCACCAGAGACAGAGTGGGGAGCAGATCAGGAGTAATGACTGAAATACACTGCTGAGGGGAGCAGTGGGTGAGTCAGGAGAGGTCTGCTGTGCCATGTGGGTGGCTCCCTGGCCGGGGATCGAATTCGTGCTGCAGTGGCTGCAGTTAGCTTCATAAGTTGCATCTTAGCCCCTTGCACCACCAGGAAGGCCCTGAACATCACCTCTTTTGATGACTTGATTATTTCTAGAAAAAGACAGTGGCAAAAACATCTTTGACAAATGGATGCGGTGCGCATCCAGGCTAATACAGCTAAGGGTTTCATGGAAATGGGATCTGGTATCTATTTCTTCTTGTTTCTCGTATGTAACTTATGAGTCATGGAAGGAAAATAACTGGGAAATAATCAAAATAATAGTGAATGGCTTATAAAATGAAAGTTGAATTTGAGTTCAAGCTAAGTTACTCTCCAGATGCATTTCCTCTACTTCCCAAACACCAGCCATAGGACAGTAAAGGTAGTCAGGAATTAAAATAGACACGCATCTACAAAGCCCTGGCCAGCAGAAAGCCAGTGTGTCTGCTGCATATGGAGGAGCAGAAAGTTCAGGGGAGAAGGTATGTCAGGAAGCAGACAGGGAAGACACAGCCCAGAATGAGTGCAGAAGAGACTCGTGGTATGGGACATGCGGATGGCTGGGCGGGTTCCAGAGCTCCTAACACTGAACTGGAAAGAAGTGAGCCTGGAGTTGGGCCTCCCTGGTGGCGTGAGGGGCTAAGATTCAGCCTGTGAAATTATCCACAGCCCATACAGCACGAGTTCGATGCCTGGCCAGGGAGCTACTCACATAGCGCAGCAGACCTCTCCTGTCTCACCTGCTGCTCCCCTTAGCAGTGTATTTCAGTCAATCTGCATGTTTTCTTTTTTTTTTTAAAGATCTATCTATCTATCTATCTATCTATCTATCTATCTATCTATCTATCTATCTATCTATCTATACAAGAACTGGGGTACAGGCCAGATGCATGGGAGGGTGAGAGAATTCACCGGAGACAGAGCTGGGAACAGAACAGGCAGACTGACGAAAAACACTGCTGAGGGGAGCAGCAGGCGCGACAGGAGAGGTCTGCTGCGCCATGTCGGACCCTCACAGGCTGGCTGGAATCGAACTGGTGCTGTTGAGACTGCAGATAGCTTCACAGTGCTGCGCTCAACCGCCCGTGCCAGCAGGGGAGGCCCCAGTCTGCGTGTTCTGTTCCCCACTCTGTCTCTGGTGAATCCTCTCATCCCCACTGCACCTCTGACCTGTAACCCAGCTCTTGTATGCATAAACAAATAAATCTTTTTTAAAAAAGAGCCTGGAGGAGAGGGAGGGGCGGAACTCAATGGTGACATGTTCACACAGAATCTCATCTATAATCCTCCTCTACGTCATTCCATGCAGATCACAGTGCAAGTACCCGCCGTGCTGGCTGCCTTTCCCTCCCATAAGTTGACTTTACATCCTGCAAACTCTCAAAATGATATAGTATGTTTTCCTGGGTGAAGAGAAGTTCTATGGACATAGTCCATATTTTGTCAGGCAAAAATCTCAGTGAAAAGACTAAATCGCTGTTTTCAGTGCTCACGAATAACTGGGAAGTGGCAGAATTCCATCAAGTGAAGGACCTGCGGTGCTTAGTGATGTCATGTGGGGTGGATGATGGCCAGGCTATATTTACAGGACGCAAGTGGGCACAGATGCTATAAGACATTCAGCGATGGACTGTTTGTTTGATTGGGTGATACTGTCATGATTCATTCAAGATGACAGAACTAGGGCAGATGAAAACCCCGAAGGTTGTATAACTAGATTCTTGAAATACCATCAAAGCAAAGTAGGAAAGAACATCTCTGATGTGTCAATCAATGGCCTGGGGACAAAAATAGGCTCTTTTAGGGCACTTTCCACCCAAAAATCTGTTCTCATTTTCTTTACAGGTTCTCTATAAGATTCAAATTTCTGGCACTGGAAATCTTATTAGTGTAGCCACTATCCATCCTTGGACAGGGAAGGACAGATGCTGATTCTTTCTTACTCTTGAACTGTCAGCAGTATTACTAGGGATGTAATTAAAGAAAAATGAAGGAGTTGCTACCAGACAAACAGGGAATCGATAGCAGGCAGGGAAAACAACACACTACTACTATGGTAAGGACACTTTTGGAGAGGTAAGTGCATTGCATATTCCAATTATCTGTCTGTCTTTCTACGAAAAATGAAGCAGTTTGTAGTTTTGATATCATGCAAAGTGTCTGTTTCCAAGCATGATGATTTTGTTCTTTCATTTTGTTTCTGAAAATTTCAAGCATTATTTAATTCTCCTCTTATATGATTGAAGAGATTTTTAATGTTGTGGAATTTGGGGCATTGCAGTTAAAACTAGTACACTATCTACAATATCACTATAATTCAACCTACTACTCCCTAGTTATTTTTCTTTTTTTAAAGATTTATTTATTTATTTATTCATTTATTTATTTATGCATATAAGAGCTCGGGCAAAGGCCAGAGGTGTGGGGGGTGAGAGGATTCACCAGAGACAGAGTGGGGAACAGAACAGGCAGACTGACTGAAATACAGTGCTGAGGGGAGCAGTGGGCGAGACAGGAGAGGTCTGCTGTGCCATGTGGGTAGCTCCCTGGCTGGGGATCGAACTCGTGCTGCAATGCCTGTGGATAGCTTCATAGTGCTGCATTTAACCCCTTGTGCCACCAGGGAGACCCCCATAGCTCTGTCTTAATTCAAAGTAGAAAAACAACTGGCCTATTTTGGTCTGGAATCCCACAGAATTAGACACCGGTACATTGAGCTGAATAAACATATTAGAATTTTAGATGAAAGTCTTAAATTACTACAATTACTTTATTATTGAATTTATTTTAACCTTGCAGCTTACGCAACAATATACCAAGAGCATAGCACTCGAATAAACAATGTTTCTATCAGTGGGATGTATAGTTTACCCCATCAGGAATGGGTCAGATCCAGAGTTTCAAGATTCACATAGTTTCAGGATTGGACTGAAACTTAAATTTTCTGGATTTTTTTTTTTCTTCTTGAATAGCGTTTGAAGCCCAGGTTACCTGAACTGCTTGGCGTCTAGTAACTTCATGAGAAGACCAACTGAAGACTTGTTGCTTATGCTGAAGAAATAAGTACTGAATTCACTCTGGAAAAAAAAAAAAACTTAAAGAAGCCTAATTCAAAGTCATCTTGGTTTGAATCTTGGGGCTAATTACCCATTTATGTCTAGGAGCATGTTTTGTGCTTGTGTTCACTTAGACAGAGAAGTCACTTCCCAATGTCAAAGTTTATCTAAGTTGAATTTGATCAAAATGCTTCCATTGGCTTTGTGTAATTTGTGTATCAAAATATATTCTAGTATTTATTCATTTGAATCTGGGGTTAGACCTCGTTTTCAGGAGATAATGCTCTACATCTGAAGCTCACTTTTGAATCCAGCACTTCCCCAATGTTTACCATGCAGTACCAGGACAACAAGCCATGCCTCTGGAAAAGAGTTGTGTGTACTAGTAGTTCAGAAAATGCATGATTTATAAAATCTGGCCAACTTTATATATCCTGTCATCTCATGGACTTACCAGAATGTTTCTTCCCAAGGAACTCGCACTAGTACATTCTGATACATTAGTCGTCTCAGAAACCAAGGATATAAATACCTCCAATATCTGTTTATGAATATGTAATCTTAGTAATTAATCAAATTCCTGTTTCATTTACTGAAAGGCTGAGAAATGTATAAATAAAATCTTAGCCTCTTGGTTTATGAGACAAAAGATAGTGAAGCAAAATGTGAAGCAAAGGTATTAAATTGCATTATGAGTAAACACCCTCCAATTGGAAAGTGCAGAATTCAATTGATAAGAAGAATGGCTTTTAACATTTTAAGCAAAAAAATGCAACAGGTAAATTTGAATGAAATTTTGAAAAATCTGAAGTTCTAATCCTAACATTCCATTTTGGATATAAGTTCAGAATAGAGACAAACGGAAAGGAACCACAGTCTTATCTAATAGCACTGCATGGTAGCAATTTCTACGATAAGCTCATAAGCCCAAACTCAGATCCCCTAGCTATGGACAAACTCAGTTGTCTGGATACACACAGAATCTGGAAAACTGCCTTGTCTTGAAATAACAGAGCACATTTGCATTCGGGGAGGGTGGGGCCTTTATGTGAGGATATAGCAAAGCATTCCTGGTGGCCAAAATAGAGCCTTCCAGAAATCAGTGTGGATAAAAACTTACAAAAAGAACTGATAGAGTCCAGAGCATCAATTAGTCAGCTCACTGATCGGAAGGAGCGAACATTCAATGGGGGTGCTGCTCCCAATAGGAAAGGTCTTTGGGGGCAAAGTAAGCAAAAATCAACAGGAAAAAAGGAGAAAAGATATGTAAAGGCAGTTAAAGAGAACATAGTGGAATATACCTGAAGAGTAACTGGACGGAGCACCCTGCTGGAATTGAAGAACATCCGTCCAACTGCAGAGAAGTGAAGGGCAAAGAGTTTATGTATCAGGGCTCGGATGATTCTAGATGCTAAACTGGATCATCCACCGGAATGTTAGTGCATTCACCTATTTCCAGGAACTTTGTCGAGTGTTCATTTTCATTCCCATTTTCACATGACTTGAGAGCCTTAAGCATTCATTGACTTTCTTAAATTTCAAAAATAGTAAGTGAATGTGCAATTCAAACCCTGTGACTTTCACGCTACCACAACTTCTGGACATCCACACTGTGCACCAAAGAGGAATGGAAACATCTGGGCCCAGGAGCAAGTGGCCATGCCTGACCGTGTTAGTACATGGCAGCCCACTGCATTTCAAGTGAACTTTATCTAGCAATTCTCTCTTCCTCAGTGGCTCCTAAGACATCCAGGTGGCATCGTGAAGGGATGTCAATCAGTGCATCCATGGACTGAAGGCGCAGAGTGGGGAAGAATTAGGTCATTAGCACACCAGATGAAGACAGTCTTCTATATAAGATCAATTAACGATTTAAAAACTTAGGCAAATAAGCTATCAGTTTTTGGGCCGCTTATCACAAAACCAAGCTACAAATAAAAAAAAGATCGAAGTGCAAACAATCTTGTCAGATGCAGAAAGCTCTTTCAGAAGCAGAACTTTCTCTGTTGAAGTCAAGTAAGAGAATTTATTTTCACATTTTTGTTTGTAAATATGCCACCTTCTGCATATAAGATATATGCAATTGGATAATGGACAATGAAATAGTCCATAAGGAAGATACTTTATTTTTCCACTACAGTGAGAGTAGATAGGGCTTGAGAACCACCCCAATCCATCCAGACATATCTCTTACCAGACAGGAAATTCCATAGGGAACGAAGCTCATCTTCCATGGTGTTTTCTTTGAGACTAATGCTGGATACACAAGCACCATGTTGCCTGGAACATAATAAAAGCAGTGAATGTTTTGCCTGTGACGAACGACAGGTGGGCAGATAAGATAGATGAGAAGGGAGACTAAAGCAGGGAGGTGGGGTAGGATGGAGGGAGAGAAGAAAAAATAATGTTATGCTTTAGAAAAAGAAAGTGTTTCTTTTCAATCACTGCCATTTGTGGATTAGTGCAAATATACAGGATAAAGGACAGTGTGTTGTATCGTACAGAGCAGGGACTGGAAGCCAGAAGAGATGAGGTCTATTCTTTGCTACAGACTCCACAGTCTCAATAAGGACCTTAACCCTATGCACCTCCCTTTCCATCCTGAAAGCAGGAACCTAGAAGCAGGCACGCTGAGCTGTCTAAGCAGGGGGAATGTGGACCTCTGAGAAAGCCTGAAATAGTTAAAGGCAGGGCTGGACTTGGGAAAGGCTGAAGGGCCACGTGTTTTCACAGTGTGTGACCTGCAGGCACACACCTGGGCTCGGTCAGGTTACAGCCCACTCCTTCCCACCCTCGGGTCAGGCCCTGGTCGATGATCGACCCAGAACCCTCCTTAATTAAGCATCCCAGTCACCTCAAGCCACAGGAGGGTATTAGGGAATATTGGATGTCACTCAGTCTCTCTTCAGACTTCCTTTCCCTTTAATTATTCCAAAAGAAAAACACTGTTTTTCTAAAGTCAAAAATAACAAAAGCAAAGCCCTTTCAAGGAATAGATATGTGTAAAGATTAAGGAGTGCCTGCCCGGACTTTCAACTGGCCTGTATTTGCTGCTAAATTTGCTGCCAGGTTGAATTTAGGCAGCTCTGGATGATCCATTCCCAGCTATTCGTGCCTAATGAGTCCTCATTTAGAAAATATCAATGATCAGTCACCATCTGGTTTCATAAAGACAATGTTTGGAAATTCTTATTTGGTTCTTTCTTACTTATTTTGTTGTTGTTGCTTCTGAAATCTAAGGAGCTGACGGATGTTTAAAAACATTCATGCTACTTCGTAATAAAGGAGTGGGTTTCTCCAGAAAGATCCCTAAATCACCAGTGGCTTTTGGGAACTCCCCACTTCAGAGAGACGGAAGGGATACTTTGCAGCTACCCAATGGGCAGTGCAGGTGCCTGGGTTGGGCTCCTTCCAGTTCAAAAGTTGATGAGTCACGGGTCTCCCTGGTGGTGCAGCAGGTTGTGCACAGCGCTGTGAAGCTGTCCGCGGCCTCTGCAGCGTGGGTTCGATTCCCAGCTAGCCAGGGAGATACCCACATGGCACAGCAGACCTCTCCTGTCATGCCTGCTGCTCCCCTCAGCAGTGCTTTCAGTCCTTCTGCCTGTTCTGCTCCCCACTGTCTCTGGTGAATCCTCTCACCCTCCTGTGCCTCTGGCCTGTACACCAGCTCTTGTATAAATAAAAAATAAAACTTTAAAAAAAAATGTTGATGAGTCACTAGACAAGTTTGTAATCCATCTCCTGCCAAACATGTCAAGAGGACTTCAATACAACAGAGGTTTTGCTTCCTCCATGTCAGAAAACAGAACTCAAACAATAAGCTAGTGGAATTTTTTTCTTTTTTTAATTAATTATTTTTATTTTATATATTTTCCCATCATTTTTCTTTTTTGTACAATGTATGCATTTTCATCTTGGTTATAGTCTCCGTGAAATTCCCACCACCCATTCAACCGTGAACAGTCAGTCCCACCCTTGTTTTGATGCTACTCCCTTCTCCCCGGCTGCTGATTATAATAGAGTAAAAATCAAACTAGTGGAATTTTAAGTTAGTTGCCATTAATCTGTACAATTTTCCTTTGTGTATCGTCTCTTATTTTATTTCCTAAGTGAAGATTCCACCAAAATATTACTGAATGGTGTTTATAATATCAGAGCAAGAATATCACATTTCTTCATTGAATTTCTCGTTAGTCCCTCAATATATATATATATTATTATTATCCCCATGAGGAAACAATTGTTTAGTGACAATATGACTTGCTCAAGACCACACAGTGAAACCCACGCTAAACTCAAAAGGTCAGTTTTCTTGCTAGTGTAGACTCCATAAAAGTCCAGTCTGATTCCATAACTCCCAGGCCAGTCCTCTTAATGTTATGAGCTTTTTTTTTTTTTTAGTATTTGTTTATACAAGCACTGGGTACAGTCAGAAGCGCAGGAGGGTGAGAGAATTCACCAGAGCCAGAGCGGGGAACAGAACAGGCAGACTGACGAAATGCACTGCTGAGGGGAGCAGCGGGTGTGGCAGGAGAGGTCTGCGCACCATGTGGGACCCCTCACTGGTGGTCAGGGATGGAACCGGCGCTGCAGAGGCTGCGGGCAGCTTTGCAGCCCAGCGCTCAACCAATGCGCCACCAGGGGAAGCCCCTGTTATGAGCTTCTTAATAACCTTTTTCTAGGACTCCGATGACTTTCCATATCCCAGAGCACCTTCAACTTGGTCCTATTGACAAAGATGCTAGCCTCAATTTTTGATTGTGCTATTTCCTATTCTCCTTTTGAGATAATAACTATGAAATTAAAAAGACTTGGGTGTGAGTTCTATTTCTTTTTTTGTTTGTTTTTTACATCATTGTTTATTTTTAAGCAACATTTGCTCCCCCCTCAGTTGTAGTCCCCATAGAGTTTCCTTCACCAGTGTACCCATGCACCATCACCTCAGTCCCCTGTGCTCCTCTTTCCCTCCTTCTGATGACTCTCCCTCTTCCTCCCCTGCAAGATGTCTCTGATTTATAATGGTCTGCTTTTGTCTTGTCGTGGCTTATGTTATTATTTTTTTTCACACTGATGTCTTATTTGGTTTCCCTATATTCCTGCCATAAGTGAAACCATGCAATATTTTTCTTTTTCCATCTGACTTATTTCACTGAGTATAATTTCTTCTAGCTCCATTCATGCTGCTGCAAATGGCATAATTTTATCTTTTTGATTGCTGAATAATATTCCATTGTGTATCTATACCACATCTTCTTGATCCAGTCATCTATATTTGGGCATTTGTGTTGTTTCCTATTTCTTTTCTTTCAAGTATGCTATGTCGGACATGTTCATTTCTTCATATTTCAGATTTTTCATCTGAGAAATAAATAGAATTGTCTGTATCTCCCATAGAGTGACGTTTTAAATAGTTTTGCAATATCTACAAATCCCAAATTTGATCTAAATTGATCACCTGGGGGCCTCCCTGGTGGCACAGGGGTTGGGCAACACATTATGAAGCAATCCGCAGCCTTTGCATCATGAATTTGATCCCTGGCCAGCCAGGGAGCTACCCACATGGCGCAGCAGACTCTCCTGTCTCGCCAGCTGCTCCCCTCAGCAGTGTATTTCAGTCAGTCTGCCTGTTCTGTTCCCCACTCTGTCTCTGGTGAATCCTCTCATCCCGCATCTCTGGCCTGTACCCCAGCTCTTGTATGCAATCTTTTAAAAAAAATTGACCACCTGGTACAAAGTAGAGTTTTCAAAATTGGGTATATTTTTGCCATGGGGTGGGGGTGACTGTTTACAAGGTTTGAAGGTTTTTATATCCTCCAAAAGAATAAATTGGAATTAAAACTTGAGAACAAGAATTGAGTACACCAAGTTGAGAAAATCAGAGACTAAATATTTTCTGTAAGATGAAGATTTCCTTAGGATGAGCACTTTCACCCCAGGGAACGCAACCACCAACCACTCTGTAGGGCTTGTTGTCTCCAAAATTAATACTGTAGCTTCAAATTAAGCTCATCTCTTTTAAAAGGATCTTGAGTTGAAATCTTCCTTAGTCCTTACAATGAAAGTGCCTGCTGTAATGAACAGGTTCTTTCTATTAAACTCTAAACTTCACTGGCTTAATTAAGACTCATTTAAAGTAGAATTAACTTTGGCATGTGGCAGGAGAGGCCTAGTTAATTCCTATTCCTTATTACCTTGTAACCTCAGATGTGTTCCTGGGATGGAGAGAGGAGGCCAGGTGTTCCTCACCCACCTTGTAGACACAGGCTTCTCTGGTGAGTCTTCGCTCGGGAGGGCAGCCACACCAGAATTGCCCAGCCTCGACATAGTTTGTCTTGATAATTGACTTGATTAATTATCTTGTCTTACTGATTAACATGAGATCCAACTTCAGTTGAATGGATCTTCAGAAGCCATAGACTCCAACCTTTCTCCAAGCCTTTGTGTCTACAGAAACTTCTCTAAAAGGGAAAGACAAAGATTAATATAAATTGATTTCTCTAAGCAAAATGTGGTGCCCCTTCTAGGCAGCTGGATTTAGTCCTACCTTGTTTCTATGAAGATAGTGGGAATTATCTATACTTAGGGCAAAATATAGATGGTACTAAGGATAGTAGGAAGTTGGGAAATGACTTTCTTAAAATAAAAAGGAAAGAAATTTAAATGAATGATGTTTTTGACTCAGTATAAGCTTGGCTATGTTCTCTCAAACATGAATACTATTATAGTTCTACTTAAAACAACTTTTCAAACTATTGAAGCATTATTTTATTGCTTCTTTTAAAAGAATTTATTTATTTATAACCATTTTTATTAGGAAAGTATTATCAGCCCACTGTGATGATATAGTAAATATGGAAAACAGCAAAGAAGAAATAAAATTTATCTATTATCCTTGATCTGCTCAGAATTGGGCTGGAAGACTCAGGACAGACACTTGAAGGAGGAAGAGTTAAAATTCAGGCTTTGGGTTTAAGTATGATAAAAATGGGAAAACTTAGCGAGAGTTAATCCATATTGACAGCTTTAAGATACACAGTGGAATACTATTCAGCAATAAAAAAGATAAACTCATGCCATTCACAGCAACTTGGATGGAGCTAGAAGGAATTACACTCAATGAAATAAGTCAGGAGGAAAAAGGAAAGTATTGCATGGTTTCACTTACTTACAGGAGGAATACAGGAGAACCAAGTAAGACATCAGGTGAAAAAAAAAAATAATAACAATACAAACTGCAACAAAATAAAACAAAAACAGACAATTATAAACCAGAGACATCTTGCAGGGGAGGAGGAGGAACAGATATCAGAGGGAGGGAGGGAGGAGCACAGGGGACTGTGGTGATGGTGCACGGGTGCTTTGGTGGAGGAAATTCTATGGGGACCACACCTTGAAGAGGGGGGAACATTGCTTAAAAATTAAACATGCCACGGCTACTTTAAGGTCTGTGTATGTGACGTTGCTACTCAACTTTTGGGGAGAAAAATAGCTGCCTCCCTCTGCGTCCAAAGCCCCTGGAAAACGGGAATTTGGATTAGCTAAGTGATGCTGAAAGGGGATGCGGATAAGCTCTGATAAGTGGCAAGAGGAGGCTACATTTGCTTCTACCAGCTTCTGATTCTCTGTCCTGGTTTAATTTCTATCTTACAGCCCCAGCAGAGTTCTGTCAGAGGAAGAGAGGTGGAAGAGTCCATTTACTCACTGGACTCAGTTAAAAAAGAAACTAATCATAATTTAACAGTCTCCCTTTATTTCATAATATCCAAATAAACAAATATTCAAAGTGATATCCAAATATTGTGGGCAGGCCCGGGTGAAGGCAGAAACCATCAGACAGGGAGTGTGCAAAGCCCCTGGGAGAATGGTGTGTTTTATAGCTTGTTCATTCTTTGCTCTATCACTGCATTCATTTATTTAACACATAATACAGCACATATTGGAAGACTTGACTCCTTCGTTTCTTGTAAGTAGTTCAGGATTATCGACATATTCGTATTTGAGATCAATTAACAGCAGGTAAATTATTCACGTGGCAGGTGGTGAGTCCAGTTCAAACCAAGGCCCCATATGTGCCCTGCCTGGACCAGTTAGAAATTTCCTTCTAAGGCTCAGAGGCCTGTCCTTCCATTTCTATCACTCAGGATTCAGAAGGCCTAGTCAGGAAGCAAAGGCATCAGAACTTGTCCTGCTTTAAAAATACAAACGGATAGTCGCTCCCTTCAGCCAAACAGCCCACCAATCCCTCTGATTAATTTCTTGTAAAAGGAAACTTGGAGAAGTAGAGCTGGGGCTCTTGTTTGAGCATCATCAGCAAAAAAGAAACTCAATCTTTATCTGGAATTAACTACAAATTCAATTAGAATAAAAATCGTCGCTCACCTCGTGGAAAAGATTTTACGCCAAGAAAACCAGATGTTGGAGCGACATTGAGAGCTCTCTGCCTAGCAGTCTGAGGAATTTTCCATCTTGTAAGCCCGATCACTGGAGAAAGTTACACCGGCCCTGTTTCCCTGACTCACAGAAACGGCTTCCATTTTCTATGCTCCTTTAATTAGATTTACTTCTTTAACCAAAGTAATGTTGGTTGGGTTAAAAGAAAAGGGGTGCAATCGGCAGAGAGAAGGGGTGGAACTCTTGAGAGAAGGCTAAAGGTGAGGGTGGAGTCTATTTGGGGGTCCTTTCACAGAGGAAGCTTTCTCTTATTTATTTTGAGTTTATTCAGTTGGAAAAAAATAGTAATAAAATTAATCTCTAGAGGCTGTGCTAAGAGCTTACCTTCATACTATTTTCAGCTTCCAACAAATTATAGGATGATGAAACATAAATGGAAAACAGAAAAGGTTTAGAAGAGGCACAGACAATATGGAGCATTCTTTTATCACTTGAGGATAATAAATATGAGGCAAGATTGCAAAGAAAGAGAAACCAGGACTGGGCTTCCCTGGTGGCGCAAGGAGTTAAGCACGGCACTATGAAGCGATCTGCAGCTTCTGCAGCACGAGTTCGATCCCTGGCCAGCCAGGGAGCAACCCACATGGCACAGCAGACCTCTCCTGTCTTGCCCGCTGCTCCCCTCAGCAGTGTACTTCAATCAGTCTGCCTGTTCTGTTCCCCACTCTGTGTCTGGTGAATCCTCTCACCCTCCACACCTCTGGCCTGCAGCCTAGTTCTTGTATGCGTAAATAAATCTTTAAAAAAAAAAAAAAAAAGAAGCCAGGACTGCTCCTGTGGCCCCTGGAAAATGTGGGGATCCCTGGGACATAAGGCCTAGGAGGGCTTCATGATCTCTGCTTAGCTTCTGTAGAGGCCTGAGGTCTGTGTTTTTAAAGTCTAATTTAATTTGTATTTATTTAAAGTGGAAAGAGACAGAGAGAGAGAGAGAGATTGGATGTCTCTTGTAGAGAGACCAAGTGAGCCTTTGCAAGGGAAGCAGTGAAATCTAAAGACAAATAGGAGTGACTGGGAGTCTGGGATAATTACATCTCTGAGATATCACCAAAGAAAAAACACAGCAATACTAAACCCACCTGTGGCTTGGTTTCCATTCCTTTCTGCAGGGAGTTGTTCCAATGTACCCTCTCTTTGCTCAGACTTCCCACAGTGATTACAATAGTCTCATGACTGATGTTGGTATTTGTAGTTTTCCTAACTCTATTTTGGACAAATTCACCCCCCAAAGTGCATTGAAAATGAATGACCTAAATATTGTAAAAATCCACATACAAGTTTTTGAGTAAACACAAATGTTCATTCATCAGGTATAAATGTCTGCAGTACAATTGCTGGATCATAGGGTAATTCCATGTTTTCTTCTTTAAGAAAATGCCAAACTGGTATCCAGAGTGGTCACTCCTTTTCCATCCCACAAATAGTTTGTGAATGATCTGTTTTCTCTGCCTACTTGCCATCGCTTTGTATTTTCATTATTGTTTACTTTAGCCATTTCCAAGGGTGGAATATACTTATATCTAACTGTGATTTTAATTTGTATTTCTTTCCAATGGGTCATGATATTAAACATCTTTTCTTATGTGTATCTTTTAACTCGATTTCAATGGTCCTTTATATATGCTCGGATAGAAGCCATGTGCTCTGTAAATATAATCTTCCAATGTGTAGCTTGGTTTTATCCTCTTACTAATCTTACTTTAGCTCTGTCCCACAATCTGTGGAGGTTTGTTTTATGGTCAGGATATGATTTATCTTACTCAACATTCTGTGAGCATTTGAAAAGAATGTGTGGCATGCCACTGTACACGGAATGTTCTACAAATGTCAATTGTTTTGAGTTCTGCTATACACTGGGTGATTTCCTGTCTATTCTATCAATTGTCCAGAGAGGGATACAACTCTCCAGCTGTGATCGTGAATTTGTCTATTTGTCTTTTCAGTTTTGCCAGTTTCTGCTTCATATATTTTGTGACTCTGTTCGGTCAATACTCATTTAGGATGTCTAAGTCTTCCTCATGGACTGACCTCTGGTCATTACTCAGCCTAATGTTGATTAGCTATGTCTTTTCCCTTTCTTTGACTTCAGCCTATCTAAAGCTTTACATATGAAGTGAGTTTCTTGCAGACAGCATATATTTGTGTTTTTTTTTTTTGTAATCTATTCTGCCAATCTCTGTCTTTTAATTAGTGTAGTTAAGCCTTTTACATTAAATGTAATTATTGGTCTAGTAGAACTTAAGTCTGAATTTTTCTGTTTCTTTTTCTGGGGTGTGTGTGTGTGTGTGTGTATGTGTGTGTATTCCAGCTTTCCTGTGGGTTAGTGCCTTGTTATTTTATGATTCCATCCATTAGGTGTTTTTTGAGTGTTACTCTGTAAAGTTTTATCAGCAGTTGCTCTAGGTATTACTTTATAGCTACCTAAATGACCATAATTTACTGATACAGTCATTTTATCTATCTGAATGAAATGCAGACTTACCTTTCACTAAGTCCTTTAACCTTACCCTTTTATAAAATAATTGCCTTAAATAATTTTGACACACATTTCTAATAACATAAAGTCATGCTTTTTGCTTCAACTCTCAAACATAATGTAGAAAAATCAAGAGAAGAAAAAAAAAAACTATAACATCTACCTATATTTTTTCTGACTGCATTTTTCTTTCCTCCTGATGATAAGAATTCCCTTTAACGATTTACTTTCTGTTTAGGGAATATCCATAGTTATTTTACTTATGGTAGCTCTGATAACAGCATGCTTTCTTAGTTTTTCTTCAACTGAGAACAACTTGATTTCCTGTCATTCCTAAAAGATAGTTCACTAGATTTAGGAGTTTGGGTCAATAGTTCCTTCCTTCCAGAACTTAAAATATGTGACACTGCTCTGTCCTCTCTGATTTATGATGTGAAATTCACACTTCTTTGGATTGTTTTTGCACCTGTAAGTAAGATGTCTTTGTTTATTCTGATTATCTTTTAAAGATTTTGTTTTGCTTGTCTTTAATTCTGAGAAGCTGGATCATGATGTGTCTTGATAACATTTTTTTTTTAAAGTCATATTCTGTTCTTTTCATCTAGGATTCTGGTAACATAGATGTTACGTATTTTTGATATTGTCCTCAACTCCTTGAGGTTCTCTTCATTTTTCTTTTCAATCTATTTTCTCTTTGTTGCTCCAAATTTTGCAGTTTATCTCTTTTAGTTCCTGATATTTTGTTCTGTGTCGTCCATGCTGCTCTTCAGCCCATGCATAAATTTCTGTTTCTGAATATTTTTCAGCTCAAAATTTTCCACTTGGGGGCTTCCCTGGTGGTGCAAGGGGTTAAGATGCAACACTATGAAGCTACCTGCAGCCACTGCAGCACGAGTTCAAGCCCCAGCCAGGGAGGTGACCCACATGGTGCAGCAGACCTCTCCTGTCTCCCCACTGCTCCCCTCAGCAGTGTAGTTCAGTCAATCTGCCTGTTTTGTTCCCCACTCTGTCTCTGGCGGGTCCTCTCACCTGCTGTACCTCTGGCCTATACCCCAGTTCTTGCATGCATAAATAAATAAACCTTTTAAAAAATTCCATTTGGTTGATCTCTACATCTTCTGCTTGGATTGTGACTTCCTATTTCTTTGTTCAAACTCTGCTTTTTTTTTTTTTTTCTTTCATTAGTTTCAAGTATGTTCATTATTGTTTACTGGAACATTTTTATAGTAACTGCTTTAAAATCTTTGTCAGCTGCTTCTAATATCTATTATTTCAATGTTGGCAGAGCTGTATTTTTTTATATGTATTTTTTTCACTTAGTCTGAGCCCTTCCTGTTCTTGGTGCAGTGAGTGGTTTTTGATTGACTCCTGGACATTTGGGTATTATGTTGTGAGTCTCTGGGTCTTATTTAAATCTTCTTTTAACTGATTCTTCAACACCTTTCTCATTAAGATGGCAGTGCACCCCCTCATTACTGCTGGGGTTGGGGGTGAGTGTGGAAGCCCAGAGTCCACCCTTGACTTTGGTTCTCATTTGAGAGGGAGGATGCTCCATTATTGTCGGGTAGGAGTGGGGTTTCCAGCTCCCCATGAGACCTCTGTGAACCTCCCCACTGTGGGAGAAGTTGACTGCTTTGCTACTTCCCCCCATTACAGCATCCATGACCACCAGCATGTCCTCACTATGCGGCAGGGATAAACGTCTTAGCTCCCCACTCAGCCTTCTCTCACACCACCTGGTTAGTTTCTGCTTCTGTGCTCAAGAAGAGAAGTTATGATCTAGACGTTTCTGTCTTGCTAGGTTGTTTTTTTCCTGTCCTTTGACTAGAGAGAGCAGGTTTTTCTTGTCTGTGCCTACTATTGTTTCTGAGTTGTTGGTTTCTTTAACTCCAAGTCTGATATACATTAGGAGAAACAAAAACGCAGGGAACTTCATGTCCTGTCATTTTTGGGGTCTGAGTTCACTGAGTCTGTCTCCCTTCAACTTTCAGGCTTTTTATGCTTGTTTGTTGCATAATTTCCAGGGCTTTTTCTGTACACAGCAAGAAGAGTAGAGGAGTACCCCAGCTCTACAGGAAATTTTAAAGAACATTTGATTTACCGGGATAAAAAGGGAAGTAACAATAATTAATCAAAATCATAATAAATATGATAATATTTAATGGCTAGATACTCTATTTTATGACCACTATTTATCTTTGAAAAATTCTTTTTCCAAACTGATATGGAGGCTTACACTTAACACTTTCATTTAAAAAAACTAATGTATTAATTATGGCAAATATAAATATTTGCCTCAGATTCCTAAAGAAGCACTTACATGAACCTTTCCGGACGTGAAATGAAACAATCATTGCTCCTGACAAGCTGTGGAGGCTGCTTTGCTGGTTGCTCTGAAGACGAGGGAGTCAGCCATTTTCGGTCTTTAATGTCCCACGTTACGTAACTGTATAACAGCTTCTAAGTTGAAGTTCCCTTCAAACACTTCTAAGACTAATTTACATCTCACTGGTCCTACTTGATTGGCTACAAAAACAAAAGGGCACTTAGTCCAAGCACCAACACGATTCCATTTATGATGTGATGAAACTCCACCTCCAAGAATGCATGATGACTAGGCCAGTTACAAAATTCAGTCTATTTTGTTGTTGCTGGTATTTATTTTCCCAAAGCCTGAATGCTTAATTCCAATGCAGAATAGCTAGAAGAGCCAACGAAAATTTAATAGCAAATGTTTTGAAGAATGGCTGAACAACTGGGTGATGGTGAAAAGGTCAGTTAACCAGTGGATTGGTTTGACGTGATGGCATGAACAAATTATTTTAAATGATTTTCCATACTAAATTTTCCAGATGTTTTGGCCACTTGCCAAGATAATTAATATTGCTAATCTACTGGCTAGAATGAAGTTGGCAAGCTAATTCCGAGGTGGGAATCGGAGTCTGAGTTAGGTTGTTGGTGAACCATGTTTGCCTCACGCTGATCTGAATCAAACATGTCCAAGGCGCTTGAGCTGATCACTCATTTTACTCTATCCGAAAGGCAATCCATGGGGAAACGAAAGCCTTGCCTTTCGTTTAATTTTTCTTTCCTGGGGTGATATCGCCATAGTCACGACAAACATTCAATGTTTTTGCCCTTAACGTTTTCAGTGAAAAAATTTAAAGAAGAGATGCTCAAGTGGAAAATAAAATATATGCATTTACTGCTGACAAAATTAAAATGGAGACAGATTTTGCTTAAGCATTCAAAAGATATTCAATTACCAAGAATGACCAAATTTATCGGTGTTCACCTTGTTCTTATTTCTAAATGTAACAACTGCTACATCCACTGCCCAATACATGCATTTCCCTCCGTGTCTCTACCTGCAAAATGCACGGCTCATACTGCACATGCTTCAGGCTTTGGCTTCGAGTGGACAGTATGCCTTCCACGTTCCCCATCCAGCACCGAGAAAAAGTCTGGAAAGCAAGGGAAAGCAAGTCCAACTGGGATAGAAACTTAGTTTTTGGAGAACTTTGGTGCCCCTTCTCCCCCAGATTTTGCAGAGATTCAAGTCCCCTTTGCAGATCATTTTACATGAGGGTGTTACAAGTTTTGCTGACATCAGTGACCCGACATTGCTGATTTATTCCCCGCTTGGGTTTACAGAGGAATAAACTGGTAATTAATTATATATCAGAACATGAAAATCGACCTGGCAATAATGTACAGGCTAAGAATGCTCTATTTACATATGTAGGTTATTTAAAATATGTCTTGTTGAATAAATATTTAAAATACCCCCTTATTGAGCTTATAAACTGTTTGGACTGAGGCTGAATGGGCCTCCTCCCAGAAGGTTGGCCAGGGTAAAGAGTGGCCTTGGGTTCTCCTCCCTGGCTGACCTATCAATCTCCTGCCACAGGGAGGGCACACAGCAGGTCTCCTGAATGAAAGCAGCATCGAGTAACTGCATGGCCCTGGAATTACATAGTAGAGAGAGGATCTTTGGAAAATCATCAAACTTGCCTCTATCTGGAGAGCAGGTATGCAGAACTAGGAATGTAGCTTAAATGAACCACAATCCGCATGAGCATGGCCGAGAGAGGTGTGCACAGTTGGCAAAAATGGGATTTCTCAAGAAAATGTCCTCCCCACCGTGCAAAAGTCCAGAATTATTTTGGAAGGAGAATAAAACGAAATAGCTAAATTTGGCGTTTTTCACATCTTTCAATGAGTCCAGAGCCAGGACTTGAAAATATCCATCACAATGAGACCCCAGGAGACATGACTAGCTGGGGGTGGGGGGTTTCTTTGTACTTTGCAGGAGGCCAAGCTCAGAATCAGTCAGGGAATGAGCGAGGCCTTGCGTTTCTTTTCTGCGCTCTGAAAGTTAGCTTTTTCCTGGAGGATGTGTCTGCATACCTGAAACTGCTGGTTTTCTCCAGAGCATTCCCTGCAGAACAGAATCCCACACACGTCAATTCCAGGTCCACCAGGGGGCGCATCTCACCAGCACAAAACAGACCTTCCCAGAGGAAGTCGCAGCCGCTGCCTCTTCCTCTCGATTTACACAGCGGACAAGGACCCTGATTTTATCAGCTCTGCTGTACGTGGCACTCGCATACCTGCTGCTTTCACGTGCCCACCCCCAGGCTGAAGGGGGGGCTGAGGGGCCCGTGCTGGTCAGGCCTGGACACGAATGCATGCAGCAGAGCTTTCTGTGGGACTTGAAAATTAATCATTATAGTTGATAGAAATTCCGTGTTTTATTATTAGAAACGATTTAGCCCCTGCTTCTACACCAGCTTTAAGGGACAAATCTGATAGATTCATCAAACTACTGGTTGTACATTTATTCTAATGCAGGGCTCGAATTAGGAATGTGGTATTTAATCTGGTGTGCATGGGTGTCAGAGTGTGTATCTGTGTGTGTGGGTGTGTATTGTGGGAGTGTGTGTGAGGATGTAGTTGTGTGTGTGCATGTGTGTGTGTGTGAATGAGTGAGTCTGTGTGTGTGAGAGAGAGAAAGACTCTCACAGATCTTGGCGACAGGCGTCTCCCACAGCTTGCTGACAACACCACTTCTTTCTTCAGCAAGTCCTCTCCCTTCCCTTTGGCTGGAGCCCTGGGACTGGGAAGGAGAACAGCTGTCAGGGAAAGAAGTGTGGATGATAAGCTCTTTGTGTGTGAGCTCAGGCTTCGCCACCAGCCTGTCCAAACAAAACAGCTGTGGACTGCAGAGGACCTGAGTATGGGCAAAGAACCCCAAGCCTGCTGGTGAAAAAAGAACATTCTAGTCCCTCAGGTGGTTTGTAAAACACTTGAAGATCCACAAAAAGAATTTCCCCAGGAGAGCAAAATTCTACTTTTAATAATGGTCTTCCCCTTTGTCCTAAGCCTGTTTCTAGTCACTTCCATCTGTGTGGTACCACGTAATGTATAGACCCTGGGTTAGCAACTTTGGTATCACCTGGCAACTTGCTAGAAACCAAGTCACTCAGACCGCTCTATCAGTCACCCTGAGTCAGAATCTGCTTTTGAAAAACCCACCCTCTCTTTGGGGTTAGAGTGCACATTGCAAGTTGAACCACGGGGCCTCCCTGTTGGCACAAAGGGTTAAGGACGCAGCACTGTGGAGCTGTCTGCAGCCACTGCAGCACAATTTCAATCCCCGGCCAGGGAGCTACCCACATGGTGCAGCAGACCTCTCCTGTCTCCTGGCTGCTCCCCTCAGCAGTGTATTTCATCAGTCTGCCTGTTCTGTTCCCCACTCTGTCTCTGGTGAACCCTCTCAACCCTGCATCTCTGGCCTGCACCGCACCTCTTGTATGCATAAATAAAAAATCTTAAAAAAAAAAAGAAAATTGTACCACAACTCACAGAGACTCTTATCTCGAAGAGCTCACCCTATGAGGTGCAGATAAGATGCACAGATGTGTCCTTCTAAGTAGGAGGCACAAATGTCAAGATTGCATGGCTTACCACCCACTCCTGAATCCGCAGTGCGGAAGCAGAGCTCAGTCTTTGAAGTCAAAAAGCCAACAAACTTAGCTTCAAAGCTCAACTCTAGGACCAACTCGACTCCACCCAGCTTCTCTTATCCTCACTGTACCTAATAGTCACAATGTCCACCGTGAAGACTTGATATACCCCTGACACCCAGCTTGGTGTTTCCAATCTACAAGCCTTCCTTACTCAGTGATTAAGCCTTTTTCTCTTGAACTTGACTGTCTTTTTTTCTGCTTTGTTTTATTACTTGCAAATAAAGCATGGAGGAAAATGTAGTGAATTGCAAGTCAGCCTTTATCTTTACTTATTAGTTGCTTTGCTGAGTGACTTTGAAGGGGAGAAAGTTGAAAGAGCTAAAATAATGATTTGGGATTTTTGATAAAATTTTAAGACCTGTCTTCACACTATCTGTCAGGTATCGAGGACAATGGAGGGAGGAAGATTCATTCTAGAGGAAGAGAAAGAAAAAAAAAATGCTTCGCTAAAAGACCTAAAGTTGAAGGAGAAGCAAGTTACCGTCTAGCAAACACATGTGTGAGTGCCCTTGTGGAAAGGCTGACACACTGGCTGGCTGGGGCAGGCGGGTTCTTAGCATCCTGGTGCATTTTCTGCGCTGCTTCGAAGGATGGGACTGAAGAAGCAGTGTCTGTGCTGCTCACATCCTTCTCAGTCTTTGGCAGAGGCTGCCATGTGCTGTTCTGAATTTCAGTGCACATTCACGAGAAGGTAAACTTTGTCTGGATAGCAGCGGTTTGGAGACCAAATTGGATGTGGTTTCTCCCGAAGATCAGTGATGGAGGAATTATGATATGGGGTTTGTTTTCTTTCTTTATTTATTTATACACGCACTGGGTACAGTCAGAAGCTAAGGAGGGTGAGAGAATTCACCAGAGCCAGAGCGGGGAGCAGAACAGGCAGAAGGACCGAGGTACTCTGATGCGGGGAGCAGCGGGCGGCAGGAGAGGTCTGCACGCCATGTGGGACCCTTGCCCAGCGGCCGGGATCGAACTGGCACTGCAGAGGCTGCGGGCAGCTTTGCAGCCCAGTGCTCAACCACTGCACTACCAGGGGAGGCCCATGGGGTTTGTTTTCTGACAGTAGCAGGTTCAGGCGGCAGAAGAAAGGGAAGGCTGGCTTACTTCAAGCCTGATCAAGGCATCTAGATCTTTCATGAATAGAAAACTTCTTTGTAGGATCCCTCAAAAGTCCCAGGTGGAGACATGATGAGGGAAAGGATCACTCCTGGGGAGGGAGAGCTTGACTTGCAAAAGGAGGTCAGATCCAGAGAACTTTCACCAGCTTCTCCCCAGATCCTTCTGGCCCTGCCTGTCTCATACTATGCTCAGTGCTTTAGCCTTGCTAGGGTCTCCCATTCAGTTTTCAAGGAAACAGCCACATCCTAAAAAATGAACTTGTTTTTCCAAACCCACCATGGAGGGAATTATAGATTTAATACAGTACAAACCATTTGATCATTTAACCCCCATCCCTAAACAAACCTCATTTTCTTATTCTATGGGCCAGGTAATTTCATGACTATTCTGCTTATGCTCCAGAACATCCTGCGTAATCTGTTTGAACTTACAAATATCCAATGGATGTTAAATGGGATGACCCCCCCCCAATTTCTATTACAAGCTCCCATGAGACCTAGCAGTGGGGATACTGAATAATATTTCCATTTGGTAGCATTTCAGCTTGACTAGTAACAAAGATCAGAGAGAGGAAAATGGTTCTCATCTTATTTCAGACTCAAGGTCAACATCCAAAAGTGTGAGCCCTGCAGGCCTGGTGGGATAACACCATGGACTCGGTACTAGTGGAGACTGGAAGGCAGAAAGGTGGGCACTTGCATGGCGGGGTGCCCTGGATGGCTTAAATTCAAGACCTTCATGAAATGGAAGTTTTTGGTTTCGAGAAAACATCTCCTAGTTCCTCTTGGGTTTCAGGGTTTCATAATTTCTACAACCGTCATCAAGGAAGAAAAAATTCTCTCTCATCAAGCTTTAATAGACAAGCTAAATAATTAGTATGAGTTATCACTGCTCTTGTTTTAAGTCATGTAGCCATATTCACAGATATCAAAGTACTTTGCAAGATGAAAACAACCTCAGACATGTAGGAGTGAAGCACTGCCAGCATCTAGGGGAGAAAATAAAATGTCTTTCATTCTTTCATTCCATCTCTGGACCAGATTTCTTTGGAGAGGAAATTTTACTGGAATGGGATAGAAATATGGAAAGTCTGAATGCAGTCCATAACTAACTTTAATTGGCGTCCCTTTTAGCCTTCCTGAAAAAAATGAATCCAAACATTGAGAGGACTTTGGGAACCAAGATCTTTTCTTATCCCTCCAAGTGTTTCAATTTTTGCAAAGGCAAAGGATGAATCAGATGAAGGAATGATTTTCTTTTTTTTTTTTAAAGATTTATTTATTTATTTATATAAGCACTGGGTACAGTCAGAAGTGCGGGAGGGTGAGAGAATTCACCAGAGCCAGAGCAGAGAGTAGAAGAGGCAGACTGACGAAGTACACTGCTGAGGGGAGCAGCGGGCGGCAGGAGAGGTCTGCGCGCCCTGTGGGACCCTCGCTGGTGGCCGGGGATCGAAGCAGTGCTGCAGAGGCTGCAGGCAGCTTCGCAACCCAGTGCTAAACTGCTGCGCCACTGGGAAAGCCCTGAAGGAATGATTTTCAAGAGCAACCTCAAAATAAAGAAGTAGCTTTCTGTGGCTCAATTTCATTGCATTTTATCGCCAACTTACTTACAAAGCATTGGTAATCATCATCATCATCACCATCATCATCTTCTTCATCATAATAAAGAGGAGAGAAAGAATTTACAAAAATAAAGTTTTTTTGGAAAGAAATAAATCTTATATTCTTAGGAAGCTTATTATCAGAGCAGAATTTTCTGATAAAGCGTAAGTATTTCCTATGTCAGCCTCACTCTAAAATCATCAAGTAGTAGTAGACCCACAAGCAGGGTTTTTTACTGGACTACTATAAATTATTCATTGCTTCCAAAATAATCTCAAAATGAACTGTCCCAGATTGCAGTTAGATAAGTGTCAAATGTTTAATAAATATTTTAAGGGAACCAGTGCTTTCATCCTCGAAATATTTCCCTTTTCAAAAAGTTTTGGATTTTTAATTCTGTTCTGTTCTGTTATTCTGTTTTTAATTCTGTTAAAGCACCACTGAAATAGACTACCACGGAATTCATGACCGTCTGCGTGACTGACATCGTGGGCCAGATAATTCTTTCTTATGGGGGTGGCCCTGCAAATGGCAGGGTGCTTATCAGCAGCCCTGACCTCTGCTGCTCAGTGCAGGGAGTACTGCCCATTCAAATTTGTGACAATTGAAATATCTGCAGTTACCCCTCAATGGCCCTGGACAGAAGTGACCCCCTCACCACTGAAAAAGACTCAGCATGGCTCTGTTGAGCTGATACCAATGCCTCCTACGGCAAAATGTCATTTTTCAGGACATTGTATATAACAATTCAAGTTTTAATTTAATTATTTTATTATTTTGGCATTGTTGAGACCAAGTTTGTGATCTATCTGAGAAAAAGTTTGGATTTTGATGGTGGTCAGTCACTTCCTAAAAATATCCAACTTCTCATGCAATCTGGTGCCTGGTTTTAGACATCTCTATCACCCTGATGCGCCTCATTTGTGAAACAATTATCCTGCTAGCTTTTCTTACAAAGTAAAAACAATTCATCAAAGTAATAGGCTAAATGTTCTGAGTATGGAAAGGGGCAATGGAAAGCAAAATCATGCAAAATCATAACTCAACAAGTATATGAGAAATGCCATAAATATTAATATTAATCGTTACTGGCATTCTGCATAATTTTACTTTCCACTCTGCTGAAAGGGTTAAAAACCGGCCCCACCTCTGTCAGGAATGAACTTGGAAACAGGGAATCTAACAATATAAAATCCGTTTCCAGAAATACCATTTGTTCCATGTTTTTAAACTCAGTTTCAGATAGGAAATTACTCTCTATTTTTTAAAATAACTTGGGGAAATAGACATTTGTACCAACTAATTGGAAGGGAATGTTGGAAATGATTTTTCACTGGGAGATGGGTGAACGCGTGGGCGTGTTGATTTTCCTGGCTCACCTGTCTTCCACGAAGAAGTGGAATCAGCTAATGAGTGAGGCTGGTGTAACAGAGGCTGACGTAACAGAACTCCAGGCTCGGGGAGGAAGTGCTGTACTTAATCCTAAGTGCTGTACTTAATCCCTTCAACTGTGGCTGTGCATTGGGGTGGCCCAGAGCTGGGCCATCAGGGTGATCCAGCAAGTGGGGCAGGAGCTGGATCAGAGCAGTAACCTCACATCCTTGCGCTTATTAGGCTGTGTCACATGACACTCACCTCCCTGCTCTGTGTGCAAGGTGTGTCACCGGATACCCTGATGTGTAAAGGGAGGTGACAGAGGCAGATTCAATCGCTCCTGCCAACAAAGACTTCTTTCTTCAGCCCTTTGAAAGTATCTTTGGACACAGTTTCCTTCTGTAACAATCACTAAACCCTACTCTCTCGAGTTTCAATACGTGCTTCTCCCGGCTACCCCTGAGGTGACATCTCTGCTTTCCCTTGTGGTTGGTGACCTATTTTATGGGACTTTCACCAATCATTGCCCCAGTTACCTAAGTTCATCCTAACAACAGTGAGGCCATCTCTGGGAGTTGACACACCTGTGCCAGGTGCCTGGAAGCTTTAGGCAGAGGTGTGCCCACCTAGACAAGGAGGGTAGTTAGGTCTTTTTGCAGAATTTCCAGTTTGCACTGAAATAAACCCTTTCATTTAAAAGAAATCATAAACAGAAAATAAACTTTTACAAACTCACAACTCTGGATTTCTGGGTAGAGTGTGACCACCTTCTCTTAGTAAGACCACCAAGCCTGAGTGTAGCAAAAGACACAGGAGCGCTCAAAGTTTGTTATGACTTCCTGTCAGAAGACCTGGCATCTATCCAAGGGTCAGCCATTGTGTCCCAAATGACCACGAAGGATGAGGTTATGACTCCTGTCATTTCTTCATCTGACAAGGGTTTACCATTAAAACAAACTAGTATAATTTGTTGCCGAGAGTGGGGCCTTTAGCCGATCAAATCGGGACCAATTTTATGGGTCATTGTTCAAGGTGATTTGACTTCAAACCAAATCTTGAAATCAACCTGCCCACAGATGCTGTTGACCAAGAAAATAGTAAAATGGAATTGACGAGAATCTTCTGGGCTCACAGACGTGATGAGACTCCATTGAGTCTTCGTGATTTCTTTCCACCGCAGCACAGGACTGGATGATGGAGCTAGCGAGCCTCTCCTTTGCTCCTTTGCTCATGTTTGTAGTGTCTCAGAAGGAGGATCAGGTGAAAATTCAGAGAGACTCAACTCGTCACTCTCCAAGGTGCTTTATCCAAGTTCTGTGGATATAAGAGCAGTCCATAAGATTTATGCTGCCCCAAAATATCATCTGAAAGCAAGGGAATTTGTTGTTGATACACCCATGAACTTTATTCTTATTCCAATTGAATCCGTCACCCTAGGTGTATTGATTTCCGTTTCCTCGCCTTGGTGTGTTCTTTCTTTTCTTTTCGAACTAATCCCCCTTGAAATTTGTAGTAAAAATGGAATTCATCTTATTCCTTACTTGGACCCACTGGTCTTAGAAGTGAACTCTGCTTGAACGCTGATGCCCCAGGGAGTCAGAATTTGAACTTCTGTTTCTGGGCTGGAAACTGTATCCGTCATAGCCTAAGCTAATAAATGATTTAGGGCTGGTGGAATCTTGTCTTTTTCTCTTTAAACTAATCTCAGAACAGTGCTCCCTCGTCAGGTCCTGGCCAACAGCCTGCTCAGCGCCCCTTCTTGGCATGCTTGGCCCTCTGCACTTTCGTGTGCTGCCACGGAGCAGCCTTGGAATTCAGTCTGGCCTTGAGTTTCAGCTGACTTTATAATTCAAATATAATTGCTGATGCACTTTCATAAAACTTCAGGAAACTGTAAACACTGATTTTAGTTTATAACAGTGACGGTATTTTGTATTTGAAGAATGTTAGCTTGACTACTAGAAAAAAATGTACATTCATCATTCTCTATAAGCTAGAAATCTGTTGGCAGGTTTAGTCTGGAGATAAAGGTCCACAGAGTGTTTTGTCTATTTATTTTGGAGAGTCCAAATTGCCCAAAGGGGGTTTGTGACATAATAGGTGAAAATAGGAGCCAGGAGTCTATTTCTAATGCCAGAGTTACTGTTGACTCATAAAATAACTATCCTTGTTCTTCCTTTGCTCATTCCCAGTGTTCTGTTGCCTTGAGGAATAACAGTCCCAACCATCACTGGGCTTTTGTAGGAAGAGTTAGTATGAAACCACAGCCTGTGCTCCCTGGGGCTTCACATCATGGTGTCTGCCATTATCTTCATGGTCCCGGAATTGACATCCCAATATTGGCCAATGGAGTTGTCTTGTGTCTCTCTCACTGTTCTGTACTCTTCCTCCTGGCTGTGGCCAGGATGGTCACCCTAAAGCATACATCATACAACCCTCTGCTTGTGGGGTTAAGACCGGGCTCCTGAGCATGACCCATAGAGCTCCTCACTAATCTATACCTGCCCTGAGGGACACTGTGCTTGACCTCAGAGTTGCTAAATTTGTTCTGTTTTTGTTCTCTCCCCTTGTACCATCAAGGCTTCCCTTGTAGACCTTCAGCTGCTTGAGATGTTCTTCTCCATTTTTCATTCCCACACCAGGGTCCATACCCTTTGACATCAATAGAGATGGAGCTTCTTGAGTGGACTCTTTCAACGGCTGTCTCTCTTTGCTCACTGGCTCCCTGTCCATTTTGCTTTTCCCACCCTGTTCTTATTCCTTTACTCTTCTGGGTCCAGTATCTGTTTCCTGGGGAGGGTGATCTTTGTAAATGCCATTAGTTTTTTCCTACCACCTTCTATCATTCAACAAATGTGGGAGAAGGGAGAAAAAGGAGGGCAGGAGGGCCTCAGATGTCTCACAAACATTATATTGAAACTCACAGCTCCAAATAGGACATCCCATTATTCTCACCTCCGTGCCTGCTACACCACATTTCCATCTCTCTTCTGGCTCCTCCATCTCACACACCCATCTGTTCAAGACTTATCCATGCAGTTCTTCCATGGACTCCCTTTCAGCTTCTATGGCCAGAACTTTCTAATATGCCTCCCAGATCCAGCCTGGTGTGTGTCATCCTCTGAGTCCACACTTTGTTATCCTCTCCTCCTGGGCTACACCACAGGGACTTGGGACAACTTTCCAGAAGTCCCTCCATACTGTTCCCACCTCAGGGCCTTGTATATACTCGATGGTCATCATATTCTTCCTCTTTGCTCCCTCTTGGCTACATCCTTCTTGTCTGTTAGTTTAAAGGTTACTTCCTCAGAAATTTGTTTCCTTATTTCGCTACTTGAAACGGTCACCCTCTTCTCATTCTCTATGGCAGCCAGTTTGTAGCAACTACCGTGCACATCACAATTTGGATTCTTTTATGTATTTTCTATTTACCTAGTATCTACCCCTCCAGAAAGTATGTGTCGTGGGTCCTTGAGTTCTTATTTATCACCAGGTGCCAGGACCTGGCTTTCTCTGCAAAGTCAGGTGCTTCCAAGCCAGCCACTCCATCTTTCATGACCGTGAACTCACCAGTGGAGTCTTCACACCTCCCTTTTTTGGATGGATGGCAGCCACTGGGAGACATGCTTACTCAGGGCTCACTCACTTTGGTAGAGAGCAAATAACATGCACAGCTTTCTACTGAGCACTCATTTATAAATCAGAGGACTCCGAGCCTGTTAAAAGCCTCGATCCTAAACATTAACTGTGCCTCCATA
The DNA here is from genome assembly GCF_014898055.3 of Talpa occidentalis. Classification (NCBI taxonomy): domain Eukaryota; kingdom Metazoa; phylum Chordata; class Mammalia; order Eulipotyphla; family Talpidae; genus Talpa; species Talpa occidentalis. Next base: position 8,050,002 of record NW_023601433.1, read on the forward strand.
AACCAGTTAATTAATATGTAGAGGCAAAAGGTTACAGTCCCCTGAAGTCCACCAGTGAGGAATGATGCAATCTTCTGTATGTCATCATAAATGATAGAGTCATCGTGTAAACTAGTGGTCCCTAACTCCCCCCTCCCTGCAGTGGAGACCCCACTCCTAAAAATTCCATAACTGGACCAGTCAAAGCCATAGTCCTGTTTGAAACATTTCCAGTTCTTTTTAGCTTTTATTCCATCTCCTGGGGAAGCATTATTATAGAAATTATAGGCAGTATTAATGTTGTTTTACAGCCCTCTCTGAAGTGAATGTAGGATGCGAAACGAGGCATTTTTATTTAGCAGGATTTCTTATGTTCGGTCTAGGAAGGCTGTGCGCGCCTTGCACGCGGGGTCTGGCTGCATGTGGGTACTGTGTAAATAGATCCGGGTGTACTTCATTTCCAGCTGTTGGTGCTTAACAAAACTAAGACGCTCTTGAGCACACCAGATGGTCCAATCATGGAAGTTTAAAGAGTGGATCTCCTCTGGGGTTTTAGAACCCATGCAAAGTTTACCTGCCCACTTGTGTGTGCTGAATTTTTATTATTACGACACCCGCTGAATTGATCTGAATTGTTGCTTATTGGGTGGACTTCAGGAGAGAGCAATACACCCTGATGTTCTTAGTCATTAACTGTTATGCTTTATTTGCATCTTTCTTTTGGGGACCTTTGGGGACCTTTGCAGATTGAATTCTCCCATTTAAAGAAAAAAAATGAATGCTGTTTAAGGCATTTCAGATCCCATGACTTTATGATGAATTCATGAGACAACAATTCAGATTGAATATTAGACAAATATTCCAGCTGGGAAATAACACCTCAAGGGAAGAGGGAGAAATCCCACTGCTTGAGTCAGACTGGTCTGAATAAACTTGGGGAGAGGATGGAACCAGGAGACGAAGCCAAAAGGAGCCGGCTCAGCATAACCACAAGGTCTTCCCATCTCTCATTTTGTGTTTGTGAGTCTTCTGGGAATTTTTCAACCCATAAAATATTCCCTTTTTCTGTTCCTGGTAATGGTCTAATGAAATACACACTCATAAATATATAAGGTTCCCAAAGATAAGATCCAAATATCTTATCTTTGTTCAGATCTGAGGTTGTACCTGGAAGTGAAACCTTGACCGCATGACCTCTTGGAGCTCCCCCCCACCCCCCTGCACCCACCCATCTGAAGGTCAGAACTTTTGTCATTTGATTCTTTCAAATATCCGGATGCCTAAGTGCTCAGCGATTAATCCATTTACATTTTATACACTTTCTAATACATGGCAAAGTGATTATTGGACATTATCTGTCGCTTACAATTTTCAGCTGAATCTAAACAAATCTGGTCCAGAACATACAGACCTTTGGGAGACAGGGTTAGAGAGTGTCTTAAACAGCAAACAGAAGTGGATAGAGCTATTTTGGTTGTCAAAGTCAAAATAAAAAGAACAAAAACAAAGACATTTGATGGCAGCCATGACATTGAAGAGATTTGTTTCTGCCAGAATCAAGCACTGTTTTAGTTCTGAGACTGATCTTGTGGTAATTTACCAGCTGACTAAAGTAGCAGTAACCTTCCCCCTCCACCCTGGTGAATCTGGAAACAGCTTAGGTTTGTTCTCTTCTTTCATTTCTTGGAGTTTTATCATCAGTCACATAGTGCTTAGTGTATTATGTCATGAAAAAAAAAATGCAACAGCTGTGTGTTCCCTAAATCTGAGCAGGAATATAAGTTCTACTGGAGAGAAGAAAGGAGGGAGACCCCCAAGGTCCCCTTCCAAGTAGAGGGCTCTGAAATACAGAAGAAGGACTTCTTTGTCCACTCCCTGTCCCCTACCACTTCCTCCTTGTTTCAGACCCAAGCTTGACTGTTCCAAAGAATATTCTTCTATGGCTCTTGTCCTCACTGGGGAAAGCAGAAAGCATCTCTCTGCTTAGCAGCCACACCCAGGATAATCAAGAGACGTGCATCATCCATCTTGGAAATGGTGCCAGGACGCATCTGCTGTCACTTCATGTGTCCTTGTCCTGTTTCTTTCTTATTCTGGACAATATCCTTGCTGCCCATAAGTCTCTGCCTGGGGGTGCACACATATGTTCAATGCATTAAGCATTTCAAGATGTGTGTGTTGTGTGTGTTTGTTAAGGCACTCAGCAAGTAATCCTGTGTGTAGGGGCCTCGCCACAGCCCAGTACATCTTACAGGTTGCTTTTAAGAAGAAAGACTTCCAAATCATGGTCATCAGAAAGGGTTGGTTCAAAGAAGTAGGATTGAAGAATGAAAGGGTGAGACCCTGAGCAAGGACAGATGTGGATATTGCAGGCCAGGGTGAGTCAGTAGCAGCAAAGGCATGGTAGATTGAACCAATCTTATGACATAATTTATTACACTGGATTTACATTCTGTATCCTCGTGTCCCTCACTAGACTCTGCAAATGGAGAACATTACTATTAACTTTTGTTTCTCTATGCCCAGTGTATTTTATGTACTCATGTTGGGTATGTACAAAACAAATCTAGTCAATAAAGATGACAAAGAGCCTCGCTTAGCTTACTTTAACTTAGAATCCCCAAATGTTTTTGAACATAGACCTCTATTTTTTTCCCTTTTGAATAATTATCGTTAAGACTCTTCAAAACTTTTGACATATGGAATCTACTTTGTGGTACTGCCTTGACATGCACATGCCAATTCCTTACCATTAAATCAATAAGTCAGCAAAGTAAATCCTCCTTGGCATGGATGAACCTCAAATTGAAATTTCTCACTTCCCCTTTCTTTGATAATTATACTTATTGAAATGAGATGTTGGACATTCATCTCCTTTCTTGTAATTGTCTTCAGTGTAGCTACCACTTAAATGTAGATGCCCCATCTGTATTTCTAGTCCCTAAATCTCTCCTAAACTGTAACGTTATATTATGACTCTGTGCCTGAAGACTACCACTTGGCCTCTTGTCACACCAAGTTGGGCTTGTCCATTCTAACTCCCACTCTAAGCCACCAACTCCCATCCCACCTCTTCTCATTAGGTGGTGACGCAATCTTCTTTGCCCATCACATCAATCATTTCAATGGAACATGGAAAAGTATAAAGGAACATTTTCTTTCCAGTTAGATATACCTGGAGTTCAACTCTGGCTGTTATTTACTAATCATTTGAGTCTCAAGATCCTCATCTATAAAATAATGACCAGAATAACACTTACCTAGAGCTGATGTTTATTCAATGGCTGCTTCATGAATATAGTATTTTAAATACTTTTAAATCTCTTATAGTTCTGTTTCTTCTCTGTATTCCTCTTCTACTTCTATAGTTTAGGCTCTGATAACTTATCCTCAATATGTTTGTAGGACTTAAATGTCTCTTCTCTCTCCACATTAACAATACACAGTTGTGCTGTGTATGTACATATATGTGTGTATTTGAGTGAATACAAATAGTTTTGATGATCAGATTATTATACTATAGAAATAATATCTTACAAAGATAGATATATATTATTTATATATCTATATAAAATGATACATGCATGACACGTGATCTTTCCATCATCCAGTGAGAAAGTTGTGCTTTATTTCATTGGGCATACAGAAACATGATTTGACTTAAATTAAAATTAAATATATGGAATCATAGAGAGCTTTAGAATAGTTTTGCTAAGTGTATTCCCCATTGTCTCCTGAGAACCAAAAGGGCTGAGAAGGATGGTTAGATCCTGAGTATATCATCCTATCAATACAGACTATGGTTTGACTGACCAACCCAAATCTTCGACGCATGGCCAACACTCGAAGCTGGAGAGAAGCAAGTGGACAATGTCATGGCTGGGAGTCATAAAATGTCACTACTAACTTTATAACTTGGGACTTTAAAAATATTTATAATTTACAAGAATAAACAATGAGGCAATGGTCCGTGGGTTTCTCTGTGGCCAATTTGGACTTGAAAACATTGATGGGTCACTCTCAAATATCTAAAGTTCATATTCAGCCTGGCTTATGACCCAGGCATTCAAACAGATAGATGAAGTTTTTCAATCCTCTGGAGATGAGAAATGTGAATTAGAAATCTCATATGCCTTCACGGTATGCTTGATTCTTCTGATTTGGGCAAAAATTAAGTTTACATTAAATATTTCATATTTCTAAAAAATAATCTGAGGGTGTTCAGACATAAACTGTATAGTGAAACTATTCATTAAGTATGCCTTTTCCCAAGGTTTACCATCATTTTTATAAAGTTTTCTTGATGATCTGTGTTATTTTAATTTGAATCCATCCATTATTTTAGATAGTAAATAGTAGGAAAATTATGATTGAAAAAGTGCTCTCTCTAGAGGATTATTCAGCTGATCCCCAATATTAGAAGGGGTTTGAAATGTATCTCCACCATCTTTTTTTTTTCTTTCTGAATTTAGAAACAAAATCACACTTCTCCCAATTCTTTAATAGTTATTTAAAGTGCTGAGTCCTATTGGGAGGAAATCACACCTCATTTGGTTCAGGTACATTAAGGTTAGGTCTATACAACTGGAGATGAAATGGAGCAAGACGGAAAAATATAGTTAGCCTGCTTTTCTGGAAAACTGTTGTGTTGTCAGGCCAGTTGTGGAGATGCACTTGCAGGTACATGTTGTCTTGGTGATGAAGATGAACAGTGGCAAGTCAAATCAACTGAAAGCTTTTGGTTTGATAGGATTTCACTGAAATTGCTAAATTGTACAATATAACACTTTCCATCATGTAAATCAAAGGAAGGAGATTTAATTGGTTCTTAAGGACAAAAGGGCTAATTAATTCCAAAAAGTATATGAAGATATTCTCATCTAGACTCCTACTTGTCATAAGTTTGAAAATATGTGCCCTAACCCGGGAACTCATTACTTTTTTCATGACATTATGATTTTATTTAAAGCAGAAGTTCACATACCCACAACTGTGCCAATAAACAGGCAGAATAGTTTGTGATGGTGACTGTTTTTGTCCTACCACATGCAACAGTTTCCTGCACATCATAGGAATCCCCAGTTCAGAACCTGGGCAGAAGTCACGGGCAGCTTGGAAATCTTCACTGAGTCGGGGAAAGGGTTTGTCCTCCCTACACAGAGAACACAATACAGAAGACTGGATTCTAGTGCTGGACCCACCACTTTCTAAGCACCACTTTCTAAGTGCCTTATACATGTATTCCCTCTGCAAATTTGCAGGGCTTCCATAGAGGCATATACTGTTCAAGTCGTTGGAGATGTCAAGATGCCTCCGAATCTCACTTTCTCCTACTGCAATCCCACTAGAATGAGATCTCTCCGGTGAACTCACTGAAATTGCTAAATTGTGGCTGTGGACAGCTTCATAGGTTGTGTCTTAACCCCCTGCACCAGCAGGGAGGCCCAAGAAAAGCTATTTTTTAAATCTGTCTAGAGAAGTTGGAGAATAAGCACTTTGCTTTACGAGAAGATCACTTGTGACTAGGGGTGTGGTGACACTTTGTTAATGGCATCATCTATGCAGACTTGTGAGTGCATGCCTGTGTATGGCTATACACACACATGCAAGACTGTTTGTGTATATACCCACCAGTGTCACTGGATCCTATACACAGCCAAGTAAGTTTTAAGTGTCATTATTTGAAAGGGCTGAAAAATAGTAACTCTAATTGTTCCACACGTGATAGCAACTTTATATTCTGAAATTAACAAGCCGCTATTTTAGCAGTTTTCAACAAACTTTTAATTATGTTTAATTATGTTTTCCCCAAACTTTTGATATTATCTTATTCCATGTCTGTGGGTACTTCTGACATTCTTGGTTTTTTTTTAATCCTCATTGCTGCTGTTTGTTTACATATTTGTTTTTCTCCCATATATGGTGGGGTAATATCTCTTGTTAAGACCAATTAATGCAACATTGATGAACATTCATTATATATAAATTAAATTATTTTTTCTCAGGCCTCCTTGGTGGCTCATGGGTTAAAGATAGAGTTATCAAGCTATCATCAGCCACTGCAGCACAAGTTCGATCCCCGGCCAGCCAGGGAGCAACCCATATGGTGCAGCAGACCCTCCTGACTCGCCCACTGCTCCCCTCAGCAGTGTGTTTCAGTAGATCTGCCTGTTCTGCACCCCACTCTCTCTGGTTAATCCTCTCATCCCCCTCACCTCTGATCTACACCCCAGTTCTTGTATGCATAAATAAATGAATTAAAAAAAAAAACTTTTTTTCTCCTGTACCTAATAGATTAACGATGCACTACTTATTATTTTTAAACTCCCAAGTTTGCCTTTCGTCTGATTTTTTTTTTCTCTCTAAGCTATAGTCAGTTGAACTCTGCAGAGGTTTTCCATTGTTGTTGCTTCTTTTTCCCATTTTCCACTCCCACCGGGTGCCGACAGAGTGGCCCACTGGTCACCCAATGGAACCGGTGACCCACTGGGCATCCAAAGACATGCGCAACAACAGGGACAAAGCCATAAGCACAGAGAGGCCTGAACTTCTCACATCACTGCTGGGTGTCAACCCTTCTCTCAGAATCTTCATTTGGCCCTTTTTTCCCCCCAAGTCATTGACAACAAGTCCAAACACAAAATCTCCTGAAAGCAGTCCCCTGAGCAGCCCTGCTAGAAGGTCCTTTCAGGCTGAAGAAGGCCTCTCCCCATGGCTACCCACTGCCTGACTTCTGAGGGACAGCCGTGCTTTGATATCAAGTCATATTGGATGCTTTTCTTTGATAGATACAGGATGCAGTGTGTTTCCCCACCGAGCATGCTATAATATCTAGAGAGAAATTTCACAAGTTCGTTAGACAAGACCTGCCCCATAAATCTTGCAGTCAGCCTTGGAACAAGGTGGCTTTTCAAGGTGCTCTTTAGCTAAAGCCCACTGCAAACATGCCCTGTATTTCCGTTCACACCTGATTTCTTTTCAGAGTCCATGAACTCAGCCACTGGTGAAGCCATACTTGAAAAATAATTTAATGTCACCATTCAGTCAGTTGTCAGTTACAAGGCCTGAAATCCTTCTGGGGGCACCTCAGGAGGCCTTGCCTTCATCCATTATTAAGAGACATGATGGGTAGCCCAAAGCTGAGTCTTGGGGAAGAGACCACTTGGGGCTCAGTCCTGACTTTGCTGTTGGAGACGGGAGATACTTCATTCCTGCAGCTCACTTATCTCATACATATGGCAATAAATTCCCTACTTAGGGTAAATTTAAATGATTGTGATGACTAAATAAAAAGCATATGGAAAGACCCCAGCTTGTAATGGGTCCTCCAAGAATATAATACCTAAATCTATTGAAAAACTTAAAATCTAACCTAAAACCTAAGTGTAACCTAAAACTTTCAAAGGATTTATCTTTTCAAATAAGACAACTCCTTAAATATTTCAATTGTTTTGTTCTCTCAGCATGAGACTTTGGGAAATTTCTGTAAAAAATAGAGCCTCTTCTGTCCTCTGTTACCGAAAAGTTTGAAGTGAAAGAGAACTTTGCACTGAGCAAAGTAGGGCCTAGTTCCCAGGTTCACTTGATTTCTACCAATTAGGCCTGAAAAAAGGCACAATGGGCATAAAGATGACTGTCTTTTAAAATGTTTAATGGGGCTTTCAGCCTTGTCACCACTGGGACCTGAGTTCAATCCCTGACTAGGGAGCTGACCCATATGGCTCAGCAGACCTCTCCTGTCCCATCCACTGCACCCCTCAGCAGTGAATTTCAGTAGATCCACCTGTTCTGCTCCCCATTCTGTCTCTGGTGAATCCTCTCACACCCGTGTACCTCTGGCTTATACCCCAGCTCTTCCATGCAAAAAACAAAAATTAAAAAAAAGTTTAACCATTCTCTCTTTGAAAAACTGACCATTGTGTCCAGATTTTATTTTAGTTTCTTTTACACAGTGTTTTCTTCTTTTCAGCAATCTTTCTGTATATTCTAAAAATAAGTTTACCCTAAACCTAAACAGAACTAGCCTCTGATTTTTTTCCCTTATACCCCAGTTTTCTCACCACTTGAATCTCTATCATTCCAGAATGTTATAGAGAAGGCGTTTTGTTTATTTGAACTAAGCCAATGACCTTTTCAAGCATTCTCATCGTGAGCGGCACATTACATAGTGCACCTTCTGTGCATAATGAACAAATTGGATCAAATTCCAGGACCTTATGGGATAAAACTACATTTCTCTTCAGGTCGTCAACTTTTTAAGATGTTTTGCAGCACAGAAGACATCGGTAGGATGTTATGGAGACACAGCGTGGAAGGGTAGCATTTTGTCACAATGGTGATGTGTGAACTTCAGAAGATTTGGATCCCAAGTCGGGATACACTGCCAAGAATGTGGATTCCTTTTTAAAGTATCCAGATGTCTTGTGTCTGTAGAACTGGGCTTTTAGAAAATGTTTATTTGTTGGTTTATATCAGGACAAGAAAGAGTACATTGCCTTCTTGAATCAAATTCAAGTGGCTTCCAGAGTCTGAGAAAAATACCATACCTTCAGACACTTACTTTTATCTGCTTTGTGGTGGACTTTGATCTGCTGGATCAAAGCTAGACTTATTTTACAAGATAAATAAAAACAAAAACAGAAATAAACCCTCTTTTTCCAAAATCAAGATGTTTGATGTCACTTCATAAAAATTGGGGAATAAGATGGGAGGCTAAGGAATTATTAGAAGTTGATTTCTTATAACCTAGAGCTTCCCATAAGGGAAATAAAAGAGTGTCTTTATGACTTTTCTCCTTTGCACTCCTGAAAGTGTTGGGAGCTCAGTTACGTCCATCATCAGTGCATGGCTGCCCGGTGTGGGCTGTGGATTCCAGCCAGGACCATGTTGGCATCCATGTTGATGTGTTGCAAGTTCACCCTGAGATTCATTTTCACTATCATATCTTTAAGACATGCAGTACCCAGGATTTGGATCTATCAGAAAATCACAAATCAGTTTTCTCACTCACATTAGTTCTTGAGTAATTGGACCAGCTCTAGGTCATCAACACAGGTCTTGGTGGTTCCATCTTGTCCACTGTGCCTAGAAAAACCCAGAACCCATGATGATTGCTCTTAATATATTTCTTAATGAATGAATGAACCACTTACCTCAATATTACTGATTGCCTCCATTTTGAGTATAAAAATCAGATCCTTTTTTCCCTACACACAGATTCTGTGTATTTGTTTGTTTGCTCAGATGCCAGATTTCCCAGGCTTTCCCATAATATCAAGTGAATCGTTCGTGGAAATGGTTTGACTACAAGGAGGAGCAGTCTTGTACTTTAAACTGGAAGAAGATGTAGGCCTCTCTCTCCTGGGATCCCCTGGTGACACCATGAATCAGTATTCGGCTTCCTTCATCGCGGAATCTGCTCATGAGTTCTCAGCAAGCATATCTCAGACATTCTAAGCATTTAGGGTTTTAGTCATTCTAGACACAGGTCCTCTAAGTTCCGCTCTTCATTTTTTTGTGAAAGAGTCATCACAGCTAAGAAATTACACAAACCGGGATGAACCCGTGATAATCTTCCAAACAAGAAGACAATCCTGGGCTCTGGGGGGCCTTAAAGATGCAGTGTTTTCATCAGGGACTAACTCAGATGACAGCACACCCACTCGAGACAGCCACTTAAGAACTGGAGACACAAGAACAGCACCCTTTAATGCTACCCTGTACTTAAACCACATGCGACAGTACATTATTTTGTTGGTTCATTTTGTGACCAGTGATGTACTTGAAAACATGCTATCTTCCAGGGAGAACTCCATTTGTGCTTAGGTAATTGGAAAAGACGCCTAACAAAGAGCTAGGAGGGACCGAAAGCGCCACATGGCCAATCTCCCTTTTTTGTGCACTCGTTATAGGGAGAGAGAAAGCTCAGGTAAGTACCTTGGACAGATGAGCATCATTTAAGCACTGGACACATTGCAGGGAGGGTGGATGAGAGAGAGAGATGTGCAGGAGCTGCATGGAACCTCGATGTCACCAACATCCTCTCAACCACGCTGTGGAGTTAAGTGCTGTGTTAGGCTCTTTATATTATGAACTTGAACAGCCACTTCCCCAGGAAGATTAAATGAGATAATGCATGTAAAAGTGCTATCTAGCTCAGTTGCTGCTTGCTGGTGTGCAATATCCTCAGAGCCCATGAATCTATAAGCTCCACGGCCATGGCAGCCGCAGCCCATCTTCCTGCCCTGCTGTGTGGTACGTGTGGACGCCATCAACAGAGGTTGGTGTGTGTGGTGGCTGGGAAGGAGCAGTGAAGAGTTACTTAGTGAAAAATTTGCTAGTTTTGGGGGGATTTCACCTCTGTCTTGCTGGCTTACTAATGAAAAAATAAAACTTTTACTGGCTTCCTGGCGTTTCAGAACCTAGAAGTCAAGATTCCGGAAGACAGGCTGAATCTGGTAGCTGGAAAGAAAGAAAAGCCTGTCCATCCCCGGGGTGAGGGGGTGGCTGTTGTAATTGCAAAAGAAAATAGGAGGGTCCTGGCACAGGAGTGCCTACCGGGGCTTGATGCTGGAGGTTTCCCTTCAACTCTAACTCTGCATCCAAGAACAGGAGCAGGAGTGGTGGCTGAAGATTTCAGCAGCTTCAGGAACAGTAGGAGCTGACGGGTCTGTCACAGGAGGGGCCAGGATGGGCCCAGTGCCCTTCACCACCACACCAGCCTCCGGTGACCTGGACAGCAGTGCCAGCTTTGGGTTCGACTGCCAGGAGGCTGGGCGAGGCTGTGTCAGGACTTGAGAAGGGATCCTGAGTCTCGAAGGCCCAGGAAGTCCACTGATCCTTTCATCCCAGTGCAGAACTGAGATGGGGGTGCGGGCAGACAGGTGAGACTATAGCCTCCTAGGGCAGGTAACAGAGATGAAGCCCTGGTCTTGGGAACGTGGGCTACTGAGTTTGGGTAGTGATGACAGATTATCCACGGGGTGGGTATTTGTCCCGGGTATAATGGTACGCCCTTGTCTTTGTTGGAATATAAATAATCCCAAACCTCTCCAAATCAAATGTCCATGTCCATCCCACCCCGACCTTTGCCCCTGACCCTTCAGCAAGTGAAACTTCTTCAAAGTTTTCCAAGTGCTTCAGAACCATTGACTTTATTCGCAAATGAAAATTTACAAGAAGCTGCTATTCAAATCATTTTTCCTATTATTACTCTGATCTCGAATATCCCAGACAACCCCTGGCTTTATGTCCAAGGCCAATTATTAAGAGGGTTTTGGCAGGTGGAACTGGTACCTTCTGCTGGGGGTGAGAAGGTGACCACTTGCAACCTAAGCCTCATGGCTGTTCTGCAGTAGGAATGAAGACAGAGCAGGTGAAGACCCTCCTGGAGTACATGCTTTTTTTTTTTTTTTCCTTTGGTCATAGAAGGAATTTCGGGGAAGACTTCTTCACAGCCTCCCAAATTTGGGTGGCTGCCTCTTTCTGAAATTAGTAAATTTACCAACTCTCACTGAGGGCTGCAAATGGCTACTGAATTTGCTTAAAGTTCACGGATATTCCTTCTCTGGAGGGCAACATTTTCTGCAGGGCCAGCATTGGGATTATACTAGCGAGTTGGAGACAAAGTTCTTGGGCGGGTCGAATGATGAGCATTCCAAGTAGCGACCAGATTGTTAGAAAGGGGTCGAGGCCCTAGGCCATATCAGAAGGTAACCGGGTAGGGAAGGTGTGAAGGGAGCCCACTGAAGACCTCTTTTGTCTCTTCATCTTCCTTGATTCCCTCTGCCCAGACCTCTCTGCACTTCAAAAAGTTACAAGGGAGACCAGACAGAACAGTTCTGTCAGTGCCTCAGAGGATGATCTAAAAGGGAACTGATGCTTAACAATTCAGACTTGTAGGGAGGTCCCAGAGCAGTGAGCAGAGCAAACAGAAGCAGGAGGGCAAAACAGAGATGCAGGAGGGCAAAGCAGAGCTGCAGGAAGTCTAGCAAGGCAGAGGAAGAGGTGTGGGGCGGAACCAGCAGCCTGTGAGGGCAGCGGAGACCTGGGTACTGGCCACGCAGGCACAGGAGGGTGGGACAGCCTGCCAGACTTTAGGAGAACGTGTTTGGGGTGCCTGGATCAGGGGTGCGATAGAGGAAAGCAAGACAATGGGTTGTGTTTGGACTCGGGGAGGAGGAAGTAGATCAAACTAGATTAAGAGTCAAAAGCTTGTCCTGGGGGACAAGCCTGAAGCCTGGGCTCTAGAAATGGGGAACAGAATTTGTCCAGCAGCCAAAGAGACCTCATTCTTGGCCCATGAATGGGCCTCGTGCAGGATGATTTCCAAAGTCATTTCAGGGCTGGGCCGTAGGTTGGGGTTAAGTGTTTCCAGCTTCTAAGGTTAGAGAGATACAGAGGAAGCCAAAGGGATGCTCACCATAAGAATTTTTTTTCTGATCCAATTCTGGTTTCTTCCCCCAACTTCAGCATTTTTTTTTTTTTTTAATGTGGGCTTCTTCTAAGAGCATGTTCAGAGGAACAAAATTAAATAAACGATTCCAAGTCAAACAAAATTAAGGGCTATGGTGTAAGTTCCAAATGACTCTGTAGGAAGACCAAGACCATTTACTGCTAAAAACTGTCATATGTATCTGACGTTCTTTTTCTCAGTAGGACACTTTAAGGAAGTGCATATTGGCACATGCTACAAAGCCCTGGCCATGTGGAGATTTAGTGCTGATAAAACCTGATACTTTAAAAATCACTGCACTTAGCCCCATTCTAACCTATGCTAAAACATGTACTTATTTAATTTTTATGTCTTTGGAAACTTGTATTCTTATTTTCTCACTTTAAAATAGAAAATCATTAATATTTGAAATCCGTATTGCTCTCGTGATATTTACACAAGCACACACACAGACACCCCACAATAAGACAACCCCCCCATACTGGAGTTTAGGATGTGCTGGGTTAACCATGGAATTGCTGAGTTAGCAACTAGATAACCAGTGACAACCTCCCCTTTGGTGTCATCAAGTCCTAGGCATTCTTAAAGTGATAATGGAACTAAATTTGGAGAGAACAGGCCCTAAAGTTTCAATTTGTTTGTTTCACAATCACAGCCTCCAACTGAAGGGAAAATTACGCTGCCGTTTGATAAATAAAGCACTATACATTCAAACACAAAATGCAAAATGAAAACTTTTACAACTTCAAATAATCAAGGATCTTAGATTAATTCCACCCGCGGTTGGGAGTTTTTTTTTGTTGTCGTGAATTTGCTGGAGAATTTAGTATGAAAGCGCTCTAAGTAGTGTCTGATTATATCAGTGTCTCCGTTTCCTCTTAGCACACACATCTGTTGTTTGTGGGGGGTTTCGGAGGGGGAAAGAGGGTGGTTGTGGTTATTATGGAAATACGGCAAAACCAAACATTTTAAAGCAGTTGAGAAGAAACCCACAAACAGTTGGCTCCCAAATGTTGTCGCTCTCCACACCCCTGCACAGGGCTCGCCAGGATCAGCAGCTCCAGGCCGCCCCTGGGTTGATCTGTTTCAAACACTAGAATTTTCGTCTTCCTTAACTGACTGGAGATTGTTTTCTCCCGACGTTCCCTGTCTCTCCTTTTTAATTGTTGTTACTCTGTTTTGCCTGAAAGCTGCAGTATTTCACTGTTCATTATTCCGGGTTCAGTCAAATCCTGTCCAAAATTAACTCCTGGCACGCTGGCGTGTTTCTGTGGCAGCGTCTCCGCACGAGAGACACAAAATGCACCAACAGCAGCTCTTGTTCAAAGTTTGCACGCGTGGCTCCTTTAATGGACTCAAGGCTGATTTAGGATTTACATTTTCGTACTGGAAATGTTTCCAATTATTGACAAATTGTTCCCAAATCTGCAAGTTCTGTGATATTTGAATCCCCCACCCCACCCCTCACCTATAGACCTAGGTCTGCAGCACTTGTTTTCACTTTCACTCTCCCTTTCTATTTCATTTTAAACTTTTTAAAGGAGTCTTCTGAAACTGCAAACTAAAGCTGCAAGACAGAAAAAAAAAAAGTCAGGAGTCAAGGAGGCTGGGGAAGTAGTTTCTCCTATCAGCACTGGAATTCCAGAGTATTCAGCGTGAATTAAGTGCGGCCTTCAGAAAAACCCTACAACTGGGGAAGTCACTGCTATAAATTAATGACTATTTGCCATGCACGTTGCAGTGGCTGTTTGTTCCACGTTTTATTGTGATGTTTTATTCTTATTCAGTGCAACAGTAATTGGGTCTTAAACATGATAAAGTATCTGAAAGTTGCAACGGCAACTGAGCTGCCTACAGCAGGTTTTTAACTCTAGTTAAAGAAGGTTAATCAAAGCTAATGAATCTGTTTTATCCCATGCCACGAGTTTATCAAAAATATGTGCCAAGAGGTGACAGGACAAAAATCTGGATTGTTCATCTGTGAAACAAATACATTTTTGCATATAAATTTTGCAAATATCTTTGATCGCCCTTGATACCTACATGGCCTGGACCTGTAAATACAAGAGTTTTCTTCTCTTTCTGCCTCTCACTGTGCAGTCCTAAAAATACACACACACACACACACACACACTCACACTCACAAACATGCACCTTACGAAAATACAGAGGAGCGATGCTGTCCCACAGACAGCCTTCAGTGTGAGAATATCAAGAGACTGTTGCATTCAGAAGTTCAGAATAGCTCTGCTCTTTATGAAAGAATATGAGGAGCCCCTAATAAGGCTCATTCATTAGAACAAGAGTTTGTTACTAAAACACACCACGCAGGACCACAGGCATCCATGCCAGACAGCACGGCAATTAAAGTCACCTTCCTTCCTAACACAGCCTGCCACCGACACTCACCCACGGTTTCTGTTTTGTTTTCTGATTAGAAATGGCATCGAAGAACGCAAGTCCGTAATTTGTTAGGCAGCAGAGGACCAAGAAGTCTCTGGCCATGACACCTTTCTCTTCACTTTAAATAAGAATGTGGAAAAGGAAAAAAAAAAAAAATTAGATCGGGGCGTGTGTCCTGTCTCATAGCCCAGCGCCAAGCCAAGCTGCTTGCTTTGGGAATATACTTTGCTGTCTTGCAAACACTGCTTGTTGCATTTGAAAAAACTCACAGTGAGAGATCATCCTCCAAATATCTAAATTCACAGTGGTGGAGAGGTTTTCATCTTAATCCCGGCATTTACAGTAAACACACACCCTCCCCTCTGCAGCGACACCTCTGCCCCCCTTTGGTGGAATGAGATTCATATCAAGCCAGGACTGGGCTGGCCTGCAGAGCCCTCTGCCCCTACCAGCCCGCGAGAAAGAGGAGGGAGGACCTGGTTGGATTCCCTCCTGCTCTCTTTTTCAACCTAAATAATATTTGCACGTTCAGGGAAAGAGTGTGAATAAAGGATTGGGAGACAAGCTGGCAGAACCCAGATCCGAGGGGGAGACAGCTAGTAGCCCCAGGACCGAGTCTCGCTTTGGTCCAGAGAGCCAGCACCCCAGTTCTCGAAAGCATATTTTCGGTTTCACAAGCCACAGGCCCCTGGATGAAAACTAGTTGCGAAATTCAGGGCCTGTTAGGCCTCAGCTAATTAGAAAAAATGGGCTTTTTTTCTGTTCCTTTCTTTCTTTAGCACCTTTTCTTTCAAGCATTTAGTCTCAGGAGGGGAACCCGGGCTCTTGGCTGGGCTGTTTTGAAAACACGCCTTTGAATGCCTCTCCCTAATTCATGCCTTTTGTTTTCCAGCTTTTGTGTTTGCCAGGTTGACCATATAACGTTATACATCTGGTGTATAGCTTGTTGGGGGCTTTTTTCTCCCAGGGATCCTATGCATTCCCTATAGGACCCTCCTGAGCTTCAATTTGAGTGATCGTGTAACATAAAGGGGGTAAAGGAGACTGGGGAGGCTGGGGGAGGGGGGGCGATCAGGGGAGGGGGCTGGGGGGAGACAGAGAGAGAAATGAGTGAAACATAAAAAAAAAAGTTGAAAAGAATTCTTTTGCTGTCTTCTTTTCTTCTCAGTGTTACGACTGGACCCTGAGTCAGCCGGCGACCAGGACTCGGTGGGAAAATGACGGGGCCACAGAATAGATAACTCATTGGAATTCTGGCAACATATTCGTAAATAAAACAAAAGTGGAGAGGCGGGCTGGGGGAGGGCGTGTGTGTTCCTGGGGAAGCAAGAGCCCGGCAGGGCTGGGGGACATGTCCTGGGCCCACTCCCTGACTCGCCTATTCCAGGGGAAAGCGAAAATGGTCAAAGGAAAGGAATTCGGACTGTTTTGCCCAGGCTTGTTTAGCAGAGCTCAGGCAGCTGGAGATGTTTATTGCTGCAGCTCTGAGGATGCTCTTGCAAACATACTGGCCAGGCCAGAGAGAGCTGCAAGGACCCGCTCCGAGTCTGCAGAACCGCAGGCAAGTTCTGTGCTGCTCACAGGATTTTCTGGTCCACTAGGAAAATACCTGGGTGCAGCTATTGCCCCCCACCTGCCCCACGGCTCCTCCAGCAGAGGTGGCCCTCAGATTTACTTTGGGTTTTTCTTTCCCAAGCCTGACGTCCCCCCCACATACCTTGGATAAAACTTCTTGGTTGCTTTTTCTGGGAATTACGGTATTGGGTGCACGTTGGCTGCTTTGAAAGGCCCCCAGAGATCCAGCTGACTTCTCTATCCGTCCACAATGACGGGATTCATCTAGACGAGCTCTCCTCTCAATTTGCCATCTGCAAAATGGACATAAAATAAATAGCTCCAAAGTCATCATGTTTAGTTTTCACATAACTTGAGTTCTTTTCCTAAGGGGCATATTGAGGTCGTATCATCCCTCTGGGTCTCTATCATCTACGGGAGTTTAGTTCATAGATGACATATCACATAGGATAGAAACTCATTATAAAGAAGTACATAGTGTCTTGATTTGGGTGAAATAAAACCTACAAAAAACAGGGAGAGGCTAAGTTTGGAGCTGGTGTGGTAAGCTAATGCCAGCAGCCTTTTCTTTCCCTTCCTGCTAAACAATTTCAAAAGCAATACTAGGCATGAAAGCAAAACAAACTCAATTCAGCGCAAGGCTTATAAGTTATTTGTGTTTCCCTGAATTCAGTAAGGGGGTGGGTGGGTAGGGAATTTGTTTTAAATATAGAAATGTGGAAAATACAACCAAGCAGGCAGAGTCTCTGGGAAGGCTTTGCAGCTACAATGCAGAGTTCATTAGAGATGTGATGTGACTTGTGGATCCAGTTTTCAAAAATAGCCTATGACTCCACTGTGAGAAATCGTACTGAAAAATACCATTTTTTGCTCCTGTGTTTGTTTCTGGGGTTACCAGCTCACTAACCTCGGGTTAAGAGTTTCTTTAGGTAGAAATCGGTCTCCCTGCCTGTTCTTCTTCAATCCAGTCACCTGAGCAACAATAAAGACCCAGGAGTTGCCACAATTCAATTAGCAAATGTTTGGAAGAAAATGATAAAATCTTTTGGTAAAGATTTTTGACTTAAGCCACTTTGCTGTTCCCATCAGACACATAATTACACAATAGGTTCATTTTCAAGAATCTGTTTGTTCCTCAGCCTTCATCAGACCAGTAGAAAATGCCCGGCTAGTCAACACGGAGCTCATTCCCTGGAAAAGTTCTTACCTTTGGGAAAGATTTTACTGAGCAGAAAACGACTGGCTATGTACTCCGAGTTGCTGGCAGGAGTGTTGCCGGGCTTGTTTTATTTTTGTTTTCTGTTGAAATTGTTCTCAGAATCTGAGAAGTAAGAGCATCCTCGACTGAAACAAAAAAACCCACAAAACAGGAACTTTAAGGTTCTTACATGAATTCCTCAACTTGTACGTGTAAAACTGTCCCGGCAGGCGTGTCACGGAGTGTGAGCACAGAGGGTCTGTGTTTTACTGAAAACACTCTCTCCAAAACATCCAAAGGATACACAGAGAGTACGCGGCCCTTGTTTAGATTACAATGTCTGTGTTTATTATATTTTCAAGTACGCTTCACAATCTGATACTATTTCCTAAAAGATTTCTGAGTCACATCGAGACTCCCGGCTTACCCACTGCTCTCCTGATCCCACGAGTCTACATTCAAAGAAAAATGTTCTTTCTGTTTCTGTGAAAACTGCCGTTATTTCTAAATAGCAGAGGTTTAAAATTAGAGGTGAATGGGGTGGCAGGTAGCAGCAGCAGCAGAGTAAAAAAGACAAATAGTAGTCACCCACTTCAGAAAATCACCCTCTGTCCATTGACCAACACCTTTAAATGCTCCCCATTAACAACTCGCAGAGAAACAGGAACTGCCAATAACAAGCCTGGTTTCCAATGTCCCCAAGGTAATAATAATCCACTAATTTCACTTTATCCCAGCTGGGCCTCTATAGCGTTTCTATTTGGTTCTAGAAGCAGGGAAGCCTTATCTCTCTCTCCTTGGGAGAAAAAAATAGGGGAGGGTGGGTGGGCAGAAAAGTTAAGGAAGGTGGAGGGAAAACATGGACATTTTAATGGGGAGGTTTCTTTTTGCAATGAAGCTGTTACGTTTGGCATGAAGACTGCAAACTTGGTCTTTTTGACATCGCTTGAGCCTTTCAGTGAGGAAGACAAGCCCGGAGGATTAGGTTGTCAACTTCAGCCTGTCATCTTTGGGGGAGAAAAAGTTTCTTTTTTTTCCCCTGGTTGCATCTCCCCCGCCCCCCCAGCTCTGGTGACTTCAGCAGAGGCAGTTAATAGAAGACCAGCTCAGCCCCACCAGCTCACGAACGGCCTGCTTTTCAAGACAAGTGAGCCAACCAAGCTGTAAGACTAATCACCCCGAGCGAGTATGAATTTATCTAAAGAGGATTTCATGTGGAACCCCCGAGCAGGCCGCCAAACGGATGACTGCATGCTTTAAGAAAGTGAGTGGGCCTTCTCCCAATCAGCTGTCAGGCCGTAGAAAAGGTCTGCAACGTGCTGACTTAAGCAGGCAACTCGTAACCATCGAGAGATACCAGAAGGCCCAAGATTTTTGCTTTGTTGGAGCTGATGGGAAATATTGACAGGTATCAAGTAACCTCCTGGAGCAAAAGGGAAGACAGGACTCTTTCAGCACTACCTCTATTTACCAAACTATCTTTCTTGTGCTTTGAAAATAAAGTGGGGGCAGGGGAGATGCCAGGCCCTGCACATCATGTGGGACACTTCCAGATTGCCCGGGATCACCACAGAGTGAAAACAGAAATCAGACTAAATCAGAAATCAGACTCTTTTTAGAACAACAGACTTTAGAGGGATTGGCATAAGCTCTCTCCCTGTCCGGAGGACTGGTAGACCCGGCCCAGAACCCCCAAAACTCTTCCTGAAGTCTGTTTACTTAGAGAACCCACCACGGGTGGGCGATGTTGCTGTTTTAGGGTCTCCAAAAACCTGGCTCTCAGGTTTAAAAGCCCTGTGCCCTGAGCCGGACCTCTGCATGGAGGCTCTGTTTTTGTGATAAATAATGTCTGTGATCTCCTGGTTCTTCGTTTGGTGTTCTAGCCATATGGGGGAAAAAATCCTAATGTCCTGTGTTGGCAGAACTTGATTGGAAACTCTAAGCTGTTTCCACAGAATAAAGGTTGGGTTGGAGGGTTTAATTTGAAAGGAAAGAAAAAAAAGCACCCTATTTTATCAGAACATTCTAAACATTCTCCATCAGTAATGTTGTGCCTGAGGTGATATCCTTGAAGGTGCTGGAGGTGGCAGTGTTAATGAAATACCCGTTGGCATTAAACAGCATTTCTGGAATCCTGATGGTGCTACTAGAAAGGAAAGCGGAATTTGTAACAGCACAATAAACAAGGGCAACTGTAGAAAAGAACCTGCTTCTTCTGTGAGGAAGATCGCTTCCAGTTAAACAAAGAAATTTAGGGTCGTCTGCTTTTCATGAAAATCGCATACATATGGCCTTTGAAATTTGTCACTGAAGATGGTTTTGCTCTAAGGTAGAATTCACCACTTTATCGCTTTTCAGCTGCATTTCTCTGGCTTTTTTTTCTTCTTCTCTCTTTTGGCCTGCAGCCCAATATGAATGTATGATCACTAACACAATAGTTAAACATCTGAGTCTTTTTGAAGTGCCTTCAATGTTACAATGATGTGATGGTTGATTGCCTAGCAGTCGGTTTCGAAAAGAACTCCGTTCTGCCCCCTAGTGGTGGAGATTAAAGTTTAATGACTACTTCAGAATACATAGAGCCTTCCGGCTCCCTCTCTTCTTTGTATATTTTAAGGATATAGTGCAGTGCAGGAAGGACTAATGAGTGTCTTCATAAACAGTAAAGCGTACTTTAAACAGAAAAACTTCACTATCGAATAGACTGTTTTATAGATCATAGGACCATGCCGTGTGCATTTCACTAGACAAATGCACCGTTGCTATCAGCAGACATTGCTCCCAGTACAGCTCCCAGTACAGCTCCCTGCAGAGTTCAGCTGACGATAGACTAGAGAGAAAAAAAGAAATCAGATGAAAGGCAAATTTGGGATTTTAAAAATAGTAAGTAATGCATCGCTAATCTATTAGATGCGGGAGAAAAATATTTTTAAAAAATCATTTATTCATGCATACAAGAACTGGGGTATAGGTCAGAGGTGCAGAGGATGCGAGGATTCACCAGAGAAACTGGGGAGCAGAACAGGCAGATCTACTGCAATACGCTGCTGAGGGCAGCAGCTGGCGAGACAGGAGAGGTCTGCCGTTCCATGTGGGTTGCTCCCTGGCCGGCTGGGAATCAAACTTGTGCTGCAGAGGCTGCGGATTGCTTCATAGAGCAGTGCTTAACCCCTTGTGCCACCAAGGAGGCCCTATTCTGGAACTTCTTAATGGAAGCTTTTCACCACAGCCAGAATCATGGCCATTTAAAGGAAGTATTGTTTATTGTCAGATCTTATGGAACTGTACATTTCTCCTCTGATGACTATTTTCGTCCAAGAGGCAGTAACAACAATTCTCACTAATTATAGCACTGGTTTCTCCACGGGTCGCATTTCCTTTATGTTCAAGTTCGTACAGAGAGCCACATACTCCCAAGGTAAAGAGAGGGTCTGTGGTAGCCACATGAGTTTTGATAAGGGAGACATCGGTCCCCTATGGCTTTTTATTTTTATTTTTTTTCATGATAGCAAAGTAGAAGGGTTTTGTTATGTTTGTGTATTTGTTTTTCATCTTGAATGCAGAGTTCCTATGGAGCAGGCAAGCAAGCACATGAAGGGGCGTGAAATTGAGCACCCAGGACTCCTCCATCCAATGAGTGTGAGCTTGGAGAACAGGTCCGTGGAGAGTTGCAGGGACCCCGGATGGTGTGTAACTTGCCGCTCTGCCTCTGTGCCACTATTGTGCTGCTGATGGTGGAACGCAGCGAAGGCGCTAGCTGATTGAACAAGGAGCCATGTAAATTCCAGCTGTCAACATGTGATAGCTCCTGCAGACAAAGAGAGGGGTTTCCTCCTTACCCATATTTAATTTCTAGTCACAGCCCTTTCTGCCACCCGGCTGTGTCTGCTAACCTTTGGAGTCCCTACTCTTTTCGGGCTGGTTCTGCAGGTTTAGTACCTGGCTGTAAAGGTGTTTGGACTGGCACTCAAAGGACAGGAAGCCCCTTTATTCCGGAGGAATGTTAGGTCTACAGTGACAGCAAATAATCAATAGTACTTTTTAAAAGGGTGTGTTTTCCACGGTTTTATTTATATGGTGAAAAAGGCAAACACTTTACTCTAAAAGATCAGCCCCAAACAAAAATTAATATACTGGGTGGCTTCTATTATTGCAAAGCATGTCAACTGGGGTGTAACCATATTCATTTAATTCCTTCCTCTCAGAACTGCTCTAGGAAACCACATGACGACACAGGGCTGGAGAGACACTCGCTTCTTATCTGGTTGTCTTGCTGTCTAGCTCCCCACCCTCTATATGTGGTTTGAGAGAGGCTGTTGACATTTCTGAGATTTTGAGTGGGGTTCTGGGAAGCTCTCTACAAACTGGGAGGGCCATAGGAAAAGGAGGAAGATAGGAGGCGAGGCCTTCCAGGGTAAGCCCAACTCCAAAGCAGTTGCCTCTCTTGGGAGATTAATTAGAGAAAGA